>NC_041038.1:4486835-4799627 GCF_900634625.1 Parambassis ranga | reverse complement strand
TGAGGTTGCAGCCTGATTTCAGGTTATTAACAACATTTCAGTTGGAATAAGGTTAAGACTGACTTTACCACTGCATAGACAAATACAGATCTGTTCAGTTTGGCTTGCATGTAGTAGTAGTCTGAGCTGCTGCTTTAGTTTTTAAAATTCAATTGCACAGTTGCAATCAGAGAAAGCAAAGAATGGTATCGGATGACTTAAACAAGAGCCCAAAACTCAACAGTACAACAGAAGCTCAAACACAGGAGATAAAGGCACAAGTTGTCAGGAGTGGTTCGAGTGATAATCCAAAGTTTAATAAAAAAACAAGGTCAATCCAGTGAGGACACAGTACAAAAGGGCTGGGCTAAGTCAAGAGCTAAGTCTGAAATGAGGTAGGATGTCCCGATCCGATCACGTTATCGGAAATCGGGCCGATTACGTGATTTCAGACTCGGAATCGGACATTACCTCCCGATCAGGACTCGGATATATATTTATCAGGGCTGTCAAAGTTAATGCTTTCTATGCAGGGTGGCTCTGTGTCTTGTAGTGTAGGGGTATGACAGCTGCTTTTGGCGCGAGAGGTCCTGGGTTCGAGACTTCGATGCGTGTGTGAAATCTCCCAGTGTGGCGGTAGCACACACACACACACACGGGTTTGCTGCAATGAGTGCCTTTATAGAGAGTCCTGAAAGTATCGGATCGGGACTCGGTAAAAAAACTGGAAGGCAATTCACACAAGCAAAAGTACAATAGGACTAGTCAAAGACAACAAAATCCAAACAACAGGCTCAGTCATACACTAGAAAACGCTCGGCGCAAAACACACAAGACAATCTGATGAGGAGTGAAGAGAGAAGCACATACTGAGACCCCGTTTACACATAGCCGGATATGTTGAAAAACAAATATTTCCTTCCCTCCCTTTTCCTAAATAACATTGTGCCGTCTTAGGTGTAGGAAGAAGGAGAAAGCCATGCCAGCCAATCAGAAGCCTCTTTGACTCAGTCTGGCTCTTTGTGTCAGAGGTTGTTACAAAATTGCTGAACCTGGAGACATGTCTCTGCTCCTCTACACAGTAAGAGGAGCTACATTTGCAAATGCAAACACATAAAAAGTGCTAACACCAACAGAAATGCAAACACTTCCAGGAATGCTTCCATTACTAGACTACAGCCTGCTCTGGCAGCCATACTACACAAAAAAAGGTCGCAGACTGCAGCAAACTCCATATTTCTCTGTTTTTGTCAGTTGACATTCAAACGTGAATATGGTGTTTTCCAAAATCTCCACTTTTGCCGGAGTTTATATAAAGATTCGTTTTCAGAGGCGAAAACTCTGTTTATGTGTAGATGAAAGGCACAAACGAAGGGAAAAGTCTCTGTTTTTCAAATGGAATGTGTTTTCTTCTAGTCAGTCCACTCTGAAGGGGGTCAACAGTACATTTCACACATTTACAGAAGAAGAACTTTACATAATTGCAACAAATACACTTTTTTGCTGTTATTATCCTAGTGTATGTGGTTTCACCCAGTTACAAAGAATCTCTCAGAGCTCTCTTTGTGTCAGTACTGTGGAACTGTATGTGTCACTGTATGTGGGAATAAATTTGCATGGGAACAGCAATAAAAGTTGTTTTCACTGATAGGAACACCACACACACAAACACACACACACGATGGAGTGGATCCTGCTGTTTCTACTGTGCCTCTCAGGTCAGTGAATTATATAGCAGGGTTATTGTATTTGTAGTTAGTTGTTGATGTACTTGTTTGTCTCTCACAGGATGGCGCTTCTCCGCCTGCCGTCTCCGTCAGTACTACTTTGTTCCTTATAATAAGACATGGACTGAAGCTCAGAAACACTGCAGACAGACGTACACAGACCTGGCCACCATTGAAAATAGTGAAGAGCTGATGGTTTTTATGAAGACATCCAAAGTTCAGCTGTCTGAGGTCTGGATTGGTTTGTACAGTAAAGTAGACTGGAGGTGGTCAGATGGCTTCAATGGGAGCGGGGCTGAATTCAGAGCCTGGCAGACATCTGATTCTGAACCAGACTTTTATACAGATCAGTTCTGTGTGAATGCTCGAGGCCAACAAGGATGGTGGGATGATAGGTGTGCGATAGAGTACACATTTGTCTGTGACAGAGGTAAGAAAATTAAGCATTTACTTCAACTTAACTTTATGTTGAAATACACATTGTTAAGTCAGCTTCCCCTCACCACCCCCACCGTCCTAATACAGGAACACGGCTGGATCCTGACTTTGTTTATGTGAATCAATCAAGGAATTGGTCCAGTGCTCAGATATACTGCAGGGAGAACTTCAGAGACCTAGCTACTGTGAGGAATGTCACAGAGAAACAAAGAGTCCAGAACTTGGTGCCAAGTGGGGAGTGGGCATGGATTGGCTTATTTAGAGATCCTAACTTTTTCTGGTCTGATGGGAGCAGCTTCTTCTTCAGCCACTGGGACTCCCTCGAAAACCTAATTGGCTCCATGGAAGTCATCTGTGGCGCAGCATCAATGGATAGAACAGGAAGGTGGAGGTTTCTGTCCTGTGAAAGGACTTTACCATTTATCTGTTACAGCGGTGAGTACTTCACTGACCTGCAGTAAAATCAGAGAACAGACCTACAGTGGATATCATATACATTCTATGTGTTTTTAAACAATGTAACAATAAACAGGAGATAAATAGTAATTCGTACCAGCAGTATATTAAAGTGATGTCTCTGCTCATTCCTCCAGAACCAGTGAAGAAACATGTGGTGAAGACGACGATGAAGATTGGCCTCCCCTCTGTGGATATGAACAACACCACTGTAGGAGCAGAACTCCTGAAAAAGGTAAATCATTGATAGATCCAAGACAGGCTCGTTCAGCTATACAGGAATAAAATACGTGTCCTTATGTGTGTTGCAGCTCCAGGACACACTGAAAGGAGTGACTGGAGTCACCCTGAAGTGGAGAGAACAGCCTGATGGGAAAGTCTTCCACAAAGAGAGACAAAGACAGAAGAAGGAGCTCTGACTGAGACATGATCATCAAAATAAAAATTAACCAAAATCACACAACAGTTTATGTGAGTCCAGACTCCACAGAGTTCAGGTTCAGGCCTAGATTTACAAACATGCAAGTGCTCAGTGTGGGTTTCTGGTTATTTCTCATTGCTGGTAAAGTACTAGATCAACTCCTCAGGTTGCTTCCTCCATGTGTAGCTATATATTCAAAATGACTGTGTTTACACTGAATTATTTACCAGAACCAAACATTATACTTCTGCTTTGTATGTTGTTTTAATACAACCATTTAAACCAATAAAAAGCACCTCTCCGCATGCTTCAAAAGACAAGATGTGACTGTGTCTTCTTTTATAGGATGGATTTGGTGTCAGGTGATCATGAAGTACAGAAAGTTTGAACCACCTAGTCACATTTGTAGGTGCTGTGGTTGGTGTGAAGTCCGCTGAGGATCTTTGAAATCATGTGATCTGGTAGCAGTTAGCACACTTTTATATAGGAAATATTCAACTTCTACTTAAAACATTTTTAATCTGGATAACTGTCCTCTCAGATGAAAATAACTTCTAAGTAATGTGCTTCACACTGAGTCGCCAAATGACACAAATCCTTCAAATCAGTTGTGATATGTTCACATTCCCCGTTCTCTCCTGCTCATCCTGGTCGGATGGGGATATAGAGGCAGTTTGTCGGTGCCGCTGGTGTTTGCCTGTATTGATCATAATGTTCAAAAACAATGGTGATATCTTCACCTCAGTGATATTTTATGTAATGGATGACTGACAGTACTTTGGCGCTGATCATGACTTCACTCTGTGTGTGTGTGGCTAACTTTGCATTTTAGCACTTTTATTTTGCATTCAAACTACAGAATCAAACTCGAATATTTTTGTGAATGAATCAATGAGCTGGTTCTCAGCTTGGAGGTACTGCAAGGAGAACTTAATGAATCTGATGAACCTCTGGGGTGATTATCATTTGGTGCCGAGTGGAAAGAGAGCATGGACTGGCTATATCTACTATCCTTATCTTTACTGGAGTGATGGCAGCAAATCTCTATTCAGATACTGGGATGATATTCCAGACATATGTGGCACTTCCTTTCCATTGTATGGTGCTGCACAGCTGCAGAAATCAGGAAGATGGACGTTACTGAACAATAACATCAGACTACCATTTGCCTGTTACAGCAACCTGACAGAGACACCTGTAAAAGAAAAGCTTCATAAAAAAGGTATGTTGTTACAGTTGTGAGGTCACACCTTTAAAACAACAACAAACTCACAGTCAGTTTTTGTCTCTCCTGTGTTTGAAGTGGTTCAGGTGAGGATAAAGTCAGAGGACTCTGTGGATCTGAACGAACCTGCTGCTAAAGCAGAGCTCCTGAAAAAGGTCAGTCTGCAAACTCTTTCTTTCTTTCTGTCTTCAAAGTGTACATAGAGGCTCTGCAGTGTCAGAACTGTCTTAACAACAGCATGCTGGTTCAATCAGACTAATGTTGTAATTATCAGTTTGACCAGAAGGTGGCAGTGTTGTTGTGTCAGTGTTCCACTGCTGAAGCTGCTACAAACACACATGACCTGTTTGTTTGATGTCTGGATGTATGTTATAATGAAACATGTCAGAAAAACATGCAGCTCATTTGATGTTCAGTCACTAATTTATCTTCCTGTTACTGTTTGTGCTGCAGCTCCAGGACAGACTGATAGAGAAAGGAGTGACTGGAGTCACCCTGAAGTGGAGAGAACAGCCTGATGGGAAATTCTTCCACAAAGAGAGGAAAAGACAGAAGAAGGAGCTCTGAAATATGAACTAACATCATCATAGAAACTCATTTTTCCAGAGAACTCATCAGGTTCAGTGTGAAAAACAAGGTCAAAGGTCAAGGTGAAAGGTGGGCAGGTAGGAAGTGACTGTCAAACAGATGATCTGAATGTCACACAGCACAGGCACCTTGTTGTTTTTCTCATATTGTTGATGTTTCTTGTATGTATATTTATCTATATATATATTTATACAGCAGCTTACAGTGTGTAATTAAGTGGATTATTAGGTTTGATTTAGTGTGTTCTTTAGAGCTGTGACTGTTTAGATTTGTTCGGGAGCTTGGAGCTTGCAGTGGAGACCTCCTTTGAATGAATTTGAACATTTAAAATGTGGTCTTCTTTTAAAGGATGTTGTTTCTGAAACTATTAGCTGCCTGCTTTTAATGTGATGTGTCACTTGTGATGATGAATTATTAAGAAGAGAAAGAAAATGCATTGTTAATAAGAATAAGAAAACCTTTATTTGTCGCACAATAGGGAAACTGCATTGTTGCAACAGTGCAGATGTAGCAGTAGTAAAAATAGCAAAAGATATAAAATAGAAGATTTTGCAGATATTACACAAAGGAGTGGAGGTATCAGTGGTTTGTAGACTATACACAGTGCATCCAGCAACTACATAAATACATCTGTTATTGTACAATGCTGTGTAGAAATATTGCACATGATCAGGAGCGTTTGTTGAACAGTCTGACAGCAGCAGAAAGGAAAGACCTGTCACTGAAGCTGCTCTGCAGTGCTGACAGGGCGTCGTGCAGGGGGTGGGACTCGTTATCCAGCATGGATGTCAGTTTTTTCAGGACCCTCCTATCACCCACCTCCAGCACTGAGTCCAGAGAACAGCCCAGGACAGAGCTGGACTTCCTGATCACTTTGTCCAGCTTCTTCCTCTCCCTCTCAGTGATGCTGCTGTTCTAGCAGACCACACTGTACAGAATGACTGATGCCACCACAGAGTCATAGAAGGTCTTCAGGCAAAAGACTGCAGTCTCCTCAGAAGGTAGAGCCACCTCTGGCCCTTCTTGTACAGTGCTGCTTGATCAGAATTGTATCAATTTATGTGCTTTGATAATTATGCACTGCTCACTGTTATATGAAGCATTATATAATATATGATGAAAAATATATTATAAATATAGAGTTCCTAGTCTCTGAAGTCTAGGTGGCACTGCTGTACTCAACTATACTATAGGATAGTATAGTTGAGTACAGTACAGTATGATGATATATTGTCACTTCAGCATATGAAAGCAAATTAATGAAATCTTCAACACACATAATTCACAGTCTAATCACTATTCTAAAAAAAAACAAAACACACATTAAAGCCATGATTTAAAGGATAGATTGAAAGGTCAAAGGTCAGCACAGGTATTGACAAGGTGCTGGATGTGATCTTTTCTGCTGACCTCCCACAGATTTCCATAAGTTTAGCTCAGCTTCCTGCTTCCTGCTCTACATTCAAACTGCATTACAAAGAATGTCTCAGAGCTCATTTAGTGTCAATACTCTGTGACACTTGTGGAAATATATTTGCATGGGAACAGCAATAAAAGTTTTCACTGATGGGAACCCCACACACACACACGATGGAGTGGATCCTGCAGTTTCTACTGTGCCAGTGAATTATATAGCAGGGTTATTGTATTTGTAGTTAGTTGTTGATGTACTTGTTTGTCTCTCACAGGATGGCGCTTCTCCGCCTGCCGTCTCCGTCAGTACTACTTTGTTCCTTATAATAAGACATGGACTGAAGCTCAGAAACACTGCAACAGATGTACACAGACCTGGCCACCATTGAAAATAGTGAAGAGCTGATGGTTTTTATGACGACATCCAAAGTTCAGCTGTCTGAGGTCTGGATTGGTTTGTACAGTAAAGTAGACTGGAGGTGGTCAGATGGCTTCAATGGGAGCGGGGCTGAATTCAGAGCCTGGGAGACATCTGATTCTGAACCAGACTTTTATAAAGATCAGTTTTGTGTGAATGCTGGAGGCCAACAAGGATGGTGGGATGAAGTGTGCACAAAATCATACACATTTATCTGTGACAGAGGTAATACTATGAAGCATTTACTTCAACCTAACTTTATTTTGAAATACAGATTGTTAAGTCAGCTTCCCCTCACCACCCTCACCCTCTTAATACAGGAACACAGCTGGATCCTGACTTTGTTTATGTGAATCAATGAATGAGTTGGTCCAGTGGTCAGAGATACTGCAGGGAGAACTTCAGAGACCTAGCTACTGTGAGGAATGTCACAGAGAAACAAAGAGTCCAGAACTTGGTGCCAAGTGGGCAGTGGGCATGGATTGGCTTATTTAGAGATCCTAACTTTTTCTGGTCTGATGGGAGCAGCTTCTTCTTCAGCCACTTGGACACCCTCGAAAACCTACTCGGCTCCATGGAAGTCATCTGTGGCGCAGCATCAATGCATAGATCAGGAAGGTGGAGGTTTCTGTCCTGTGAAAGGACATTACCATTTATCTGTTACAGCGGTGAGTACTTCACTGTCCTGCAGTAAAATCAGAGAACGGACCTACAGTGGATATCATATACATTCTATATGTTTTTAAACAATGTAACAATAAACAGAAGATAAATGGTCATGCGTACCAGCAGTATATTATGTCTCTGCTCATTCCTCCAGAACCAGTGAAGAAACATGTGGTGAAGACGACGATGAAGATTGACCACCCCTCTGTGAATATGAACAACACCACTGTAAGAGCAGAACTCCTGAAAAAGGTAAATCAGTAATAGATCCAAGACAGGCTCGTTCAGCTATACAGGAATAAAATACTTGTCCTTATGTGTGTGTGTGTGTTGCAGCTCCAGGACACACTGAAAGAGAAAGGAGTGACTGGAGTCACCCTGAAGTGGAGAGAACAGCCTGATGGGAAAGTCTTCCACAAAGACAGGAAGAGACAGAGAGAGGAGCTCTGAAATATGAAATAATATCATCGGTAGAACTGAGTGGAACATGTACATATAATGACCGTCTTCATTCAGACTGACTGTCAGCTTATCAGATAAGGGAATGTGTGTTTTGTTGATGCTCATGTGCTCATCGTGCTGGTTGGTCCACTGTCTTCTGGATCACCGATTACCCAACAGACAGGCCACAGTTCGTCCGGCTGGGTAGTGTCCTGTCTGATATGGTGATGAGTGTTGTGGGAGCCCCACGGGCACTGTCTATTCCTGTCCACCTTATACACTTTCAGTCAACTCAGTCATTTCACTTACAGAAGTTTTCTGACGACTCTGCAGTTGCTGGATGTATAAGTGGACAGGAGGAGGAGTACAGGAGGCTGGTGGACAGATTTGTGGAGTGGGCTGGAGGAAATCACCTGCTGCTTAATGTTGACAAGACCAGAGAGATGGTGATTGACTTCAGGAGGACACAGACAGGTTTTGCACATTGTGATTAGGTTTGATGTAGTGTGTTCTTTACAGCTGTGACTGTTTTAGATTTTACCTATAAAGGCTACTGCTGCAAGGTTTTAAAATGTCAATATGGAACAGTTGAGAGCATTCATTTAAAATAAAAAGCAATTGAAATATAATCAAATGTAATTAGTTACATTACTTTCATAAAGTAATTGAAATAGTTACACTACTATTACATTTTTAACAGGGTAACTTGTAATTGTAACCAATTACATTTCTAAAGTAATCTTCCCCACACTGCTTATATACAGTGATCTTCTCTGCTGCCCTCACTACTCTCTACAGGGAGTCTGTAGCTGCCGTAGCAGATGGTGATGTTTTCTGTTGTCCCTCTGTAGAAGGTTGTCAGCATCTGCAGGAAGTGGGGGCTTTCTTGATGAGAGCATGGTGTTGATAGTCTAGGTGGTGTCATCAGCAGCCTGCTCACTGCTGCCTCTCCTAAAGTCCAAGATCATCTCCACATTCAAGGTGAGGTTGTTGTCACACCACCTGGTCAGCTGCTCCACCTCTTTTCTGTACAGTGTGTCGTCATTGTTAGTGATGAGACTGACTACAGCAGCATCATCTGATGATTTAATGATGTGATTGGAGCTAAACCTGGCTGTCAGGGAGGTGAACAGGAGTGGGCTGAGCACATAGTCCTAGGCGAGCCTGTACTCAGTGTGATGTATAATTTCATGAACTGTGTCTCAGTTGGTGACTCTAAATTGCCCGTAGGTGAGTGTGAATGCTTGTTTTTCTGTGTATGATGTGTCACATAAAGGAGCCTCATTAAAGTCAAAACTTAACAAAACGTGCAACACATTACAAGTATTTCTTCAGTTTGTCCTGTTTGCACAAAATGGTAAACAATACCTGATGTAGTCAGATGCTCAACATATAAACTGAATGACTGAATGTTTTGCAGGAGTGGGAGCAGAAGAATGGCACATAAAGAGCTCACAGCAGGCTTCCTTTCTTCTGTTGAAGAAATGTGTGTATATATTTATTTAAAACTGTTCATATAGTCAGAGAGCGCGCTGAGGAGGACACACAGCATTCACTACAACAAGTGGCTGCTTTAGAATACTGTAAGTACCAGTGCAGACATACATAGCAACTTTTTACCAACCATTCAAAGTATTTATTTGTAAATGTTTAAAGGAAAATACTAATATAATGAGTGCTTTATTGGTGGCCATCTTGAAGGCAGCAGACACCAGCTGAGTGATGGTAAATTCCCCTGTTTGTTATGCTG
This sequence comes from Parambassis ranga, assembly GCF_900634625.1. NCBI lineage: Eukaryota > Metazoa > Chordata > Actinopteri > Ambassidae > Parambassis > Parambassis ranga. Next base: position 4,790,105 of record NC_041038.1, on the reverse strand, counting down.
CTCTCTTGTTTCCTTGTACACAGATGAATACAGATAATGTCTGTATTTCACAAAATCCACTGATATCCATAACCTAAGCTCAGCTTCCTGCTTCCTGCTCTGCATTCAAGCTGCAGCTGAACACATTCACAGCCTTCTGCAGCGTCATCAGTATTCAGATAAAACTATAAACTAGTTTACACCTTAAAGAGTGAAAACAAACGGAACATGGACAGACACAGACTTCAGATGTTGTTGAAGCAGTCCAGCCCCCATTCTCTGTGAGATCTATTGATCTGCTTTATTCAGTTCCTCAAGTCCTACATAAGAACTGGATTAAATGCTGTTTAGATCAAATAGGATTCACATATTGATACTACAATGTGATTCGTGCAGCTACTTTCACCAAGGTCATGGTGAAATGAGAGCCTCCACAGACATCAGTGGATCAGGATGCTTTCTATTGTCCCTCTGTAGATGGTTGTCATGATATGTGGAGGGGTTTTGGCCTTTTTCAGTCTGTGCAGGAGGTGGAGGTGCTGCTGGGCTTTCCTGATGAGGGCATGGTTGTTGGTAGACCAGGTGGTGTCGGCAGCAACATGAGGAACTTTGATGGTCAGAGGTGGCTGCTCACTGCTGCCTCTTCTGAAGTTCAAGATCATTTCCTTGGTTTTCCCCACATTTAAGTAGAGGTTGTGTTTGTCACACCACCTGATCAGCTGCTTCCCATCTTTTAAATTGCCTGTAGGTGTGAGTTTGAGTGTGAATGGTTGTTTATCTGTGTATGTTGCCATGTGATGGACTGGTCACCTGTCCAGGGTGTACCCGACCTCTCACCTGTAGATAGCTGGGATAGGCTCCAGCCCCCTGTGACCCTGCACTGCAGGAAGAAGCAAGATCAGTTAATGGATGGATGAAGTGTGCCACATAAAGGAGCCTCACTAAAGTCAAATCATTGTAGTGTTTTGTTGCCACACTGCAGATTGATGATGCCCCACAGTCACATGTGTCTGGGTTTTCCAGCCTCTGTCATTCAACCATTCATTCATGTATCTGTCCATGACTGCAATCACTAATGCCAAACCCTGTGAACACCACAAATATGATTATTGTAGTATTATTACAAAATGATGGCAAAAACCTGCAACACATTACAAGACGAGTTCCTCAGCTTGTCTTGTTTGATGGATCCCCGACCTTTGCAGTGCAGTTTGTTGGCTTATGGTAAATTCTCCTATTTGTTATGTTGCTCTCCTGTTTCCTTGTACACAGATGAATACAGATAATGTCTGTATTTCACAAAATCCACCGATATCCATAAATCAAGCTCAGCTTCCTGCTTCCTGCTCTGCATTCAAACTGCAGCTGAACACATTCACAGCCTTCTGCAGATAAATCTATAATGTCTCTTTGACTCTCCAGCCTAAACAATTAGAACTTTAATCAACTCCACACAGTAAAAATGGAAACATGGATGAGTTTGGACCTTGATCATCAAGTCATGCCACACAAAGCTTCTGATAACAATAATAATAATAAGTGCAGGGATCATTGGACCAACAAAGAGACTTCTAACACTTAGCTTTGTTGTTTTAATACACAAAACAGAAGCGCTGATGACTTGGATTGAATAAAATGAAACAGATATTACAGCTGCACTGTGTGCATCAAGCTGGGGGACCAGTGCATGATGTGTAGTCAGAAAAAATGTTGTCATTGGTGTTATCTTTCCACTGCACCTTGTAGGATGAGGTCAGGGCTTATAGATCTGACCTGGAAAAGGGATGAAGAGCTATAGTTTGACATGAAATCAAAAATCAGTACATGTTAGGCTGTCCTCCTTGGACTCCCTCAACCTTTATCTTGCCTATGTTGCCTTTTTTTCTTTTTTTTTCTTTTCTTTTATTGTTTGCAGGGTGTATCACCTGCATTTTATAGTGCTATGTTTTTCCGTACTAGACCTGCTTTGCAAAAAATGTTCATAAAAATATGTTTATAAAAGGTGTGGTGGTTGTAGTTTTTGTCCTTGCATATGAAAAAAACTTTTGTTTATTCATATTTTACTTACTTTTAATCTTACTCCAGTAAATGAAATCATCCTATTGTATAATCATGAGTGTGGTCACACTGATTGTCAGGTCAGATAACAACTTCTATCACATGAGAACTGTCAGCACACCTGGATGATGACATGTACGCAGACATTTACATAAACCCGCTGCCGTTCTTTTTGCATATGGAGACCTACAATAATGTGTCTGTGTGGCAGAGAAGTGAAGTATGTGTGGACTTTCCCTGATGTTTGCTGATAAAAGCAGAGTTTCCCCTGAGAGCCCACAGAGCTCATCATGATGAAGTGGATCCTGCTGGCTGTCCTGTTCCTCTCAGGTCAGTCAACTCTTTCTGTTTGCTAGAATCTATTGGATGAAATCCTCTTTGTTAATCTGGAGCCACCTCACATGTTCAAACATTTGATTTTCTCACAGGGGGACTCGTCCTCTCCTCTTGTCTTGTCCATCAGTACCACTTTGTTAATGAATCTAAGACTTGGTCTGAGGCTCAGACCTACTGCAGAAAGAACCACACAGACCTGGCTATTATTGAAACCACTGAAGAAATGGAACAACTTGTCAACACAGCTTCATCTGCTGGTTACACTTCTTATGTCTGGATTGGTTTTTATGTATCACGCTCCTGGCGCAAGGCAGATCAAATTTATGATGGTTTTGGGAACTGGATAAACCAATCAGACACTGAACCTTTCTTACCTTATTTAGTCCATTGTTCATGTGAGAGTGCTACAAACAGTGGCTGGAGGCTTGATAACTGCTCACTGGAATATCCATTCCTCTGTTATAATAGTAAGTACACAGCATTCTCTGTGTTCAGATATTATTGTTGTTGTGATTATTATTTGCATATGTTCAGTACAGCATACAGTGTCTAAAGAACTCAGCACTTTTATTTTGCATTCAAACTACAGAATCAAACTCGAATATTTTTGTGAATGAATCAATGAGCTGGTTCTCAGCTTGGAGGTACTGCAAGGAGAACTTAATGAATCTGATGAACCTCTGGGGTGATTATCATTTGGTGCCGAGTGGAAAGAGAGCATGGACTGGCTATATCTACTATCCTTATCTTTACTGGAGTGATGGCAGCAAATCTCTATTCAGATACTGGGATGATATTCCAGACATATGTGGCACTTCCTTTCCATTGTATGGTGCTGCACAGCTGCAGAAATCAGGAAGATGGACGTTACTGAACAATAACATCAGACTACCATTTGTCTGTTACAGCAACCTGACAGAGACACCTGTAAAAGAAAAGCTTCATAAAAAAGGTATGTTGTTACAGTTGTGAGGTCACACCTTTAAAACAACAACAAACTCACAGTCAGTTTTTGTCTCTCCTGTGTTTGAAGTGGTTCAGGTGAGGATAAAGTCAGAGGACTCTGTGGATCTGAACGAACCTGCTGCTAAAGCAGAGCTCCTGAAAAAGGTCAGTCTGCAAACTCTTTCTTTCTTTCTGTCTTCAAAGTGTACATAGAGGCTCTGCAGTGTCAGAACTGTCTTAACAACAGCATGCTGGTTCAATCAGACTAATGTTGTAATTATCAGTTTGACCAGAAGGTGGCAGTGTTGTTGTGTCAGTGTTCCACTGCTGAAGCTGCTACAAACACACATGACCTGTTTGTTTGATGTCTGGATGTATGTTATAATGAAACATGTCAGAAAAACATGCAGCTCATTTGATGTTCAGTCACTAATTTATCTTCCTGTTACTGTGTGTGCTGCAGCTCCAGGACAGACTGATAGAGAAAGGAGTGACTGGAGTCACCCTGAAGTGGAGAGAACAGCCTGATGTTGATGAAAGTCTTCCACAAAGAGAGGAAGAGACAGAAGAAGAAGCTCTGAAATATGAACTAACATCATCATAGAAACTCATTTTTCCAGAGAACTCATCAGGTTCCATGTGAAAAACGAGGTCAAAGGTCAAGGTGAAGGGTGGGCAGGTAGGAAGTGACTGTCAAACAGATGATCTGAATGTCACACAGCACAGGCACCTTGTTGTTTTTCTCATATTGTTGATGTTTCTTGTATGTATATTTATCTATATATATATTTATACAGCAGCTTGCAGTGTGTAATTAAGTGGATTATTAGGTTTGATTTAGTGTGTTCTTTAGAGCTGTGACTGTTTAGATTTGTTCGTTAGCTTGGAGCTTGCAGTGGAGACCTCCTTTGAATGAATGAACTTTTGAACATTTAAAATGTGGAGTTCTTTTAAAGGATGTTGTCTCTGAAGCTATTAGCTGCCTGCTTTTAATGTGATGTGTCACTTGTGATGATGAATTATTGAGAAGAGAAAATGCATTGTTAATAAGAATAAGAAAACCTTTATTTGTCGCACAATAGGGAAACTGCATTGTTGCAACAGTGCAGATGCAGCAGTAGTAAAAATAGGAAAAGATATAAAATAGAAGATTTTGCAGATATTGCACAGATGAGTGGAGGTATCAGTGGTTTGTAGACTATACACAGTGCATCCAGCAACTATATAAATACATCTGTTATTGTACAATGCTGTGTAGAAATATTGCACATGATCAGGAGCGTTTGTCTGACAGCAGCAGAAAGGAAAGACCTGTCACTGAAGCTGCTCTGCAGTGCTGACAGGGCGTCGTGCAGGGGGTGGGACTCGTTATCCAGCATGGATGTCAGTTTTTTCAGGACCCTCCTATCACCCACCTCCAGCACTGAGTCCAGAGAACAGCCCAGGACAGAGCTGGACTTCCTGATCACTTTGTCCAGCTTCTTCCTCTCCCTCTCAGTGATACTGCTGTTCTAGCAGACCACACTGTACAGAATGACTGATGCCACCACAGAGTCATAGAAGGTCTTCAGGCAAAAGACTGCAGTCTCCTCAGAAGGTAGAGCCAGCTCTGGCCCTTCTTGTACAGTGCTGCTTGATCAGAATTGTATCAATTTATGTGCTTTGATAATTATGCACTGCTCACTGTTATATGAAGTATTATATAATATATGATGAAAAATATATTATAAATATAGAGTTCCTAGTCTCTGAAGTCTAGGTGGCACTGCTGTACTCAACTATACTATAGGATAGTATAGTTGAGTACAGTACAGTATAATGATATATTGTCACTTCAGCATATGAAAGCAAATTAATGAAATCTTCACCACACATATTTCACAGTCTAATCACTATTCTAAAAAACAAAACACACATTAAAGCCACGGTTTAAAGGATAGATTGAAAGGTCAAAGGTCAGCACAGGTATTGACAAGGTGCTGGATGTGATCTTTTCTGCTGACCTCCCACAGATTTCCATAAGTTTAGCTCAGCTTCCTGCTTCCTGCTCTACATTCAAACTGCATTACAAAGAATGTCTCAGAGCTCATTTAGTGTCAATACTCTGTGACACTTGTGGAAATATATTTGCATGGGAACAGCAATAAAAGTTTTCACTGATGGGAACACCACACACACACACGATGGAGCGGATCCTGCTGTTTCTACTGTGCCTCTCAGGTCAGTGAATTATATAGCAGGGTTATTGTATTTGTAGTTAGTTGTTGATGTACTTGTTTGTCTCTCACAGGATGGCGCTTCTCCGCCTGCCGTCTCCGTCAGTACCACTTTGTTCCTTATAATAAGACATGGACTGAAGCTCAGAAACACTGCAGACAGACGTACACAGACCTGGCCACCATTGAAAATAATGAAGAGCTGATGGTTTTTATGAAGACATCCAAAGTTCAGCTGTCTGAGGTCTGGATTGGTTTGTACAGTAAAGTAGACTGGAGGTGGTCAGATGGCTTCAATGGGAGCGGGGCTGAATTCAGAGCCTGGGACACATCTATTTCTGAACCAAACTTTTATAAAGATCAGTTTTGTGTGAATGCTGGAGGCCAACGAGGATGGGGGGATGATGGGTGCACAAAATCATACACATTTATCTGTGACAGAGGTAATACTATGAAGCATTTACTTCAACCTAACTTTATTTTGAAATACAGATTGTTAAGTCAGCTTCCCCTCACCACCCTCACCCTCTTAATACAGGAACACAGCTGGATCCTGACTTTGTTTATGTGAATCAACAAATGAGTTGGTCCAGTGGTCAGAGATACTGCAGGGAGAACTTCAGAGACCTAGCTACTGTGAGGAATGTCACAGAGAAACAAAGAGTCCAGAACTTGGTGCCAAGTGGACAGTGGGCATGGATTGGCTTATTTAGAGATCCTAACTTTTTCTGGTCTGATGGGAGCAGCTTCTTCTTCAGCCACTGGGACACCGTCAGAAACCTACTCGGCTCCATGGAAGTCATCTGTGGCGCAGCATCAATGCATAGATCAGGAAGTTGGAGGTTTCTGTCCTGTGAAACGACATTACCATTTATCTGTTACAGCGGTGAGTGCTTCACTGTCCTGCAGTAAAATCAGAGAACAGACCTACAGTTGATATCATATACATTCTATGTGTTTTTAAACAATCTAACAATAAACAGAAGATTAAAGTGATGTCTCTGCTCATTCCTCCAGAACCAGTGAAGAAACATGTGGTGAAGACGACGATGAAGATTGACCACCCCTCTGTGAATATGAACAACACCACTGTAAGAGCAGAACTCCTGAAAAAGGTAAATCATTAATAGATCCAAGACAGGCTCGTTCAGTTATACAGGTGTCAGGGGACTGTGAGACACAAATGCAGACTTAGCCGGAGGTGAAAACAAACTCAGTTCCTTTAATATAAGCCAGGGTTCGGTACACGGGTGATCAGTCAGCATGGCAAAGGTACAAGGGACAAAAGGCAAAACTGTAGACAAGAGTCCAAGACAAAGGATCCAAAAACACAGGGCTGAACACTGAAACACCAAATTACTCACTGAAACCAACTGGCTGAAGAAAGGCTGGGACACTCGGATTACTCACAAGACGAACAGGGGCAGGAAACACACAGGCTTTATACACAGGAGGGCGGGAAGACAATTGGACACAGGTGAAGCACATTAGGGCGGAGCAGGTAATCACAGGAGGGGGAAGGGAGCACACATGAGGAAGGGGAAGTCAACAGAACTGAAACACAAGGGGAAGATCAAGTTTCAAAGTAAAACAGGAAGTGTCTAGTAAAACTAAAACAAACACACATACATACACTAGAAACCAAAAGTCTGAACAAAAATACAGGGAGCAAAAAATCATTCTAATAAGGGTCCAGAAAACAAAAACTCAGAAAACTGGGTAGAGACCCAGCATGACGAAGTCTGGGGGGCTCAGAGAGCAAGGCCAGAAGCTGAGAAGGCCGAGATTTCCCAGGGTCGAGAGGAACGGCGGGGGAACGCCAGAGACGAGGTTGCAGACCCTCCAGGGTCCGGGCGGAAGAACAACAGAGATAGAGACGCGGCCCCTCCAGGGTCCGGGCGGAAGACCACCAGCGATGGAGACGCGGACCCTCCAGGGTCCGGGCGGAAGACCACCAGCGATGGAGACGCGGACCCTCCAGGGTCCGGGCAGAAGACCACCAGCGAGGACGAGACGGCGGACCCTCCTGGGTGCGGGCGGAAGACCACCAGCGAGGACGAGACGTCGGACCCTCCTGGGTCCGGGCGGAAGACCACCAGCGAGGACGAGGAGGCGGACCCTCCTGGGTCCGGGCAGAAGACCAGCGAGGAAGGCGAGGCGGACCCTCCAGGGTTCAGACTGGAAGCCAGAGCCAAAGACGAGGCAGAAGACCCTCCAGGGTCCAGACTGGAGACTGGCGCTGGAGCAGAAGACTCTCCAGGGTCCGGACAGGAAACCAGAGCCGAGGACCCTTCGGGGTCCGGACAGGAAACCAGACCCCAGGAAACCAGAGCCGAGGACCCTCTGGGGTCCGGACAGGAAGCCTGAACTGAGGGAGGACCACTGGCGTCGGGACTGAAGACCAGAGGCGAAGGACCACCGGCGTCGGGACTGAAGACCAGAGGCGAAGGACCAGAGGCGAAGGACCACCGGCGTCGGGACTGAAGACCGGCGTCGGGACTGAAGACCAGAGGCGAAGGACCACCGGCGTCGGGACTGAAGACCAGAGGCAAAGGACCACCGGGGTCGGGACTGAGGACCATAGTAGGGGCCGGACCACCGGCGTCGAGACTGGGACTCGGGAGCGGTTCCACATCTCCCCCAGCTGTTGGAGCAGGACAACCCTGCGGTTAACCATCCACCACATCTCCTCGTGGTCTGTGGGAGGTGATGGCAGGTTGTCCACTAGGTCTAACTCGGCCTGAACAGTTTTCCAAAGCCAGAAGACCTTCCTCCAGAGGTGCACCATTTTAAATGGTGTTCCCAGAGGGTTTTGGCTTTTAACAGCCGCTCCGACCTCTTGCATGTCTGCTGCGTCCTTTAATGGCCAGTTTGTAATATCAGGGGACTGTGAGATGGCGGACACAAATGCAGACTTATTAGCAAACTAATACAAACAGAAAATGAACTACAAAATAAAAGACCTGGCTGAAACCATGACAACAGGAATAAAATAGTTGACCCTATGTGTGTGTGTTGCAGCTCCAGGACACACTGAAGGAGAAAGGAGTGACTGGAGTCACCCTGAAGTGGAGAGAACAGCCTGATGGGAACGTCTTCCACAAAGAGAGGAAGAGACAGAAAGAGGAGCTCTGAAATATGAACTAACATCATCAGGTTCCGTGCGAACAAGGTCAAAGGTCAAGGTGAACGTAGGGTAGGTAGGAAGTGACTGTCAAACAGATGATACGAATGTCACACAGCACAGGCACCTTGTTATTTTTCTCATATTGTTTATGTTTCTTGTATGTATATTTTTCTCTATATATATTTATACGGGAGCATGCCGTGTGTAATTAAGTGGATTATTAGGTTTGATTTAGTGTTTAGTTGTGACTGTTTAGATTTGTTCTGTAGCTTGTTGTTGCTGTGTTGTGACCTCTCTGGCGCGGAGTACAGCCCATAAACCAATCAAGCGGATGAGTCATAAGACTGACAACAAAGATGGCCAATAGCTGCTCAGGGGCAGGGTGTCAGGTGGCCTATGAGGAGAGCAGTGGTGGAGCTGCAGGTGGAGCTGCGGATACCATGTGGCGATCTCAGGGGGAAACAGTGAAAGACATCAGCAGCTGAGAGGAGGACTGTTTGAAGGAGTGCTTCTGGATGTGGACACAGTCTTGGACTTTGAGAGTCGCTGTGCGCCTGAAGCTTGATTGGACTGGACCTCCTTCTACCCTGAGGACTGTGTGGCTATGTTTATGTGTTTTTACTTTTACAGTGGAGACCTCCTTTGAATGAATGAACTTTTAACCATTTTAAATCTGGACTTCTTTTAAAGGACCTTGTTTCTGAAACTATTAGCTGCCTGCTTTTAATGTGATGTGTCACTTCAAATAAATAATATTGCACATGATCAGGAGTGCTTGTTGAACAGTCTGACAGCAGCAGGAAGGAAAGACCTTCTGAATCTCTGCTTCACACAGCGAGGGTGGAGCAGCCTGTCACTGAAGCTGCTCTGTAGTGCCAACAGGGCGTCTTGCAGGGGGTGGGACTTGTCCAGCAGTGATGTCAGTTTTGCCAGGACCCTCCTGCCACCACCACAGAGTCATAGAAGGTCTTCAGGAGTGCCCCTTTCACTCCAAAAGACTGCAGTCTCCTCAGCAGGTAGAGTGCTCTGGCCCTTCTTGTACACTGCTGCTTGATCAGAATTGTATCAATTTATGTTCTTGAAAAATGATGCACTGCTCACTGTTGTATGAAGTATTATATAATACGAAAAACTAGGACGCTCTGAAGTCTCCTACCAAAGGACAGGAGTGTTTCTGGGATGAGGGAGTCCACCATGATGCTAGTGCTGCTAGTTCAGTGAGAGAGTTGCCAGTGATCTTTTCTGCTGACCTCCCACAGATTTCCATAAGTTATGCTTAGCATCCTGCTTCCTGCTCTACATTCAAACTGCAGGACATTCAGTCTGAGATGGGTGCAAGAAATGATCTGGAAGGTTTGGACTGTCTGTCTCCATTTTCAGTAATCCATCCATCCATTTTCAATTAACCCGCTTTGTCCCACAGTGCAGGGTCACGATGCAGCTAGCTTTAGGTGAGAAGCAGGATACACCCTGGGCAGGTCACCAGTCCATTGCAGGGCAACACACAGACGGACAACCATTCACACTCACACCTACGGGCAATTTAGAGTCACCAATTAACCTAAAAAGTCTTTAGATGGTGGGAGGAAGCCGGAGCACCAAGAGAAAACCCATGCAGGCACAGGGATAACATGAAAACTCCACACAAAAAGGCCCCAGTCAGATTCAAACCAGGAACCACTGCACCACCATGACACCCACTGCCAGTGCAGTGCAGAAATGGTAGACCACAGGAGCAGCCACTGTGAAGGAAAGACGTGGTAGGCTGAATAAATACAGGAGAGGCACAGGTGAAGGATGGATAAATTGATCACAGACCAGCCACAGACCACCTCCAGAGAACTACAGTTACATTCCCATAGACTATAAATGACTCAAAGGAACCAATCGACCAATCAGAAAATAGAATTTCTTGTTGCTGGGTGAGGAGTTTCAGCTGCAAGCACATGGGGAGGAATGGGCCAAAATACCTGCCAGACTTCAGGCACTTGTGTTACAATGAAGCTGCGGCTTGAAAAGCTCAGCAAGTGATAAACCGATGCAGTGATTTACCTAAGAGGTGCCCACACGTTTGCATGCAGCAGTTTGCATTATCTCAGAATATTAGCAAGTTAAATGTTGCTATCACATGTGCATGATTTGCATTTGTTCACAGCACACACCTGTTGATGCACCACCTAAGATTTCTAAATGTGAGCATGTCAAAGTGTCTGAAATGATTCATGGAAAATCACAGTTTTATGGTTTCGCTTTCTTCGTATTTTTGGATTACCGACCTTTTGCCTGCTTTGGGTGCCCTTGTCTGGTTTTATTGTTATCCTGTGTTGACCACATTTTGCCTCCTGACTCCTGTGGCTGCCCTGTTCCTGTTGTACTGTTGCTTGGTCTAACATCTAACGGAACCCTAGTTTGTATTAAAGGAACTGCATTTCTTAACTACTGGGTCTGAGCCCCTGCTTTTGATTCCAAACCACCTGGCAATCCCGACAGATGGAGAGGATCCTGCTGGCTGTCCTGTTCCTCTCAGGTCAGTCAACTCTTTCTGTTTGCTAGAATCTATTGGATAAAATCCTCTTTGTTAATCTGGAACCACCTCACATGTTGAAACATTTGATTTTCTCACAGGGAGACTCGTCCTCTCCTCTTGTTTTGTCCATCAGTACCACTTTGTTAATGAAGCTAAGACTTGGTCTGAGGCTCAGACCTACTGCAGAAACTACCACACAGACCTGGCTACTATTGAAACCACTGAAGAAATGGAACAACTTGTCAACATAACTGCATCTGCTGGTTACACTTCTGATGTCTGGATTGGTGTTTATGTATCTGAAGGTTATTGCCAGGCAGATCAGATGGATGATTATTTTTGGAACTGGATGAACCAAACCATCCTCTATTATTCTGATCGATCACAATGTACCAGCATGACAAGTAGTGGGGGAATGATGCATGAAAGCTGCGCAGTGAAACATCCATTCATCTGTTACAATGGTGAGTGAATACATGGGACAAGAAACACATCATCTCTCTCTCAATATATATATACTACTATTCAAAAGTTTGGGGTCACCAGGGCAGTTCTATAGCATCTCTGATCAGCATAACAGTTCAGCTGTGCTAACATAATTTCACAGGAGTTTTCTAATCATCAATTAGCCTTTTGTGTGTGTGTGTGTGTGTGTGTGTGTTTTCTATCTCCATCAACAGTCCAGAGCACCTTTGTGAATGAACAAATGGACTGGGTCAGAGCCTGGAAGTACTGCAAGGAGAATTTCATGCATATATCACACAAGGAGACCACTGATTATGTGTTCATGCCGAGTGGAGTGAGGGCATGGATTGGACATATCCACTATCCTCTGATTTACTGGAGTGATAGCAGCAAATCTTCATTCAGATACTGGGATGATATTCCAGAAATAACTGGCTCTCTTCCATGGTATGGTGCTGCAGCTGTGCAGAGATCAGGGACATGGAGGTTACTACAATCTGGCACCAAACTACCATTCGTCTGCTACAACAACCTGAGAGAGAAGCCTGTAAAAGAAGAGCTTCATAAACAAGGTACGTTGATACAGTTGTGAGGTCACACCTTTAAAACAACAACAAACTCACAGTCAGTTTTTGTCTCTCGTGTGTTTGAAGTGGTTCAGGTGAGGATAAAGTCAGAGGACTCCTCTGTGGATCTGAATGACCCTGCTGCTAAAGCAGAGCTCCTGAAAAAGGTCAGTCTGCAAATTCTCCAACATTTATCCTCTTAAAACATTGTCAAAATTGTCCTTCTTTCTGTTCACCATTTTTGGTTACCATTTAGCTCTTTTTACATTCTCCTTATGAGGATCAGCTGAATGTAATGTTTCTCTTCAATGTGTACATAGAGGCTCTGCAGTGTCAGAACTGTCTTAACAACATGCTGGTTACATCAGAGCAATGTTGTAATTATCAGTTTGGCCAGCAGGTGGCAGTGTTGTTGTGTCAGCGTTCCACTGCTGAAGCTGCTACAAACACACATGATCTGTTTTTGATGTCTGGATGTATGTTATAATGAAACATGTCAGAAAAACATGCAGCTCGTTTGATGTTCAGTCACTGATTTATCTTCCTGTTACTGTGTGTGCTGCAGCTCCAGGACAGACTGAAGGAGAAAGGAGTGACTGGAGTCACCCTGAAGTGGAGAGAACAGCCTGATGGGAAAGTCTTTCACAAAGAGAGGAAGAGACAGAAGAAGGAGCTCTGAAATATGAACTAATATCATCGGTAGAACTGAGTGGAACATGTACATATAATGACCGTCTTCATTCAGACTGACTGTCAGCTTATCAGATAAGGGAATGTGTGTTTTGTTGATGCTCATGTGCTCATCGTGCTGGTTGGTCCACTGTCTCCTGGATCACTGATTACCCAACAGACAGGCCACAGTTCGTCCGGCTGGGTGGTGTCCTGTCTGATATGGTGGTGTGGGAGCCCCACAGGCACTGTCTATTCCTGTCCAACTTATACACCTCAGACTTTCAGTAGAACTCTGTCATTTCACTTACAGAAGTTTTCTGATGACTCTGCAGTTGCTGGATGTATAAGTGGACAGGAGGAGGAGTACAGGAGGCTGGTGGACAGATTTGTGGAGTGGGCTGGAGGAAATCACCTGCTGCTTAATGTGGACAAGCTTAGAGAGATGGTGATTGACTTCAGGAGGACACGGACAGATTTTACACATTGTAATTAGGTTTGATGTAGTGTGTTCTTTAGAGCTGTGAGTGTTTAGATTTGTTGTTGTTTTTGCTGTGTTGTGACCTCTCTGGCTTGGAGTACATCCCATAAACCAATCAAGCTGATGAGTCATAAGACTGACAACAAAGATGGCCAATTGCTGCTCAGGGGCAGGGTGTCAGGTGGCCTATGAGGAAAGCAGAGGTGATACCATGTGGCGATATCAGGGGGAGTGTTAGGATTCTGTGTTTCTTGATATGTTTTCTGTTTAGTTTTCATTCCTGCCCTGAGTCTGTGATCTGTGTGTTTGCAGTTGTGTCTTGTGTTTCCTGTTTTATTTTGAAAGTCCATGTTTCCCCTTGTGTTCCTGTGTGTTTTACTTCCTTGTGTTTCCCGCCTTTAGGATTGCTTGCCCCACCCTGATGTGTCTCACCTGTGTCTTGTTACCCTTCTGTATTTAAGTCCTGTGCTCCCCTTTGTTCTTGTTAGTCCGTCCGTGTATCCATGCCATGTTCCTGTGTGTGTTCCCTTCCTCCCTTTTGGATCTCCTTTAGGTTTGGTTTGTTTTTTACTGTTTGTTCTTGGTGATTTAGTTAGTTGTTTTTTACTCCTTTGATTTGTACTTTGTGTTCTGGGATTTTATGTTTTTGACCCGTTTTGGCTTCATTAAATTCTCTTTTAGTTCACCTCAGCCTCAGTGTCTGCATTTGGGTCTAAACTCCCCCCATAACACAACAGAACGGACTAACCATAAAATGGACCCAGCAGACTGTGTTTCAGCCTGGAAGGCAATTAAGAGACAATGGAGATTCCTCCAAGCTGAGGTGGACGAGGTGGACTCCTTAATCCCTCCCCCTCAAGACAATCAGGAGATCCGGCAGTGGGTCTCCTACCGGATTTCTGTTTTACAGTTGCTGGGGGACCTATGCAGTGAAAAGGACAGACTTTCTACCAAGATAGTGGACACTTTGGAGGCTCAGCCTTGGCTAATCGACCTGCTCCTACCTGTGTATGAGGAGATGGAGAGGTTCCCCACGCCAGTGGCCCCAATGCTTCCCCCCTGGCTCGCCCAGCCTGTATTCAAACCAGCCGGTCCATCCCTGTCTGTTCCTGCTCCGGCTCCAGCTGCAGTCTCCGTCTCCTCATCCCCTGACCCTGTCGAGGTTTACCCCTCGTCCTCAACGGAGGCAGTTGGATTACCGTCCTCATGGGTTTCTGCAGCAGCTGGTAGTCTGACATCTTCATGTCCACCAGTTCACTCCTCCCTGTCTGTTCCTGCTCCAGCTGAATTCTCCGCCACCTCTTCCCCTGACCCTGTTGAGGCTCCCTCCTCGTCTTCAGCGGAGCCAGCTGGACTCCCTTCCCCGCCTGTCCCAGTGTCAGCTGGTGGGCTGACGTCTACGCCATTGCCAGCTGAACTCCTCCCGTTAGTTCCTGTGCCAGCCGGTGATCCTGAGCCTTCTATGGAGCCGGTTGGGTCTGCACTGTGTGTTCCTGTGTCAACTGGTGATCCGACATCCTCGCCATTACCAGCATCTCCTGCATCTCCAGCCTTGGTCTCCGTCTCCTCATCTCCTGATCCCACGGGGGCTCGCCCCCCAATCTCTATGGAGCCAACTGGACTTCCTCCTTCGTGGGTTTCTGCAGAGGTTGGTAGCCTCACATCTTCGCCCGCGCCAGCTGTTCCAGTTCCTGCTCCAGCTGCTGTCTCTGCCTCCTTATCCCCTTGCCCTGCCGAGGCTCACCCCTCGTCTTCAGCGGAGCCAGCTGGACTCCCCTCACGTATTCCTGCGCCAGCTGATGGTCTGATGCCTGCTCGTCCCTCCCTGTCTGTTCCAGTTCCTGCTATGGCCCCCGCCTCCTCTTTCCCTGAGCCCGCTAGGGCTCTCCCCCCATCGTCTGCGGAGCCAGCTAAACCCCCTTCCTCATATGTTCCTGCTCCTGAGCTAGCTGGTGGACCAGAGGCTAGCCTGATGCTGTTTGGACTCCACGTGTCACCACCTGTTTCAGAGGCTACCAGTGCTGCCTTGAGTGGAGTTCCTGCTGAGGTACTGGAGTTTGTATATCTTGGGACAGTGGTGGCTCTGACTGTAACTCTGGGGGTTGCCAGTTTGGATTATGGGGGGGCTCCATCACAGCCACTATGGGCTGCCTGCTCAGACTCTGGGGAACCTTCTCACTTCAATCCTGATGGACCCTCTGTTCTGGTGACCTGCCCTGACCCTGGTGTTCCACCGCTCCCGAGTTGCAGACCCGACGCCGGTGGCCCTTCGCCTCTGGCCTCCAGTGCCGTTGCTGGTGGTCCTCCCTCGTCCCTGGTTTCCTGTCCGGACCCCGGAGGGTCCTCGTCCCTGGTTTCCTGTCCGGACCCTGGAGGGTCCTCGGCTCTGGTCTCCTGCCTGGACCCTGGAGGGGCCTCCTCCTCTCTGCCGGCCTTCTGCCCTGACCCTGGTGGGCCAGCCTCCTCGTCTCTGCCGGCCTTCTGCCCTGACCCTGGAGGGCCAGCCTCCTCGTCTCCACTGGTCTTCTGCCCGGACCCAGGAGGGTCTGCTGCCTCGTCTTCGCTGGTGTTCTGCCCGGACCCTGGAGGGTCCGCGTCTCCATCTCTGGTGGTCTTCCGCCCGGACCCCGGAGGGTTCAGATCTCTGTCCCTGCTGGTCTTCCGCCCGGACCCTGGAGGGTCCGCATCTCCATCGCTGGTGGTCTTCCGACCGGACCCAGGAGGGTCCGCATCTCCATCGCTGGTGGTCTTCCGCCCGGACCCAGGAGGGTCCGCGTCTCCATCTCTGGTGGTCTTCCGCCCGGACCCCGGAGGGTTCAGATCTCTGTCCCTGCTGGTCTTTCGCCCGGACCCCGGAGGGTTCAGATCTCTGTCCCTGCTGGTCTTCCGACCGGACCCCAGAGGGTTCAGCTCTCTGTCCCTGCTGGTCTTTCGCCCGGACCCTGGAGGGTTCACCTCCCTGTCCCTGCTGGTCTTCCGACCGGACCCTGGAGGGCCCATAACTTTGCCACCACTGGTCCTTTTGCCCTTCTCCCTGCCTCTGTTGGGCTTCTGCCGGGACCCAGAGAGTCCCAGGTCCCTGACTGTTTTGGCCCCCTGGCCGTTTTTGACTCTGTGGTCTCACAGTGGCCACTTTGAACTTCGTTTCCCTCTTCCTGAACTTCTGCCCGTTGGGTCCCCTTTTGTTTGAACTCTGATCCTTGTGGTTTTGTTTTGATCCCTCCTCCGGACCTCCCCCCTCCCTCCCGGCTCAGCTGTGACTTTTGTTTTTTTTTCCCTGGGACGTCTGGGATCCGTCCCTTGAAGGGGGGGTACTGTTAGGATTCTGTGTTTCTTGATATGTTTTCTGTTTAGTTTTCATTCCTGCCCTGAGTCTGTGATCTGTGTGTTTGCAGTTGTGTCTTGTGTTTCCTGTTTTATTTTGAAAGTCCATGTTTCCCCTTGTGTTCCTGTGTGTTTTACTTCCTTGTGTTTCCCGCCTTTAGGATTGCTTGCCCCACCCTGATGTGTCTCACCTGTGTCTTGTTACCCTTCTGTATTTAAGTCCTGTGCTCCCCTTTGTTCTTGTTAGTCCGTCCGTGTATCCATGCCATGTTCCTGTGTGTGTTCCCTTCCTCCCTTTTGGATCTCCTTTAGGTTTGGTTTGTTTTTTACTGTTTGTTCTTGGTGATTTAGTTAGTTGTTTTTTACTCCTTTGATTTGTACTTTGTGTTCTGGGATTTTATGTTTTTGACCCGTTTTGGCTTCATTAAATTCTCTTTTAGTTCACCTCAGCCTCAGTGTCTGCATTTGGGTCTAAACTCCCCCCATAACACAACAGAGAGACAATAAAAGACATCAGCAGCTGAGAGGAGGACTGTTTGAAGGAGCCACAAATAAACCTCCTTCTACCCTGTGGACTGTGTAATTATGTTTATGTGTTTTTACTTTTACAGTTGAAACCTCCTTTGAATGAATGAACTTTTGAACATTTTAAATCTGGACCCCTGAATTATTGAAAATCAGAATTGTATCACCTTTTGTTCCTGGGTAATTATGCACAGCTCCCCTTGTGGAACCATTGTAGGTAGAGTTATTGTAAAGTACTAATAAACATTTGTTGTATCCGTCAATCTATACAGCTGTAATACAGCATAGTACTGAAGGTGCTCACATTAGGCTAAATAAAATGTGAGCAGAGCCAGCATTCCATGTGTCTTCGCTTGCGTTGTGTTGAACACATAACATGATTTAAAGTCGTAGTGTTTTGTATAGGGGAGGGGAGGGGGTATAGCTAGCTAGTAGCTAGCTTGCTAACCACAGCCTTGTCTGTGCCATTACAGTGTCAACCCCCTATTGTTTACGTAGTGGTCCAGCTGCTTTGCGAGTTTCATAAACAGAGTATGAGATAAAATCAGCTTTAGTGTCATAAAGTTTGTGTTGTGAAACAGCGTTATTAATTAAGGTTTACCCTAACCATTATATGTTAAATGTTAATCGCTAGCACCACCTAGTGGTGTAATCTCTGTCTTATTGAGATAAGGTGTGTTTTATCGACATCAGTTAGCTGGGTTACCTTATTAAGCTGTAGGCTACTGGCTGAATTAGTGTACTTTTATCATTGGGTCAACATAGTATTGTCAGGGTTTTGTCAGGTGAGAGGACACAGGTGCAGTATGCAGAGCGGTTTAGAGTTCAAGAGTCTTTATTTGAAGCCAGGAGGGCAAAACGATACAAAAACCAAAAATCACACCAGCGTGGTCAAAAGGAGAGTCCAAAATAACTAACTAAAAATCACACTTAGCGTGGCAAAACTAAATTCAGAAAAGCAGGCACATGGCATAAGAGGCAAGAGCAAAAAACAAGGCATGAACGAGGCTTCTACCTGGAGCACGCTGAGGTCAGGCAGAAGTACATGGGGTAGGCGAGGATCTAGGCATGGCATGGCATGGACGAGACATGGAACAAAACAAAACCCTACACCAGACGAGACGAACTAGCAAAGACAAAGGGGAAGACACAGACTATATACAATGGGACCAGGGAAGACAACGAGGCACAGGTGACACACATTAGGGCAGGGCAGGTGATCACACAAGGAGGGAAAACACAGGAAGCAAAACTCCAGACAATGCACAGGGGGGACAGGACTACCAAAGTAAAACAGGAAACACAAGACAAGACTAGACAACTAAACACAAACCAGGGAAACAAAACACCAGAACTACAGGAGACTAAATGACTAAACACAGATCAAACTAAAAACCCAAACAAGGAAAACTAAACCACAAATAAACACCAGGTCGTGACAAGTATCATACTTTCTATTAAATTGCACACACTTAATGCAACATTTTAATTATCTGTATTCCTTTGTTTTATCTGTTTGTTTGTTTTTTGTAGAAGAAAAAGTATAATAATTATAAGGATCTAATCATCATTTCTCTCCACTTTTTTTAGAGGAAACACCTGAGGGTCCTGTTGAGCACCTCCAGTCTGCCTGATGAGAGGGAAGATGGATCAGCCAGCACTTCCCAAGTGAACCTGAACCTGCTCTGAAACAAGCAGCAGGACTCATGTCACAGGATGCTGTCTTGTATGTTGTCGGGCCAACACTAACGTTCTTTTTCATGCAACTGCCTTCAAGAGCATAAGCACTGATTTGGTTGCATTTGCCAAGTACATGGACTGCTGTGGAAGTTTACATTCAGATATGTTAAAATGATGTTTCTTTGTTAACACTACACCTGGTGTTTTAGTTTTAAATTTGTTTATTGATCAAGATACAGCACAATAGCCCACTTTTGTGTGTGGATGTGTGTGTATGTGCTAGCCTGTCTGGTTCCCTCACTTCAGTAAAAAAAGATACTGAAATTTAGTCTTGTGATTGATTTTATTATTGTGTTAATGTTGGCTAAGTTAAAGGTAGGGTAGGAGATTTCATTCTGATGCACTTTTTGATAAATTAGTGTAACTTCTCTTTACAATCCAGTAGCAACTGATTAGTTCAGCAGTTTCGCTTTAAAACAAAGAATATTAATCATCTGTGGAAGCTATAAAAACGCTAAAAACATCAGCCAATCCTGCGAGGCGCACCTGCGTGGAGTATTGGCTGGTTGTCACTCTTTTCCTGCTCTGCGCACCAGAGAGGTACGTGCATGATGGCCGAAATCACAGACTGGTTGGGAGCTTCGGGGTGAGCTCCAAGAGAAAGGGGTGTGTGTTTCAAAACCTGGCTGACTCTCACTGAAATCTCCTACCCTACCTTTAAGGCTACTGCTGCAAGGTTTTAAAATGCCAATATGGAACAGTTGAGAGCATTCATTCAAAATTAAGAAAAGTAATCAAATGTAATTAGTTACATTACTTTCATAAAGTAATTGAAATAGTTACACTACTATTACATTTTTAACAGGGTAACTTGTAATTGTAACAATTACATTTCTAAAGTAATTAGCAGTAATCACTGCTGTCTCTCCTGAAGTCCAAGATCATCTCCACATTCAAGGTGAGGTTGTTGTCACACCACCTGGTCAGCTGCTCCACCTCTTTTCTGTACAGTGTGTCGTCATTGTTAGTGATGAGACTGACTACAGCAGCATCATCTGATGATTTAATGATGTGATTGGAGCTGAACCTGGCTGTCAGGGAAGTGAACAGGAGTGAGCTTAGCTCACAGTCCTGGGTGGAACCTGTACTCAGTGTGATGTATAATTTCATGAACTGTGTCTCAGTTGGTGACTCTAAATTGCCTTTAGGTGTGAGTGTGAATGTTTGTTTTTCTGTGTATGATGTGTCACATAAAGGAGCCTCATCAAAGTCAAAACATAACAAAACGTGCAACACATTACGAGTTCATCTTCAGTTTGTCCTGTTTGCACGATTAAGAAATGGTAAACAATACCTTATGTAGTCAGATGCTCAACATATAAACTGAATGACTGTGTTTGTTTTGCAGGTGTGGGAGCAGAAAAATGGCACATAAAGAGCTCAAAGCAGCCTCATTCTTCTTTTCTGTTAAAGAAATGTGTGTATATATTTATTTAAAACTGTTCAGTCAGAGAGTGCGCTGAGGAGGACACACAGCATTCACTACAACAAGTGGCTGCTTTAGAATACTGTAAGTACCAGTGCAGACATACATAGCAACTTTTTTTTAACCAACCATTTTAAGTATTTATTTGTAAATGTTTAAATGAAACTACTAATATAATGAGTGCTTTATTGGTGGCCATCTTGAAGGCAGCAGACACCTGCTGAGTGATGGTAAATTCCCCTGTTTGTTATGCTGCTTTCCTGTTTCCTTGTACACAGATGAATACAGATAATGTCTGTATTTCACAAAATCCACTGATATCCATAACCTAAGCTCAGCTTCCTGCTTCCTGCTCTGCATTCAAGCTGCAGCTGAACACATTCACAGCCTTCTGCAGCGTCATCAGTATTCAGATAAAACTATAAACTAGTTTACACCTTAAAGAGTGAAAACAAACGGAACATGGACAGACATAGACTTCAGATGTTGTTGAAGCAGTCCAGCCCCCATTCTCGGTGAGATCTATTGATCTGCTTTATTCAGTTCCTCAAGTCCTACATAAGAACTGGATTAAATGCTGTTTAGATCAAATAGGATTCACATATTGATACTACAATGTGATTCGTGCAGCTACTTTCACCAAGGTCATGGTGAAATGAGAGCCTCCACAGACATCAGTGGATCAGGACGCTTTCTATTGTCCCTCTGTAGAAGGTTGTCATGATATGTGGAGGGGTTTTGGCCTTTTTCAGTCTGTGCAGGAGGTGGAGGTGCTGCTGGGCTTTCCTGATGAGGGCATGGTTGTTGGTAGACCAGGTGGTGTCTGCAGCAACATGAGGAACTTTGATGGTCAGAGGTGGCTGCTCACTGCTGCCTCTTCTGAAGTTCAAGATCATTTCCTTGGTTTTCCCCACATTTAAGTAGAGGTTGTGTTTGTCACACCACCTGATCAGCTGCTTCCCATCTTTTAAATTGCCTGTAGGTGTGAGTTTGAGTGTGAATGGTTGTTTATCTGTGTATGTTGCCATGTGATGGACTGGTCACCTGTCCAGGGTGTACCCGACCTCTCACCTGTAGATAGCTGGGATAGGCTCCAGCCCCCTGTGACCCTGCACTGCAGGAAGAAGCAAGATCAGTTAATGGATGGATGAAGTGTGCCACATAAAGGAGCCTCACTAAAGTCAAATCATTGTAGTGTTTTGTTGCCACACTGCAGATTGATGATGCCCCACAGTCACATGTGTCTGGGTTTTCCAGCCTCTGTCATTCAACCATTCATTCATGTATCTGTCCATGACTGCAATCACTAATGCCAAACCCTGTGAACACCACAAATATGATTATTGTAGTATTATTACAAAATGATGGCAAAAACCTGCAACACATTACAAGACGAGTTCCTCAGCTTGTCTTGTTTGATGGATCCCCGACCTTTGCAGTGCAGTTTGTTGGCTTATGGTAAATTCTCCTATTTGTTATGTTGCTCTCCTGTTTCCTTGTACACAGATGAATACAGATAATGTCTGTATTTCACAAAATCCACCGATATCCATAAATCAAGCTCAGCTTCCTGCTTCCTGCTCTGCATTCAAACTGCAGCTGAACACATTCACAGCCTTCTGCAGATAAATCTATAATGTCTCTTTGA
Organism: Parambassis ranga; assembly: GCF_900634625.1. Classification (NCBI taxonomy): domain Eukaryota; kingdom Metazoa; phylum Chordata; class Actinopteri; family Ambassidae; genus Parambassis; species Parambassis ranga. The sequence continues at coordinate 4,768,073 of NC_041038.1, read as the reverse complement.
CTCTCCAGCCTAAACAATTAGAACTTTAATCAACTCCACACAGTAAAAATGGAAACATGGATGAGTTTGGACCTTGATCATCAAGTCATGCCACACAAAGCTTCTGATAACAATAATAATAATAAGTGCAGGGATCATTGGACCAACAAAGAGACTTCTAACACTTAGCTTTGTTGTTTTAATACACAAAACAGAAGCGCTGATGACTTGGATTGAATAAAATGAAACAGATATTACAGCTGCACTGTGTGCATCAAGCTGGGGGACCAGTGCATGATGTGTAGTCAGAAAAAAATGTTGTCATTGGTGTTATCTTTCCACTGCACCTTGTAGGATGAGGTCAGGGCTTATAGATCTGACCTGGAAAAGGGATGAAGAGCTATAGTTTGACATGAAATCAAAAATCAGTACATGTTAGGCTGTCCTCCTTGGACTCCCTCAACCTTTATCTTGCCTATGTTGCCTTTTTTTCTTTTTTTTTTCTTTTCTTTTATTGTTTGCAGGGTGTATCACCTGCATTTTATAGTGCTATGTTTTTCCGTACTAGACCTGCTTTGCAAAAAATGTTCATAAAAATATGTTTATAAAAGGTGTGGTGGTTGTAGTTTTTGTCCTTGCATATGAAAAAAACTTTTGTTTATTCATATTTTACTTACTTTTAATCTTACTCCAGTAAATGAAATCATCCTATTGTATAATCATGAGTGTGGTCACACTGATTGTCAGGTCAGATAACAACTTCTATCACATGAGAACTGTCAGCACACCTGGATGATGACATGTACGCAGACATTTACATAAACCCGCTGCCGTTCTTTTTGCATATGGAGACCTACAATAATGTGTCTGTGTGGCAGAGAAGTGACGTATGTGTGGACTTTCCCTGATGTTTGCTGATAAAAGCAGAGTTTCCCCTGAGAGCCCACAGAGCTCATCATGATGAAGTGGATCCTGCTGGCTGTCCTGTTCCTCTCAGGTCAGTCAACTCTTTCTGTTTGCTAGAATCTATTGGATGAAATCCTCTTTGTTAATCTGGAGCCACCTCACATGTTCAAACATTTGATTTTCTCACAGGGGGACTCGTCCTCTCCTCTTGTCTTGTCCATCAGTACCACTTTGTTAATGAAGCTAAGACTTGGTCTGAGGCTCAGACCTACTGCAGAAAGAACCACACAGACCTGGCTACTATTGAAACCACTGAAGAAATGGAACAACTTGTCAACACAGCTTCATCTGCTGGTTACACTTCTGATGTCTGGATTGGTTTTTATGTATCACGCTCCTGGCGCAAGGCAGATCAAATTTATGATGGTTTTGGGAACTGGATAAACCAATCAGACACTGAACCTTTCTTACCTTATTTAGTCCATTGTTCATGTGAGAGTGCTACAAACAGTGGCTGGAGGCTTGATAACTGCTCACTGGAATATCCATTCCTCTGTTATAATAGTAAGTACACAGCATTCTCTGTGTTCAGATATTATTGTTGTTGTGATTATTATTTGCATATGTTCAGTACAGCATACAGTGTCTAAAGAACTCAGCACTTTTATTTTGCATTCAAACTACAGAATCAAACTCGAATATTTTTGTGAATGAATCAATGAGCTGGTTCTCAGCTTGGACGTACTGCAAGGAGAACTTAATGAATCTGATGAACCTCTGGGGTGATTATCATTTGGTGCCGAGTGGAAAGAGAGCATGGACTGGCTATATCTACTATCCTTATCTTTACTGGAGTGATGGCAGCAAATCTCTATTCAGATACTGGGATGATATTCCAGACATATGTGGCACTTCCTTTCCATTGTATGGTGCTGCACAGCTGCAGAAATCAGGAAGATGGACGTTACTGAACAATAACATCAGACTACCATTTGCCTGTTACAGCAACCTGACAGAGACACCTGTAAAAGAAAAGCTTCAAAAGGTATGTTGTTACAGTTGTGAGGTCACACCTTTAAAACAACAACAAACTCACAGTCAGTTTTTGTCTCTCCTGTGTTTGAAGTGGTTCAGGTGAGGATAAAGTCAGAGGACTCTGTGGATCTGAACGAACCTGCTGCTAAAGCAGAGCTCCTGAAAAAGGTCAGTCTGCAAACTCTTTCTTTCTTTCTGTCTTCAAAGTGTACATAGAGGCTCTGCAGTGTCAGAACTGTCTTAACAACAGCATGCTGGTTCAATCAGACTAATGTTGTAATTATCAGTTTGACCAGAAGGTGGCAGTGTTGTTGTGTCAGTGTTCCACTGCTGAAGCTGCTACAAACACACATGACCTGTTTGTTTGATGTCTGGATGTATGTTATAATGAAACATGTCAGAAAAACATGCAGCTCATTTGATGTTCAGTCACTAATTTATCTTCCTGTTACTGTTTGTGCTGCAGCTCCAGGACAGACTGATAGAGAAAGGAGTGACTGGAGTCACCCTGAAGTGGAGAGAACAGCCTGATGGGAAATTCTTCCACAAAGAGAGGAAAAGACAGAAGAAGGAGCTCTGAAATATGAACTAACATCATCATAGAAACTCATTTTTCCAGAGAACTCATCAGGTTCAGTGTGAAAAACAAGGTCAAAGGTCAAGGTGAAAGGTGGGCAGGTAGGAAGTGACTGTCAAACAGATGATCTGAATGTCACACAGCACAGGCACCTTGTTGTTTTTCTCATATTGTTGATGTTTCTTGTATGTATATTTATCTATATATATATTTATACAGCAGCTTACAGTGTGTAATTAAGTGGATTATTAGGTTTGATTTAGTGTGTTCTTTAGAGCTGTGACTTTAGATTTGTTCGGGAGCTTGGAGCTTGCAGTGGAGACCTCCTTTGAATGAATTTGAACATTTAAAATGTGGTCTTCTTTTAAAGGATGTTGTTTCTGAAACTATTAGCTGCCTGCTTTTAATGTGATGTGTCACTTGTGATGATGAATTATTGAGAAGAGAAAATGCATTGTTAATAAGAATAAGAAAACCTTTATTTGTCGCACAATAGGAAAACTGCATTGTTGCAACAGTGCAGATGTAGCAGTAGTAAAAATAGCAAAAGATATAAAATAGAAGATTTTGCAGATATTACACAAAGGAGTGGAGGTATCCGTGGTTTGTAGACTATACACAGTGCATCCAGCAACTACATAAATACATCTGTTATTGTACAATGCTGTGTAGAAATATTGCACATGATCAGGAGCGTTTGTTGAACAGTCTGACAGCAGCAGAAAGGAAAGACCTGTCACTGAAGCTGCTCTGCAGTGCTGACAGGGCGTCGTGCAGGGGGTGGGACTCGTTATCCAGCATGGATGTCAGTTTTTTCAGGACCCTCCTATCACCCACCTCCAGCACTGAGTCCAGAGAACAGCCCAGGACAGAGCTGGACTTCCTGATCAGTTTGTCCAGCTTCTTCCTCTCCCTCTCAGTGATGCTGCTGTTCTAGCAGACCACACTGTACAGAATGACTGATGCCACCACAGAGTCATAGAAGGTCTTCAGGCAAAAGACTGCAGTCTCCTCAGAAGGTAGAGCCACCTCTGGCCCTTCTTGTACAGTGCTGCTTGATCAGAATTGTATCAATTTATGTGCTTTGATAATTATGCACTGCTCACTGTTATATGAAGCATTATATAATATATGATGAAAAATATATTATAAATATAGAGTTCCTAGTCTCTGAAGTCTAGGTGGCACTGCTGTACTCAACTATACTATAGGATAGTATAGTTGAGTACAGTACAGTATGATGATATATTGTCACTTCAGCATATGAAAGCAAATTAATGAAATCTTCAACACACATAATTCACAGTCTAATCACTATTCTAAAAAAAACAAAACACACATTAAAGCCATGATTTAAAGGATAGATTGAAAGGTCAAAGGTCAGCACAGGTATTGACAAGGTGCTGGATGTGATCTTTTCTGCTGACCTCCCACAGATTTCCATAAGTTTAGCTCAGCTTCCTGCTTCCTGCTCTACATTCAAACTGCATTACAAAGAATGTCTCAGAGCTCATTTAGTGTCAATACTCTGTGACACTTGTGGAAATATATTTGCATGGGAACAGCAATAAAAGTTTTCACTGATGGGAACACCACACACACACGATGGAGTGGATCCTGCTGTTTCTACTGTGCCTCTCAGGTCAGTGAATTATATAGCAGGGTTATTGTATTTGTAGTTAGTTGTTGATGTACTTGTTTGTCTCTCACAGGATGGCGCTTCTCCGCCTGCCGTCTCCGTCAGTACCACTTTGTTCCTTATAATAAGACATGGACTGAAGCTCAGAAACACTGCAGACAGATGTACACAGACCTGGCCACCATTGAAAATAATGAAGAGCTGATGGTTTTTATGAAGACATCCAAAGTTCAGCTGTCTGAGGTCTGGATTGGTTTGTACAGTAAAGTAGACTGGAGGTGGTCAGATGGCTTCAATGGGAGCGGGGCTGAATTCAGAGCCTGGGAGACATCTGATTCTGAACCAGACTTTTATACAGATCAGTTCTGTGTGAATGCTGGAGGCCAACGAGGATGGTGGGATGATAGGTGTGCGATACAGTACACATTTGTCTGTGACAGAGGTAAGAAAATGAAGCATTTACTTCAACTTAACTTTATGTTGAAATACACATTGTTAAGTCAGCTTCCCCTCACCACCCTCACCCTCTTAATACAGGAACACAGCTGGATCCTGACTTTGTTTATGTGAATCAACAAATGAGTTGGTCCAGTGCTCAGAGATACTGCAGGGAGAACTTCAGAGACCTAGCTACTGTGAGGAATGTCACAGAGAAACAAAGAGTCCAGAACTTGGTGCCAAGTGGGCAGTTGGCATGGATTGGCTTATTTAGAGATCCTAACTTTTTCTGGTCTGATGGGAGCAGCTTCTTCTTCAGCCACTGGGACTCCCTCGAAAACCTAATTGGCTCCATGGAAGTCATCTGTGGCGCAGCATCAATGCATAGATCAGGAAGTTGGAGGTTTCTGTCCTGTGAAAGGACTTTACCATTTATCTGTTACAGCGGTGAGTACTTCACTGACCTGCAGTAAAATCAGAGAACAGACCTACAGTGGATATCATATACATTCTATGTGTTTTTAAACAATGTAACAATAAACAGGAGATAAATAGTAATTCGTACCAGCAGTATATTAAAGTGATGTCTCTGCTCATTCCTCCAGAACCAGTGAAGAAACATGTGGTGAAGACGACGATGAAGATTGGCCTCCCCTCTGTGGATATGAACAACACCACTGTAGGAGCAGAACTCCTGAAAAAGGTAAATCATTGATAGATCCAAGACAGGCTCGTTCAGTTATACAGGAATAAAATACATGTCCTTATGTGTGTTGCAGCTCCAGAACACACTGAAAGAGAAAGGAGTGACTGGAGTCACCCTGAAGTGGAGAGAACAGCCTGATGGGAAAGTCTTCCACAAAGAGAGACAAAGACAGAAGAAGGAGCTCTGACTGAGACATGATCATCAAAATAAAAATTAACCAAAATCACACAACAGTTTATGTGAGTCCAGACTCCACAGAGTTCAGGCCTAGATTTACAAACATGCAAGTGCTCAGTGAGGGTTTCTGGTTATTTCTCATTGCCGGTAAAGTACTAGATCAACTCCTCAGGTTGCTTCCTCCATATGTAGCTATATATTCAAAATGACTGTGTTTACACTGAATTATTTACCAGAACCAAACATTATACTTCTGCTTTGTATGTTGTTTTAATACAACCATTTAAACCAATAAAAAGCACCTCTCCGCATGCTTCAAAAGACAAGATGTGACTGTGTCTTCTTTTATAGGATGGATTTGGTGTCAGGTGATCATGAAGTACAGAAAGTTTGAACCACCTAGTCACATTTGTAGGTGCTGTGGTTGGTGTGAAGTCCGCTGAGGATCTTTGAAATCATGTGATCTGGTAGCAGTTAGCACACTTTTATATAGGAAATATTCAACTTCTACTTAAAACATTTTTAATCTGGATAACTGTCCTCTCAGATGAAAATAACTTCTAAGTAATGTGCTTCACACTGAGTCGCCAAATGACACAAATCCTTCAAATCAGTTGTGATATGTTCACATTCCCCGTTCTCTCCTGCTCATCCTGGTCGGATGGGGATATAGAGGCAGTTTGTTGGTGCCGCTGGTGTTTGCCTGTATTGATCATAATGTTCAAAAACAATGGTGATATCTTCACCTCAGTGATATTTTATGTAATGGATGACTGACAGTACTTTGGCGCTGATCATGACTTCACTCTGTGTGTGTGTGGCTAACTTTGCATTTTAGGCAAATACACAGTAAAATACCCACACACTCACATAGTGTGAGAGCCATGATGCCCATTCAGGGGAGATGCAGATCCTGCTTTGTTGACTGTGGACTTTGGATCCTAATAACATGGTGGTGCTGAATTTGAATTGACTAAACAATAGATAAAACAGCTATGAAAAAAGTTCTGACCTCATGCACAGAGCTGCATCATGATGAGAAGCCTTAATGGGTGTCCTATAACTCTCCATCCATCCATCCATCCATCCATCTATCTTCCATTAACCCGCTTTGACCTGCAGTGCAGGGTCACAGGGGGCTGCAGTGTATCCCAGCTAGCTTTGGGTGAGAAGCGGGGTACACCCTGGACAGGTCACCAGTCCATTGCAGGGCAACACACACAGACAAACAACCATTCACACTTTAGAGTCAATTTAGAGTCACCTTAACCTAGCACGTCTTTAGGAGGACGCCGGAGCACCCGGAGAAAATCCACGCAGGCACAGAGAGAACATGCAAACTCCACACAGAAAGGTCCCCATTCAGAATTGAACCAGAATATGATTCAATCGAATACGCTGAGTCACAATAATTGTTAAGAAGTGTGTATTTTTTCTCTCAGGGTGGCACTTCTCCACCTACCTTCTCCATCAGTACCACTATGTTGCTGACAAGAAGACTTGGACTGAAGCTCAGCAATACTGAAGACAGCCATACACAGACCTGGACACTATGTGAACAATGCTGAGAACCAGGCACAAGCTGGCCAGTACGAGGTGTCACCTGAAAGTGATGCTGTCAGTTACAAGGCTAAAAATCCATTCATCTCTCCGGTGCCTACATATTGGACAATAAACTGGACTATATCTGACTCCAGGCAGTTCAGACTCAAAGAGAGGCTGAGTTTCAAATGGTGCCAGGCTGGTAACTGCCCCTGAAAGCCCTGATTTGTTCTGAAAACAACAAAAACAATGATGTGGGGCCATCCAGGATGTTCACCTGGCCATGAGTATCTACCAGCACGGCATAATGATTCAACAGAATAAACAGCGACGGCTATCGCATTTGTTTAGATATTAAAGAAGTTTTAAACTGTTGTCAATAGAGGTTAACTTTGAAAGTGCATTTTCAGGTATCAAACAATAGAATAGATGTGTATTAATTCCTTTGGAACTTGTAGTGCAATTGCTGGTAGCATTATTTGCATTAGTTAGGGTAATAATAACAATTGTTATTTTAATATGATAAAATTTGTGGTTAATTTCTACTAATTTCTTCTAACCCTAACCTGGATGATGGGCTGCATACAGACATTTACATAAAGTCATCACTGCAACATATTTTGCACGAAGACACTGATAAAAGCAGAGTTTCCTCTGAGAGCCCACAGAGCTCATCATGATGGAGAGGATCCTGCTGGCTGTCCTGTTCCTCTCAGGTCAGTCAACTCTTTCTGTTTGCTAGAATCTATTGGATGAAATCCTCTTTGTTAATCTGGAGCCACCTCATGTTCAAACATTTGATTTTCTCACAGGGAAACTCGTCCTCTCCTCTTGTCTTGTCCATCAGTACCACTTTGTTAATGAACCTAAGACTTGGTCTGAGGCTCAGACCTACTGCAGAAAGAACCACACAGACCTGGCTACTATTGAAACCACTGAAGAAATGGAACAACTTGTCAACACAGTTTCATCTGCTGGTTACACTTCTGATGTCTGGGTTGGTGTTTATGCCTCACAATACTCTGCACCCTGCAAATTTGTTAGATGATGATTTTTGGAACCGGATGAACCAAACCATCCTCTATGATTGACCACTATGTACCAGCATGACAAAGAGCAGAGAATTTATGTATGAAAGCTGCACAGTGAAACGTCCATTCATCTGTTACAATGGTGAGTCAATACATGGGACAAGAAACACAGCATCTCTCTCTCTCTCTCTCAATATATATATATATATATATTTGTGTGTGTGTGTGTTTTCTATCGTCATCATGCAGAAACACTACACAGTGTCTTTGTGAATGAACAGATGGACTGGGTCAGAGCCTGGAAGTACTGCAAGGAGAACTTCATGCATATATCACACAAGGAGACCACTGATTATGTATTGGTGCCGAGTGGATTGAGGGCATGGACTGGATATATCCACTATCCAATGATTACCTGGAGTGATGGCAGCAAATCTTCATTCAGATACTGGGATAATATTCCAACAATAACTCGCTCTACTCCATGGTATGGTGCTGCAGCTGTGCAGAAATCAGGAAGATGGATGTTACTGACCAATAACTACAAACTACCATTTGTCTGTTATGGAAACCTGACAGTGACAGAGAAGCCAGTAAAAGAAGAGCTTCATAAACAAGGTACGTTGTTAGAGTTGTGAGGTCACACCTTTAAAACAACAACAAACTCACAGTCAGTTTTTGTCTCTCGTGTGTTTGAAGTGGTTCAGGTGAGGATAAAGTCAGAGGACTCCTCTGTGGATCTGAACGACCCTGCTGCTAAAGCAGAGCTCCTGAAAAAGGTCAGTCTGCAAACTCTCCAACATTTATCTTTGTAAATGTTTGCTGTGCTCAGTGCAGGTAAAGAAACAGAAAAACATGCAGCTGATTTGATGTTTAGTCACTGATTTATCTTCCTGTTACTGTGTGTGTGTTGCAGCTCCAGGACAGACTGAAGGAGAAAGGAGTGACTGGAGTCACCCTGAAGTGGAGAGAACAGCTTGATGGGAAAGACTTCCACAAAGAGATGAAGAGACAGAAGCAGGAGCTCTGAAATATGAACTAACATCATCAGTACTAAAGCACAGAGGACAGAGAGGGAACTGACGTCATGTTGGCTCAGTATACATTTGCATAGATTAGTTGTGGTCACTTTGTGCAGCCTCTTTTAGGTAACTGTTTGTCAGTGTTTCAGTGTCTGTGCATGGAGCTGTAAGCCTAAACACACAAAGTGATCCTAATATTCAAAAACATAATGCACCTCTGTGAAGACATCATGGTTTGACTTTTATGTGGGACATCTTATTCCCCACTTCCCCTTCAGCTGAAGGAGACATCTATACATCACTAGAAAACAACATGAGAAGATTATGTACAAAAGTTTAAACCAGAGCGAGTGAAGGTGATCTAATGAACCGAGGGGGTGACCTTGGTGATAATGGGAGCATTGGTAGTAAAAGTCTTTCATCCAAAGACCTTTTGATTCAGAGTCTGTAGACTTGTTCAGCTGCCATGGCGACAGCAACTGCTTACATCATTAGTGCAATCAAACAAAGAAAAAAAAACACTAACCAGTGTTTACACTGACAGATGTATCAAAAATATCCAGTCATCACTGTGTAGCTGTGAGTGCCTTGGTGGTGGTAGTAGTGTAAAACACTCACACACATGTCAAAGGGGATACGTACAAAGTGGAAGTCACTGTTCGTATTTACACATTTACATACAACAAACCAAACCTGTAAGGAGACACTATTTCACCGCGGGCTACGCCTAATATAGGCTGATACGGTAAAATACATCAGCTACACCTTCCCTCCATGACAGCAACCTTTGTCTCCATGGGAACGAGTCTGCTCTGACCCAAAACATGTGAGGGAGAGGAGGAAAACGAAGGGCTGTATTTTTTCTTGTTTTTTTTTAAAGTTGTTTTTTTTTTAATAGATCCAAGACAGGCTCGTTCAGCTATACAGGAATAAAATACTTGTCCTTATGTGTGTGTGTTGCAGCTCCAGGACACACTGAAGGAGAAAGGAGTGACTGGAGTCACCCTGAAGTGGAGAGAACAGCCTGATGGGAAAGTCTTCCACAAAGAGAGGAAGAGACAGAAGCCTTAAATCTGACAGACATGATCATCAAAATAAAAATGAACCAAAATCATGCAAAAGTTTTGATGTTATATGCTAGCATCCTAACCAGTTAGCCAGGGACTGTCCTCTCACAACATGGAGTCAATGTTTCTAATCAGTTACTGCTGCTTGTTTTGTTTTGTTTTTTGAAATCATTCAACACCTGCACGAACACCTGTGCAACCACAAAGACCAGGTCTTTGGTCCTCTGTGTCACATGGTAATGAGGGGGACACTGATGCTCCAAGGATCCAGTCATTAATGTAGCTCTCAGCGTAAGTTCAATCAGGAAGACTCTGTTTCTCATTCACTTTTATCCCTATCCGCTTTCTAATCCCTCTCCTTCTATCCCTCACTCCGCTGCTCCCCCTCTCTTAGTCAGGTGCTTAATAGATAGCACTTCCCTCACCAATCAGCTGTCACCTTCTGTCCCTCTCCTGACCAATCACAGCTTAGCACGAAATTTAAAAGTCTTCGTCTCTTCTCCAGCTGTCTTCTGATCGAACCCGGCAATGTATGCCTTCTCGCCATATTTCTTGTCGTCGTTCTATTCCGCATGGCTGATTCTGAGTTCGAGCCAGTTTCCGAGGATACGGACCTCATCCCTGACGATCAGTCAGACAATGATCAGCCTATCCCTCGCCGTAGCACCCGCCGATCTAAGTTGATGGCGGCCGGGATCACTCCTGCTTCGGATCTCAACCTTTCTCAACTGCAGGAACTGTCAACGTTGGTCTCCTCACCTCCCCTCATTCACTCTTCCTCTCCGTGCCCAGAATCCAATCCCGGTTCCCCCGCACCTGCTCCAGTTGCGGCAGCTCGCGGCCGAAAAAGAGGGGAAAAGGCCGCCTCCTCCTCCGCTCCCAAGGCAAAACGTCGGGCAGCTTCTCACACTCCTGCTGCTGCCGCCGCCGCTGCCGCTGCCACAGATACCGCTGCGTCTCTCACTCATCCCGACCGGCTCATCAGCACGCTCCAAAATCTGTCGGCGTCTCTGCACTCAATCGATCTCCGTCTGCAAGCAGTAGAGAAAGCCCACACATCACCTGCTCCTGCTGCCTCCGCCGCCGCAGCCATGCTGCCCCCTTCGCATTCCACCTACCAGCCGACAGTCGTCATTCCTCAATCTCTTCCTTCATCACCTGCTCATTCTCTGGCCTCTGCTCAGCCGGCTCCTCTCATAGGTAGGCCTTTTATTTCACAGTCAGCTAACATCTCCCCTGGTCTGAGGGCCAAGATCCTGCAAGGCAGGGACATTAATCTAAAAAGTCTCATTCGGCCTTCTCCCCAATGTGATAAATCAGTTGCATCTGGAGAAAATCTCACCGCAATTTTAAAATCTGCCGATCCCCGGTTTAACAGTGACCCGACCATCGGCCAGTTTTTAGTTGCCTTCGGCATCTTCCGCGATGTAATCTGCTCAGTTTTTCCGGCAAGGCGCCAAGAATTTGATAACTACCTCGCCTTAATCGGGGATTTGCACCTCAAATACGGAAAAAACATTTTCTACCAGTACCATAAAGCATTCTCAAGCAAAGCAGCCTTATACATCTCTCACTATAATACTCGTCTGGATTGGTCCGTCCTCGACACAGAACTCCTGGAAATGATTGCCGGGGGATCTCGGATGATATTATGCAACTCTTGCCGCGCTCCCGGTCATACACCACTCCTCTGCCCCTCCGTGCCCTTTCAGGCTACCGCCGCCCGCAGCAATCCTCCCTTCGTCCATCCCGCTATGGACAAACAAGGCCGCCAGGTTCACTTCTTCAACAAAATGCCTATTTGCAATAACTTTAACGAGAATGTATGTACTCACCCCACTTGTCACTTTCTTCACATCTGTAGCGCATGCAAGGATGCGCACCCCAGATCTGTGTGTCCTCGCTGCCCACCCGCTCGGATGCACCCTCCGGTTCAAAACCGAAGAGCTTCAAAGACTTTCTAATCAACCACCCTTACACTCCAATAAATTTAGCGCACTTAGCAGCAAACATGTCTTCTCATCCTGATTCTGTATTTGTTGATCATCTCCTCACCGGTCTCTTTCAAGGTTTTCACGTTGGTGTTTTAGCACCTCTCTCAGCCTCTTATGTGTCAAAAAGCCTTCAGTCAGCACTCAATGAGCAATCCATAGTTACCGAGCTTCTGGAGAAATTAATAAAGAAGGGCTACATCATATCTTCGATTTGTTGTTGACAAGTTGCATAACTTAAAGTTTGTAGACACCACAGACCTTGAGAGTTTAACTAGAATGATAGCTTGTGACACCTCCAGCAAAAGCTGTATGTATGATGAGTGTGCAGAGTGCAAGAACAAGATTGTACAGCTCCCTGACTTCAATGGCTTGGCAAAGGTTTCATTCACTCAGTGGGCCACAACAGAGAAAGAAAGAGTTGATTTGAGGGAAGGTCTTACAACTGTCAAGATCACAGTTAAGAAAGTGATGGAGGACACACAAGAAAATCTTGTTGACTTATTCCACTCTCTTCTGCATAAATATAAAAGACATACATTTGACATAAATCAACAGTACTCTTACTGCAGAGAGTTGAAAAGAAACCTGTCAAAAGAAGAGGCAATCATTCACATTGACTTTTCTGAAAACTATACATGTAAATATAGCTCAGAGATACAATCGGTCCACTTTGGCTCCTCACACCAACAAGCCACACTGCATACAGGTGCTCTGTATATAGGCGGTGAAAAAGAGCCTATTTGTTTTTGTACTGTTTCATCCTCCAAGCACAAAAGTCCTCCAGCTATATGAGAATACATGAACCCGCTGCTGGATCATCTGCAAGCTACTCACCCTCAAGTGTCTATTCTGCATTTTCTCAGTGATGGACCATGCACACAATATAAACAGAAAGGGAATTTATTTCTGTTTAGCACTGAGCTTGCAAGAAGAGGTCTGAAAGGGGGAACGTGGAATTTTTTCGAGGCCAGTCATGGCAAGGGGGCCCCTGATGGTGTTGGGGGGACCTTGAAAAGAACAGCAGACAAGATGGTGACCAATGGTCGTGATATACCCGATGCTCATGAGCTATATCAAGCCCTCACAGAAACATCTACAACTGTTAAGTTGTTTTATGTTACAAGTGAAGTTGTGGAGCAGGCTATGAAAAGAATACCAACTCAGATTCCTCCAGTGCCATCCATAATGAAAACTCACCAAGTGGTGACATTCATTCCAGAAGAGGTCCTTTACCGGGACGTCAGTTGTATGTGCTCCACACAAAAGCAGTTGAAATGTCAGTGCTTCACCACTCTCCACCACACTTTTAAGAAGCCAGCCCCAAAGGTGTTGACAGGGGCAATTGCATGGGAAAGTGAAGATTTCACTGGGAAGTGGTGTGTACTCATATATGAAAATGACCTATATCCAGGCATAATTCTGAATACAGACGAAACACATGCCTTGGTAAAATGCATGCACAAAGCCGGTGCTAACAGATTCTACTGGCCTGTTAGAGATGACATCCTGTGGTACCTCTTTGATGACGTGCTCGAAATCATTCAACCACCACAACCTGTGACATCCCCTCACATGGAAATGCAGTGGGATGTATGGAAGCGACTAGCACAGTCACTCTTGTGATTGTTTGGAAGTTTTTCGACATATAATATCAGTTCTATTCTTTGGGTTTGAACTGATGAAGAAAATTTTATTCTTGCTATTTTATTATTTACCATATACCAAATAGTACCATATTTTATCAGAGTTTCAGACACTATTAATAGGTTTTTGCAATACATTTTTCAATTTTTAATGACCTACATTTCTCTGTTTATAAAATGTTTAATGCCAATGTTCTGTGTTGTATAAAGAATTTGTTGCTTTGAACTGGAGTTTATTGTTTAGTAATGGTTATTCAAGTAGACGATTTTAATCAAAATAAAATAGATACATGAATTTGAACGTTTTCCAAAAATTTGATTATTTCCACATTGATACCCATAAGAAATCCACCCCGTCACATGAGTTGCCCCCCGTCACGTGTGTTACCACTCCGTCACAGTGTAATTTTCTTTAAAAAAAATGTGAAAGGAGTGTGAAATGCTCTATAAATGAATGTGTCATAATGCTCTCACTTCTTGGACTGTTTAAATTAAATGCAACGTTCATTTGATAATATATAGCGAAATAGTGTTTTTTTGTTTTGAAACTGAAGCTCTGGTCATGTCAAAATCATATTTCAAGACCAAAACTCTTAAAATGAATAAATAATAATTACAATAACAATACAAAACAACAATAACAAGACCAAACTTATTAGTATCCTAAAAAAGGACAGTTTACTCATAGCTAAGCATTTGATTTAAAACAACTATTTAATGTATTACAAGTCAAATGTACACAAATTGTCTGTGACAGATCATCCAAGAAATGATCCTTCTTTCCCAGGGTTTTTCTCTAACCCTTCCATTAAATTGTTACTCAAAGGCATTTCAAAAGTCTCTCCCTCTATCGCAGACAACTGGCAGCCTATTACTCTCCCTCTCCTTCATAAATTAATTTTAACCCTCAGATCAGGTGTTTTTTCCCCTTATGTTGATTCTCTTCTGGAAGCCATTTTTCTCCTAGCCTTCTACGGATTTCTCAGAGTAGGCGAATTTACTGCGGCCTCCCTCACTTTTGACCCATCTAAAGACATGTCCTTCTCAGACCTAGTTTTCTATCCTAGTCATTACAAGCTTTCGCTGAAACCCTTTAAATCCATGGCTGATTATTTAGGCGTTTGCCCTCAGTCTGATCCTCAAGCGCCTCTCTTCTTAGTTCCAGGAAACCTCCCTCTGTCTAGGAATTGGTTTTATGCTCATTTCAAACAAATTCTCATCATATCATCTCATCTCAACTATCCCCAAATCAGTACTCAGGTCACTCCTTTAGAATAGGTGCTGCCACTTCCGCCGCAGCTCAAGGTATATCCCTTGCTCTGCAATGTCTCAGTCTATGGTCCTCTGCCGCATTCACCTCCTATATTCGCCCGAACACAGAACATGTGCTCGCGTCTCAGAGATCTCTCTGTCCCTGGTGAGTTTATTCTATTAATGGTGTAATTGTCCATTCATGTCTGCTAACTGCATGCCCTTCACTTCCATTCTCACGGCATTCCCTAGGCCTCATATCGACGCACCTTCAGCCGGTGGGCTTCGTTCTCGCAAAGCAAAAAAATTTCTCTCTCATAGCCAGTGGGCTTCAGTTCATGCAAGGCCTTTAGCTATGCTATCCCAGCTTCTAGTTTTATCTCAGGCAGATTTCTTAATCTATGCCATCATCGCCAGCGGGCTTAACTCACTTAAGGTAATATATCAATATTATCATTTAGCAATATAAGATATTCCTACAAGCACGTTCAGTCATATCTCTCTACATGCTCATTTTGGCCTTTCTGGCCTAGCTCATTGGCTCATTAATCACGTCATTGTTATGATTCCATCATCATGTTAGTTTTCATCATCTACTGGTGGTGGTGGTGTAATGCACTAATCATGTTATATTGTTCACATGCCCTTCTTTCTCTATCCTGCAAGCTTTCTTTATCTCGATAAGTTACGTACTGTCAGCCCGTGGGCTCTCTGATCAAGGCTTCATGATCAATCTATAATAAAGCAATCTCTGCCCGCGGGCTTCTTTCTAAGCTTCAATTTAACGCTATCTCAGCCAGTGGGCTTTGTTCAAATCAAAAGTCCTCTTTCCATGCTGCCCTATGCTTCTTTAGCTTGAACATATGCTCGTTAAATTTCATAGCTTGAGTTTACGCTCACTACAATCCTCCCTCGCCTTCCTTACTAAACCCTCCTCTTTCTGTGTTGTTCCTAATTCTCTGTTCTCCTCCCCCTCTCAAGGCATCGAGTTGTTAGTTTGCTGGTATATTTATTGCATTCTCCTTCTCTAGAGCCCGGATTGTAAGTATCGTCCTTATTTCTCATCTCTGTTCTGTTTTGGGGGGTTTTCTGATCAGCGGTCTCTGCTCCTGCGTTTTCTCCCTCCTTTCGGACGTGGTCTTCACGACTGGGTCTAGGACGCATATGCACATTTAAAAAATTTGTACAGTAAATCTCTCTCATTCAGTTTGCTGAGTCTCTCATGATTCAAATGTGGTTCAAAGCTGTTATAGAGTCATGACGCAATAACAGGGAGGACAGGCAGCGGCTCAGTTCTCTGCTTATCATATATTGATTTTGTGGTTTTATAAATACAGCACTCTATTTGACTCTCTGAAACTTATTTTGCATGTTGCTTCTTTCTCATCAGATCACAGGACAATGGAGTGAGTCGTAATCAGATGTGTAAAAACCTACATTTAATGGCAGCCAATGTGGGCCTGCTGATCACGCTGATTACAAAAAACAAAGAGATATTCAAGTTATGGGAGTGATTTATTCCAGGATGCAGGTTGAAGTGCACTACGCTTCCTGATGAGGACACACATTTGTTTTTAATAGCAAAATCAAGAGATTGAACAAACCAGCGGAGAGAGAGAGAAAAAACAGTGTGCTCAAAATTACACTGCCAGTGCCATCATCTGTGAAACTCCTCGACTATTACACTGGAACATCTTATTCCCCACTTCCCCTTCAGCTGAAGGAGACATCTATACAATGACGACACATCACTAGAAAACAACATGAGAAGATTATGTACAAAAATTTAAACCAGAGCGAGTGAAGGTGATCTAATGAACCGAGAGGGTGATCTTGGTGATAATGGGAGCATTGGTAGTAAAAGTCTTTCATCCAAAGACCTTTTGATTCAGAGTCTGTAGACTTGTTCAGCTGCCATGGCGACAGCAACTGCTTACATCATTAGTGCAATCAAACAAAGAAAAAAAAACAGAAACACTAACCAGTGTTTACACTGACAGATGTATCAAAAATATCCAGTCATCACTGTGTAGCTAGTACCTTTATAAGACAACGAACCTGTTTCCATATAACAATGAGGGACGGTAAAATATTCATGAGATTACACTAAAAATTTCCAAAATGGATACGTGTAAAGCAGGCAATGAGGAAACAGTGAGACTTCAAAATTTAGGAAACTCGGTGGCGGGTCACTCCAGAAAAAGCTGTGTATTTTGGTAGTAGTGTAAAACACTCACACACATGTCAAAGGGGATATGTACAAAGTGGAGGTCACTGTTCGTATTTACACATTTACATACAACAAACCAAACCTGTAAGGAGACAAGATTCCACCGCGGGCTACGCCTAATATAGGCTGACACGATAAAATACATCAACTACACCTTCCTTCCATGACAGCAACCTTTGTCTCCATTGGAACGAGTCTGCTCTGACCCAGAACATGTGAGGAAGAGGAGGAAGAGGAGAAGGAAGGGCTGTACTCTTTCTTGTTTTTTTTTTTTATAGTTGTCTTTTTTTTAAGAAATAATTGGACTTGACGACAGGTAATGTCACAGAGCAGACCTACGTCTGCTGTTTTAGGCACCATGGGACACACAAAGGTGATCTGAAACAACAAACTACTGTAAATGTGACACAGGGATATGGAGGACTGTGTGTATGTGTTTCAAAAGAAGCTGAGCTCTCAGGGTACCTGCGAGTGAAAATTTAAGAAAGTGCAACAACGCCCTCTTGTGTTTGCATGCACACACGCACCAGATGCAAATTCACAAGAGTTGATTATATCCTACATTCCATTTAGATAATTATTGCCTTGGAAGAGAGAGTAGTAGGGTGGTCATTGTAGGGAGGCAACAGAAAACATCATGGGGGGGGGGGGTAAAAATATCCGTCTGTAATTTGATGCTCAGAAAAGTCATCTGTGCACGCCAGGTTTCAGTGGAAGCGTGTTGAGTGACAGACACAGCACACACAGATGAGCCATCAAGACCTCTACGCTGGGTGTCCAGGGCTGGGTGTGAAAAGTGAAGAGGGGGAAAAGAGTGAAATACACCCCATAGGTGAAGCAGAGTGGGTGGAAAATTGTGATAAAACTCCTCCACCAGGCTCAGTGCCCCCTTCCAGCCCAAACAACAACAAAAAAAGTCACAAAAAAAGCTGGAGGAGAACTGAAGAGGCCATGGAGTGGAGGTGGAGTGTCCAAAGAGGAGAAGGAGGAGGTGAGAGAAGGAGGAAGGCAGAGTGGAGTCCCTGTGCTCGTTAGCCGGCTCAGCTAGGCTGGGCTAGCTCATCAGCATTGCCATGACAGCCATCAGCTGGTCAGGTAACTGTGTAGTTCTCTGGAGTTGATGGTCAGGACCACACCTGAATGGTTGCCTGGCAACAAGAGGAAAGAGGACAGAGAAGAGCAAATGAGAAATGGTAAAGAATACAAAGTCAAATGGTGACATGCTGTGCTCCACTGGTGGTAAAGGTGCCCTGTGGATCCTTGTGGTCCTGAAATTATGTTTTCGTTCAATGTTCTGTATTTTCAACATATAAACCAAACATTGCCATTTTGCAGCCATAAACACCTCTGATGACACATTATTCCTTACGTAACCTACACTTACAGTATAAGCCTCAATCAGCTACAGCAGTAATTTACCACACACTAACTGATTTATCAAGAATGCTGTATGCATTTTTACATCAGATTGTTGACACTGTAGGTTTGAAATAATCCCTGTTTGCTTGCCAGAAGTCGTCTTTGCTCCTGCATTAGCTGGTGAGCATTTCAGAATGGGAACCATTAATGTTTTGGCAGATTGGGCTTGATTAAAGGTAGGGTAGGAGATTTTGAAAACTCAGTGAGAGTCAGCCAGATTTTGAAAGTAAACACACGCCCCTTTCTGTTGGAGCTTACCCCGAAGACGAGCTGCGGTCTGTGACTTTGGCCATCATGCACTCCGCGCAGGGTCGTCCCAGAAGATTGGCTGATGTTTTAGCGTTTTATAGCTTCTACA
Organism: Parambassis ranga; assembly: GCF_900634625.1. NCBI lineage: Eukaryota > Metazoa > Chordata > Actinopteri > Ambassidae > Parambassis > Parambassis ranga. The sequence continues at coordinate 4,749,059 of NC_041038.1, read as the reverse complement.
GATGATTAATATTCTTCGTTTTAATGCGAAACTGCAGAACTAATTGGTTGCTATAGGATTGTAAAGAGAAATTACACTAATTTAACCAAAAGTGCATCAGAATGAAATCTCCTACCCTACCTTTAATGGATATATTGATTAAAAAAAAGTTTGGCTCCACTCATTTTAACACTGTTGTAAAGCACCTTTTATAGTCTAAACCTCCACAGGCTACCTTTGTATCAGTATCATTAGCATGCAAATAATTATTATCTGGTTTGCTTAATATGTTGGTCACACTCAGTGATGCAGTGTTCTGTAAAGCAAACAACTGTGTTCTTGTTATGCTGGAACACAGCCAGATGCATAGAACATATTCATTATTAACAGTTAATCAGGAAGTATTCATTATGTTTACCTCTTGTAATGTTCCACTACATCCCTGATGCATTTCAGGGTCATCATGAACAGAGCATTGTATCTTCTTATGACCAACATACAACTCTAAAGCTGAGATGATGCTTATCTCTAAGCATTATGACATATTAATATAATATGACACACTATATTCACTGGTGATTGGCTGTAGAATGCAAGTGATGACCATAAAATGCTGAGTGACCACATAGTGCAGACGTGAATGTGCATTTTGCGCAAAGCTCAAAGACCTTTAACAATAGCAGTGATACAGATAAGTGGGAAATCATCCAGTACCTTGGTGTGTGTTAGCTGCTGGTGTTAGTGGCTTGGCTTTTAGTAGCAGTGGTTAGTGGTAGTCCTTATAAGGGAACGGAAGGCGGGGCTACCTCCTGTGTTACCTAGAGTCTGCGAGTCCAGGTCGTCGTCGATGAACTCCTCGCCCTGGATGATGTGCTGGGTGTCCTCGCTGTGATTGACGGGGCTAGTCATCTCCTGCTCCTTCTCGTTGTGCATCTGGGCGTAGACGTTGCGGCTGCCAGGGAGCTTCCTGAAAAACAGTGGGGGATAGGCATCCTCAGTCCTAAGCCAAGGACTGTGGGATTTGTTGTTTTGGTAAGATGGGGCTGTAGTTCTGCACTGCATTTGAAATTTCAGTGACTTTTCGGTGGATGTTTGTGTTCGGGATGCGAGGAGGTGGCTGCTGGTGGCTTATTGGTGTGAAGAGAAAGCATGCAGTTACACAAGGTAACACAACTGTGAAGTTACAAGCAATCTTGGGCAATCTGATATTTTACACAAGTTTACACAGTTTTTGGTAGCTTTTACAGTGAATTAGCAAGTGGCTATCCAGAACTACAATGTGATAATTACATGCTTTTAAAGGTTGGGTAGGAGATTTTGAAAAATCAGAGTCAGCCAGATTTCGAAAGTAAACACATGCCACTTCCACAGATCATTAATATTCTTCGTTTTAATGCGAAACTGCCAAACTAATTGGTTGCTATCGGATTGTAAAGAGAAATTGGACTAATTTAACAAAAAGTGCATCAGACTGAAATCTCCTACCCTACCTTTAAGCTAGCACCAGTGTAAGGTTTGTTTTAGCACCAATCATAAAATGTTACCAAGCCAACATACTAAACTACATGCCACATGCCACAGCTCTAAAAGGACTTAGCTCACCTTTTGAATTTGTAGAGGATGAAGGAACCGGTAGCAATGATGCTGAGCAGGATAATGACTGCTAAAGCCCAAACACCTGGACTTCCAGCTGCGCCATGGTAACCTGGAAAGATGATATGTTCACATGTACTAGTCATATTTACACAGTCAAGTAAAATGTGATAAAACAGGTGAATTCAGCACAAATATGAGTCAGAAATGGCAGAAACAGCAGGGAAAGAAGCAACAGAAACAGGAGATAAAGGTCTTCCAAAAAACTGAAACTAAAGTTTTTCTTGAGGCCACCCTCCACAGGAAGCATAACCACTCTGAACACAGTGAAGGGTAATCAGGTAAAAAAACAGCACAGGCTCGGACTGGATATTTTATTCTTTTTTTGAGGGGGGAGAGGGGGGATGGGGGCAGAGGGAGACCAGGAAAGGAAGAAAGCTTCAGTTATATGTTTAATGAACGCACCATTCTCTGCTGTTGTAGGTGTTGAATCATTAGCAATTAGACCTAGTCATTGGACATAAACCATGCAATTATAATGAAATCTGTTAATGGTAGTTTAAAACCGCAGATGCACAAAGATGGTAGGTATACCTGCGTTTGGGTCAGCTAGCATCACCAGCACCTGTAGGCCTCCTCGCACCACAAAGCTGACGTTGTTGTCATTAAAAGCTTGCAGGATGGCAGGAATACGCTAAAGAAAAGAAAACATTTTATTAGTATTTAATGTAATTTTGCCATTAAGCTTTTTTAAATCTGCATTTATGTACCTTATCAACAAACATGCTCCTCTTGGCTGGTTTGCTATCTGATGGGAGGACATACAGGTCAGCTGTGGTGGGGAGGCCTGGTTTAACCACGGTAACAAGGGACTCCTGAGGTACACCTGTGATCTGAGGTCATAGGTCAAAGGTCAGTCACATCTTAACACTACACTAATGAATATTCTTTATGTTAAATACAATACAACCACGACATGGGAACCTTTGGTGAAGCTTGGAGCAGCTGCATGCTAGCATTTCTTGTAGGCTCAGTTCTGCCCATTGTGTGTGCTTGTAGTCCTTTCTCCGTAAAAAGACCTACCTTAGCCAGTATTTTGGTGACTACCTGGCCGATGTCATCTCTCCACTCAGGGATATTTGGGTTGAAATGGTCCAGGTTCCTGCTGAAACTCAGAGGGATGACCTGGAAGTTATCTGTAAACACCAAAAGGTCAAACTGGATTATTGCCCAAATTTTAAAATAGGCCACACATATTACATAACTGAGTGCTGAAGTCGGAAAACCCTGCATGTGCTGAAAGGACAGATGTGCATATGTGCTGATGTTGGTATATTGTTAGATGGACATAGTCTGTTGATGGTAAGTGTGTACAAGAAACCAGAGTAACTTGGACAGACTTACACAGAACACTGTACTTTAAGTGAAATGGGTCACAGTCATAATTTAGACATAAAAATAAGCTATAACACAACATCACTGTGGGGCTTCTAACAGAAGCGGGAACAGAATGTCGCTCTCTTGAGAAATAGAAGCTTGCAGCTTATAAATAAAACAAATACATCTGTTTATAAAAAGAAATCTGACATAATTCCTTCTCTACATAAAAGATAAAAGAGATGAGATCAGAGAATGTTTTCGAGGCGACAGCGGAAAAATCAGGCAGCAGATTTACCTCAGTTGTGCCTGAACGAGTCATGGGGCAGAACAGATCTTAAAGTTTGACTTTTAGTATGTGGACAGCTCCTTCTCCCGAGCAGAGCCTGAGATGCAGCTCAGAAAACAGCCACAGAAAACAAATGAACGTTTATGTTTCTCATTGTGTTACCGTAGACTCGGACAGTCCTGGTGTCCTGCACCATGGATCGGCCGTTTGAGGCCTGGACGGTGACAGAAACCTCTCCTGTGTCTGGAAAACGAGTCAGCAGGCTGTTCTGCAGAGTCAGCGTGGGCTGTGTGAGAATGTCAGAGTTTAGTTAGTTAAAATGCGTCTGAAAACTGTGAGAGCACAGAAAGAAAAGGATATGTTGTATCTCCTTTACCCGCAAGCTGTTTCCTATCCACCAGTAAAACACGGTCAGGTTGGCCTCGGTGGGGAGCACTATGGCTGTCAGGTTGACCTCATGGTTTGTCCCAGCGATGGGAACCACCTCCAGGTGGACTTCCTGTAGAGGGGCTGCAAGAATTGAGAACAGTTGAGCCTATGATTTATTTTAAATACTAAAAACTAGGAACATTTGGAATATCCTGAAATTGCCGGTCACAGACACATGAATGAAGTTCTTTATATGAACACTGAAGATAAGACGCACGATATCTGAAACCAACCTACTGTAGTTTTATCTCGACATAATAAAAGGAGCACGACTTGTTTCCCAAAAGAAACTTCATTATCAGCTTAAAGACACAAAGAAAGCAGCACTTTGAATATTAATGCTGCACAAAGACTGAGCTGTCTTATCACAAGTAAAAAAAAAAATAAAAAATACAATAGAATCCCCTCATTCACCGTAGATCTGCATTAAACAGACAATTTTAAGACACAGCAGATGTGGGTAATTATATCTGCTTGGAAAGTAAAAATTATATCTGCTTGGAATGTAAAAATTCAAGTCAGGATCAGACCTGTCTCTTTAGCAGCAGGGGGTGAGTATTTAGGAAAGAGATGAGTGAACTAACTTTGAAATGTTTCCATCATCATTTCTCTACCAGGTGATGTTGGAAGTTTAGCTCAAAGGACTGACAGGCTGTGTAGTGTTTGGAGCTGACAGCTACAGAGACAAAAAGCTTCACTAACTCACAGACAGGCTCCAAATAAAACATAAGCTGCGAGGCTGACCTGTGACCTGGATGTACATGGATGCCTCGTCGTGCCCAGCGATGTTCTCTGCCTTCACCGTGACCTTGTACACGCCTGGGTTTTCGTAGCGATGCTGGATGGGCTCATCTGTCACCGTCAGGTTCTGGTAAATGGCCCGGACTCCGTCACCAAGGTCCACCTGGTACTTGGTGCTGCTGGTGTCACCCTGTTAGGAAAGAACAGAGACATTCAACTCCTTCAAATCAAATGAAAAATGATGAACCAATGAAAGCGTTCACTGTACCTGCTCCTGGTGAACAATGAAAGTGATGTCATCACCAGGCGCCACAGCCAGCATCTGCCCCTTTATGCCCACCTGTAGTCCTTTAGGAGGCAGCAGAGGGCAGCTGTGCTTTTTAGCGCTCTGCTGCTTGTTTAATCCACCTTCACACGTGTTTGATATTACTTTCCTATAACTGGAACACAGCAGAGCACAGTGTGAGCATGAAGGTGGATGTCTGAAGAGCAGGAAACACATGTGTATGTGTTTATGTAGAAGCACCAACCCCGTGCTAGACTCATAGCTTTGTCCTAGATGGCAGTCTTCAGGAGGTGAATCAGGATCATACCAGAAGTCAGCATAGCAACGATCCCCCTCCGCGTGAGAGCGCTCAAAACCATAGTCGCTACACACACACATTAAGTATTTCGAACTACTTAGCTATATGTATGCATTCAAAAAATAAGACGGAGGATTTAAAGTGTTATATTACCAGTTGAAGTCTTTCTCTGTACACTGGCAGGGTTTGCTGCTGAGAGCTGAGGTGTAGCTCTTTCCTTTGATACAGAACGCTATGTCCTTTCTCTTCCTGAAAGTCCGCTCCTGACCCATAATGCACTTCTCTCCCTGCAGGCGATAGTGGCACTCAAGTACACTCAGTAGCAACTCTGTCATGTATGCTTACATTTGAAGTATGGCCACTGACTGATAATTCAATTCACACATAGTCACAAAGTAGATGTGTGTGTGTGTCTGTGTGGATTACCTGTAAATCTGTGAGCTGCCAGGATTCATAATCAGACTCAGTGCACTGACGTGGAAAAGACTGCCTGAAGTCCACTTTGACCAGCTCCCAGTCTGACCTGTAGCTGATGTGGCCGAACACACTGCAAACACACACAAAACAGACACTTTATTACACATGTATGATCAGGTAATGTCTGTGTGCCACCAGTATAATCACAGAAATGCTGTTTGTGTCTACAAACATATCACAAAAATGTAATGTTATACCAAATATGTCCCAGATTTTCCAGGAAGTGATGAGGCTAAACTGCACTTTTCAACCTCTTAAGTACAGAGTGTGTATGAATAATGACTCGACAGATGACATGTATAGCAACCGTCTGGGATTTTGAGAGAAATATTACACAGCCAACAAAGTTCTTTTACAAAGTACATCAGATCAAAGTCATCAATATGCTGCCACTTCCAATACAGATACCATCTCCTTACAAATCCTGCCACTTTCAAAGTGCTGATCACAGTTGCAGTTCCCATGCCTGTCCACTAGATGGTGATGCTCTACAGTGCAACACAAACCAACCAAGATTCCCATTCCTAACTGCAGCTGTCTTTTCCTTGTGTGTCACTCAAAGCATTTTTTTAAACAGACTGATGTGACTCAACTCAGTGACTCTGACATATGTTGCTGTGCTGGTGGCAGGTCGTGATCATCTCGTTGGAAAGAAAGGGGGAGCATGACTAATGTCATCTTCACCAGCGTCGTTAGAGTGAAGTGATGGATGTCTGGGCTGCAGATTCACACATGCTGCAGTGTTCTCCTCCTTTAACCTGCACCATTACTCCTCCTGATCTGGGTGGTCTCATCTCCACCATAGTTTCTTCTTTCAACTCTGCAGACTCCGCAGACTAGGTAAAATGGCCACAGATCCTACTTAAAAGAGGGGGTTACTTATTTACTGCTCAGACTACACTCAAAAAACTGAACTCAGTGAGTTGTTGGATCAAGTAAATGTAATTATGTGTAATTTACTTAACATTTTTATGTTTGGCTTTAAAACGTAACCCAATTTAGTCAGTCTAACTTAAAATGTATACTTGTTAAACCAACACAAACCAATTAGGTACATTCAACACAACAATGTTGAGTAAATCGCATAGTCACCAATCTAAAACCTATATGCCTAACTCTAGGTGGCAGCACTTAATTATATGATGTACTGGTACTACTGGAAAGGTTCTTTTCCAGTTGCGGCAAAATTGATACATATTGGATTTTTATTATTGGAGATGGGTGGATGAAGTCTTGTGAAGCTTTCAGCCTTCTCCTAGTTTGAGTCACAAAGCCTCAAGGACCAACCCCTACCAGTGACACCTTGTGGTTTAGCTGCAATATTTATTTGCACCATCAGTGAGGAGGGCTGTTAGGGTGTGTATGCGTATGTGTATGTGTTACTATCAAGTCTGATGATGGCTGGATGGTTGCTATATGGTTAAGCTGACTGTGGACCTCTAAGTCTTGCCTCGTATGGTACCAGGTTTGGTCATGAGGTAATAACATACAGGTGTTGGTTAAGCTGCATGAAGACAGATTTGGCATGTTGAGTGTAAAACTGCGATTGTGAACTCTCACTCATTAAGGTTGTTAAAGATATTAATAGAAGCCAACTGGACTGATGAACTTTTTAATATGTTGTTTTTTTTTTTCTGTGGACATTTTATTACTCCCCCAACCACCCTCACTCATGGTGCAAACCCTCCACATTAAGTTACACTAAAAAAACCTTTTGTTGGGTGAACATAATAATTATAATTATAATATGCTAATTTAGCAAGAAGTTGTCCTGTTGAGTGTATCTTTTTAAATATAGTTGTACCTACCCCATTAAATTGCGCCAACATGTAAAAGTTGTGATAACCCTTTCAAATTAAGTTGAAATAACCTTTAAAAGTTAATGTTGGATTTACCCTTTCTAATTAAGTCACAGTGACACAAACACATTATGTTGACCCAGCATTTACATTTATGTCACTCAACAAAACAATTTCTTGGTAAATTATACACTCAACAAAAATATAAACACAACACTTTTGTTTTTGCTCCCATGTTTCATGAGATGGACTTGAAGATCTAAACTTCATTCCAGATACACAATATTACCATTCCTCTCAAACATTGTTCACAAATCTGTCTAAATGTGTGATAGTGAGCACTTCTGCTTTGCTGAGATAATCCATCCCACCTCACAGGTGTGCCACATCAAGATGCTGATCTGACATCATGATTAGTGCACAGGTGTACCTTAAACTGCCCACAATAAAAGGCCACCCTGAAATGTGCATTTTGTTTCTGCTTTATTGGCGGTCTGGGGACAGTATCTGGTGTGACCACCATTTGCCTCATGCAGTGCAACACATCTTCTTCGCATAGAGTTTATCAGATTGTCTATTGTGGCCTGTGGAATGTTGGTCCACTCCTCTTCAATGGCTGTGCGAAGTTGCTGGATATTAGTGGGAACTGGTGCACGCTGTCGTATACGCCGGTCAAGCACATCCCAAACATGTTCAATGGGTGACATGTCCGGTGAGTATGCTGGCCATGCAAGAACTGGGACATTTTCAGCTTCCAAGAATTGTGTACAGATCCTTGCAACATGGGGCCGTGCATTATCTTGCTGAAACATGAGGTGATGTTCATGGATGTATGGCACAACAATGGGCCTCAGGATCTCATCACGGTATCTCTGTGCATTCAAAATGCCATCAATAAAATGCACCTGTGTTCTTCGTCCATAACAGATGCCTGCCCATACCATGACCCCACCACCACCATGGGCCACTCGATCCACAACATTGACATAAGCAAAGCGCTCACCCACACGACGCCACACACGCTGTCTGCCATCTGCCCTGAACAATGTAAACCGAGATTCATCCGTGAAGAGAACACCTCTCCAACGTGCTAGACGCCATCGAATGTGAGCATTTGCCCACTCAAGTCTGTTACGGCGACGATCTGGAGTCAGGTTAAGACCCCGATGACGACGAGCATGCAGTTGAGCTTCCCTGAGACGGTTTCTGACAGTTTGTGCAGAAATTGTTTGGTTATGCAAACCAATTGTTTCAGCAGCTGTCTGAGTGGCTGGTCTCAGACGATCTCGGAGGTGAACCTGCTGGATGTGGAGGTCCTGGGCTGGTGTGGTTACTCGTGGTCTGCGGTTGTGAGGCCGGTTGGATGTACTGCCATATTCTCTGAAACGCCTTTGGAGACGGCTTATGGTGGAGAAATGAACATTCAATGCACGAGCAACAGATCTGGTTGACATTCCTGCTGTCAGCATGCCAATTGCACGCTCCCGCAATGCTTGTGGCATCTGTGGCAGTTTGAGGTACACCTGTGCACTAATCATGATGTCAGATCAGCATCTTGATGTGGCACACCTGTGAGGTGGGATGGATTATCTCAGCAAAGCAGAAGTGCTCACTATCACACATTTAGACAGATTTGTGAACAATGTTTGAGAGGAATGGTAATATTGTGTATCTGGAATGAAGTTTAGATCTTCAAGTCCATCTCATGAAACATGGGAGCAAAAACAAAAGTGTTGCGTTTATATTTTTGTTGAGTGTAATTGGGTGGAAATACTTTCCATAATTTTTTTATGTTGCCCCAACAAATGATTTTTTTTGAGTGTACTGGGAATTATAAAGATGTTTGCTGTCTTGGTAGAACTGGTTCTTCAGATGCTATGCCAGGCAGGACTCCTTCCTGGTCAAGATCTTACTCTAAACATGTCACAGTTCCTAACTCAAGTAGTTTTTGTGCCTGACTGTAATGAAATAACAATTTAAACTGATCTAAAAGCAGAATTTAGCATTCTAAATCTCAAACCTTTGCATACAAAACAAAAAAAAACTGACCCTTTATGACTTCCTACATAGATATTCAGTATGTTCATGTGTCACTGCTACACAAAGTAAATTTATCACTGTATATTGTTTGTCCATTATTTTTGAACAGCCTCAGAGTTAACTTGGATAGGTTTTGAATAGGCCCTTTAGAGCCTTAAGAGCTCTATTAGTGGACAAACAGCAGTCCAATTAGCTCTGTGAAAACAAATCAACACTCATTAACAGTTCCTCTTGTTACAAAGAAGGAGCTCTGGAGGAGAAACCATCAGCAGAACTAATTTCTAGGAGAGTTGTGGTGCAGAATGACATTTATTTGTATGTTTTTGGCGGAGCCAAATAGCTGCAGTAGTGTGAGCTGCATGTTCTCACATGGCAGCATGTGTGGTATAAACCTATTGTTAGTCTGTCCAGTCTCTGATATTTGACCAGATGTCATTAGTATGAGTGGTGGAGAGGCTCGGCTCCCCCACCTGTCCTTGGTGCTAAGTCACTCCTCAAAGACTTCATTATAGGATGGCAGGCTGCACCGTCAAAAATCGAAACTCTGTGGCAAGGAAATAGACCCTTGCTAATCTGTCAGACATGAAGCTGCCCTCAACACCCCTCCTTGGCCACCGACCCTATCTCACTGGAGCCAGATGGGCAACGTATGTGTGTGTTTGTGTGTGTGAACCCAGAGGGAATGTGCGAATGTGTATATTTGTGCTTGTGTGCGCATGTGTGTCTTTTTGCCCTTCTCAGCGGATTACAGCTGGAAGCCGGCCTTATCTGTGAGCCAGGACCTGGACTCTGAGATGATGTGACAAGTCTTACTCCAACTAACTTACTGATGGAGAGATTGAGGACAGACATTATTATCTACAGAGATATGAACGCTCGAACCCTGGTGCATCTGCTAGCTGGCATTTTGTTGGCAGTATTCAATATTTTTAATTCTTGGTACATAAATGTTTATTGTAACTACAAGGATAAAGATACTCACCTCAGTTGGCAGTGGTAATGTTGACGTAGAAATTACCCAAAACTCTGCAATGTGTGTGTACCTATTATTATTTCTACAGTATTATACATGCAATCCTCCATATGCAAAATGTATGTAAGAGAACCTGTACCAGACAGCTGTAATGGTCTAAGCCTGGCTATAAGCCTCACAGACGGAGAACCACAGGAATAACATGTCAGGGAAGAGACAGGGAGGGAAGATGAGCACGTGTGGGCCCCCTCTTCCATCAACCTCTGCTGTAATGGCAATCAGGAGGTGAAGAGAGAGACAGACAGCGAAAGGAGGAGGATGTCTTTGGAGGAAATCTGGTTTGAGACCAGCTGCTGTTAGCACCACAAAATTGGGCACCCCGCTTCAACAGATCGAGAGAGAAATGTTGTGATGGAAGAGAAATTTGAGCTCTCTTGAATGTAGCATATGGCCTGGCAGACCCTCTCAGACAACTCATTAGAAGCAAACAGAGAGCAGGAAGTGTGAAAGGAGCACTGAAGGGTTAAACTATAGGAGATAAAGAAGATCCTGTGTGTTTTAATTCTATTTAGAAAGAGCTTTTTCAGTGAGTCAAAGCCTCAACATGTACATTTTAAGATCATTTTCAGTTAATTCCAATAAACCTTTACGCTGTTATGTGTAAGTACTCCAGTGTCAGTCCTGACAATTCAAAATATCTCAAGTTGAAATTGAGTTTCCTTCCACTCACGTCATGACCAGCGTCTCGTCTCCTGGCTCGCTCAGGAGTCCGTCGACGAACACGGAGGTGCTGGTGAAGTTGTGAATGTTCCACGTCCTCCCTTCATCAATACTAAACCTGTCGAGAGAGAGCATTATGTTCAATAACCAACACTCCAGAGAGTTAAAAGTGCTTTCAGATGGAGCCATCATTACTTTTAAAACAGCCTTTACACTGACACTAACTAACACTGGTGTTAGTACAAACAACTCCTAAATAATTCCAACCTTATCCAATTGCAACTTCAAGAGTGTGTTGGGCAGTGCCTTTCAAAACCAAAAACCAAGCAAAAATGTAAAGGGAATCTGTAAAGATAAACATATTTGTCTTTTTAATTTGCTTCATATGTACCAGTGGAAGAAACCAAGCATGACTACATATACCCAAGACGGCCAAGAACAATACATAAACAACTGGGAGGTCATTTTAGGAGCTTCTTGGAAGGAACACTAAAAATCTACACAAGGAAATGGATAAGGTAACAATTGTAACCCACAAATGAACGAATCACTCTGTACATAATTGGCTTACTCCAGACACTACAATACAGTCATATGTCATTGGACAACAAGACAACAAGATGAGACCTCTGGCCTATCTGAGCATTGGACCACCATCAGTTCACAGAGAAAGGTAGGGAGATAGATGATGGCTATTACCTTGGGTTCATGTCCTACATGGAAACATTACCTGTTCATGAGTTTTATTTTAACTAGTGGTTACATTTAGTTTTTACCTATTGGTATTACTGCTATATTTCTATCAATGCTCTGATCCCCAACAAAAATGGTTTTTGGGACAACCCCGTAGTGCAGGATATCTGTAAGTGGTTCCTCACACCGCTCTTTTTGAAAATACACCAAAGCTGCATCTTGGCCTTGAATAACACTGATTTTGCATTAAGTGCTCTTGTAACAGTTTAGTGTTTGAATTTCCTTCAATTGTAAAGTCTGAAACAAACAAGTCGAGCCATCTGCTGTGCCTTATTCACTGTGCCGACAACTCCTGTAGTCAAAGTGGCAGCAGTGCTGAGTGAGTGTGACTGTGTGATGGAGAGAGATCAATGTGGAATCGAGCAGTGTACGGCTGTGTGCCTTAATGATGTTCTAACAAGGACTGCAATAAGATAATCAGCAGGTAAACAAAAAGGAGAAGAAAACAGAATGAATATGCAAAGGCACTAACACAGCTGTGGCTCAGGTGGTAGAGTGGGTTGTTGATTAATCGCACGTTGATCTCCGACCATTGAACCTGGAGCTGTTCCTGACGGCAAAGCCAGCACCTTGCAAGGCAGCTGTGCCACCACTGGTGTATGAGTGTTTGAATGGATGAACGAATGAACATGTGTGAAGTGCTTTATACCACAAAGGTTAAAAAGGTGCTCTATAACTGCAGACTACTTAAGATTTTGAAGATGTTGTTAGGCATATGTGCCACTGAGAAAGGAATCTGTTGCTTAGAGCTTCATGGTTGTCTGAAGTAAATGCTGCTATTGTTCAGGTGTGCAGAGTGAAAGGAGTGAAGATTTGAATTCCTCTCAAGCTATTCATGCTACAAAGGTTTTTAACAGCTACTATTGCAACACAACAAAGACACTTTACTATAGAATGTATGTAACTATGGATGGAGACTGTGATGGTTTCTGAAGAGCTGTTTGATTCCCTTGTGGGTGGTTCAAGCTGTTGCTATGTTGTCGAGGTATTAGTCCACCTAAACTTCCAACACTTGCAAAGAATGCCACTTGCTTTTGACTGAGTTCTAAGAGATTAAGAAAGCAGAAATACAGCTAGGAAGAAGTGAAGGTGGCTGAACCAAACATGTCAAATGCGCAGCTACAGCCTCCTACATGCCAATGTCCTCATCCACTACTCCATTACAGCAAATTTTCTCCAGCTAATATCTGGGTTATAAGAATTATTAATAATAGGTGTAGAGATAAGCCTGTAATTAAACAGATTAGCTAACCAAACTTCTAATTGTTACACCAAACAAGACCAATAACAAATCATAAATGTACATATTACAGTTCTGTCCAGGCGCTGTGTCAGGGTCTCATTTCTCAGCTTGCATCCTTTTATAATTAACTGATATGGATGCTTTGTGTGAGTTACAGAGTTAAAACAAATTCCTTTTAGTTGGAGTGAGAGGATGTGAGGAGCTGGGGAATTAGTTCAAATGATTTGAGTGAGTGTGTGTACATGCACAGTAGTCACTTTTATTAAAAGTCTAGATGTGGTGCTTTTCAAGTGGCCGTGAAAATGGAATTGCTTTGATGCACAGTTGTAGATGCACAACCCCCGCATGGGAACATGGTGTAATTATTCTGGAGAGTCAAAGGCGCGACAGAGTCTTACTTTTAGGATGTGGGGAGTCGGGTTGGGGTCTCAGAAGTGTCTAAATGTGGAGGACTTAATGAAGAAGCATTTTAGGTCAATAAGGATTCTTAGCAGTCAAGCAACGGCTCTTCTAAACTACATTCGATTCATATGCCCGTCTGTCTGCTTTTTTTTCCTATCCTCCTCATCTTTTACTTTTTACAAGCAAATTTACTTGCCTAGGTTTAGTAACTCTTTCATACCCTTGATTGGTTTAGTAGTATTGTTGGTTTCTGCAGAATGTTCTGGTGAAGCAGTACTTCATGGATAAAAGGAATACCCAAAAATACCTCCTTAAATTAAGAAAACCACAACAGAAAAAAGAGCTGTGATTCATATGTGCATATAACAACCAAAACAAATGTCTAGGATGTGCATTAAGTCCATATATGATCTGAGTATATCCTGCAAGAACACAAGGGACTGATATATGATTGCATAAGAATGTGGACTTGTGCACACAGTTACAGTTGCATTTTAGGGATGGTACATCATCAATCCCAGCTGGTATTCTGATACCTGGAGAACCCTTGAATCACTAAGGACTTAGTTCAGATACTTGCCATTGCCAAATACCAACAAGACTCTGCAGGTATACAAAGATGGCACAAAAGGTGAATGTCTTGTGCCCATTCTCACTTGTTGGATTGTTTCATTAGTAAAGCGTCTTTCCTTGGCATATGAAACAACCAGCCAGCCAAGTAACAACAAGCACCACTGACTTCTGTAGGAGCACTGAGAAAAATGGCAACCACTTGGGGAAGAGGGTGCCAAAGTAACCGACTAGCATAGGACATAGATGTGTTCAAATCCCTGTTTCTGCGTAGCATCCCCTTTCACACAGCCTAATTAATGCTTCCACTTCACTGATGAGGCAGACCTCTGATTGCACAATGGCAGCATGTTCTTTGCGTAACACATGAAAGCAGCATTACTCCAGTGTTGTTTGTATGGTTGTCTTTAGATGAATCAGAGTGCCATTTCTCTGCAAATGTGGCGAGTTATGACCCTAACACTACAGAAGTCACATAGTGTGTACTTACTACACAACTTGGAGTTTTGGTGTGTTAATTCATGCTGTTAGTGGCAATAAAGGACCACCTACATAAGTCCTTAGATCTAAACTGTACTGACTAGTGAAGCAAGTGAAAAGCTTCAAACATGTAATGTTAGTCATTTCTGTCTCATGTCACCTATACAGAGAATAAAAACAGGCTTTGCTATTAAGAAATGCAACATTTTATGACGTTTGTTGGAAAACATTTGGACTTTTAGCACTGACAGCTTCTTTTTTTTGAAAGTCTGTGGTAAATGCGACAACTTTAACAGGAAGCCTTCATTTTACAATAGAGATGAGTAAGCCAGCTAATTAGAGCAAGGCGTCCAGCAGAGACATGTACTGAGGATGTAATGAATCAGTGTGCAAAACCCTGGAATAAAATTACTGTTCCACGATTAGTTTTTGGCCTGAGAACAATGCTTTTTGGTCGTCACAGCTGAAATGTGGTGCTCTCACAAATAACACTGGACTCTATTATAGAACAGTTGAGAAAGAGAGAATTATCGAAGGTCATGAGACTCCAGTGAGAGGAGAGTTTCTGGCTCTAAAACAGCACACAGAGCCAAAAAGAGCTTTGGAAGCCAGAAATCTGAGATGATAGTATTACAGTCATTCTGTGTAATGAAGTGCTAAAATTATGCTTATTCCACTTTTAAGAAGTTGTCTCTGTGGCTTTTTAAGCTCTGCTCTTCACCACACTGCAGCTCTTGGGGGTTATTGATTCAGCCGAGACATTAGAGAGGGGAAAAATGTGAAGGACGCTGTGCCCATCTAAAAGGTCGTTTGATTTAGGCCTGTGATAAATGTTTCTCTGAGTACTTCCTTATCGTTTCTCATTATTTCATCCTTATTTATTAAGGTCAATGAGATAACATCTTGCTGAGGTTGAATTGTCTGTGCGTGCAGTGGGAAGGGGAGGGGAGCGGTCTTAAATGATTTCGAAGTGGACAGTGCTGAACACTGCAGCTAGCTGGAGAGTCTAGATCCACTGCTGGGATTATCACAAGAGGGGCTCTTCAGTGTTTACACACACAAAAAGTGCAGCATTTCCGAAACTGCTTTTTTTAGTTTTCATTGAAGACACATTTTTGTTTTAATTCACAGAAAATGTAAACAGCAATCTTATTGTTAAATACACTTAGGTATTCAACATAGACAGAATCGCTCAGTGTATGTGGAGCTTATCCTAACAACTTATACACTGATTAACTTAGATAGGTCACTTTTTGAAATTTTACATAACACAGTCATGCTATTTTCTTTGACCTTTTTTTGCCCAAACTGCTGCAATAAGGGTGGAAAAAAAGACAACAAAAAAATAAACAACACAGGGAGAGTGTAACGAAGGGGGCATGGTATGAACCTTCAAAACAATCAGAAGCACAGAGGGCTGATTTGGCGTTGAGACACAGGTAAAACACACAGGGTTATATAGGATGTCGACAGGAAGCAAATTAGTCATTACCAAAACAAAACAGGAAGTAAAAGACACATGAGATGGACAAACACAAAGAAAAAGGCCAGTAATATGCAACAATACATCAAAGGAAGATGGTAAAAAGGCCTGACCAACAAGAGCAGATGACAGACTTGACAAACACTATGATGTGACATTTATGATATAAAACACAGCAGAAGTATGACTGAAATGACATCAGATTGATGTGATGATGTAGGAACTTTATCTCCATTTATTGTTATTGCCATGATTCACTGTGGTGTGACTGACTGAGAGTGCATTTATTCATCACCAAACCCTCCCATATGCACTGCATATCACTCTCACCCTCTGTTTCTGGATTTATACATATATTTTATATCATTCTGACTCATGTTTAATTGTAAACTCACTACCAACTACTTACAGAATACCTTAAATTTCAGTGACTGCTTGAGTAAAAGAATTTAAATAAGAATCCATTAATACATCATATATGAATATGTGTGATGTAATCGTACTTGAGTATCTTGAGTGGAATTGAGGTGTCCTTGATAGCAACAATGACCCCACCATGGTCCAGATACAGGATATGATGTTCTTCCTCAAAAACCTTCAAGACAGGAAATTATGTTACTAATGCAATATTTAGGTCATCAATGTGTAATCAAAGAAAACCTGTTGGATATTAAAACATAAATAGAAGGAGAAAAGAAATGGTGTAAAAAAAAACCCAAGGTATAGGACGTGATGTACCTGTCTCCATGTCTTGCCGCAGTCTGAAGTGATGTACATCTCTTCCTTGTACTCTACCAGCTTAGAGCCAAGGTTACCTAAAGGTAAGATAAAAAAAAAAGGAGAATTCAGGCTGATATAAGGCCGGCAACAAAAACAGATTCTAAGAGAGAGGAACACAGAGGGTAGACAGTGAACAACCAAAAGCAGGAAGTCACGTAAGCTCAGGATTTCTTCTTTGAGCATTTTTATCACCTATTTTACTTTATGATAAATGGGTACAGAAAGAATTGAGAACTCCGTAATTATTTGATTATGTTTTTGTGTGATCAAGGCCTGGTGAGCTGAAGTGTGTTTCATAAGAAGGAGGGCTATGATGCTCTTATACTTGACTTCATATAAAAATCAAAATAATATGCACAATGAAGTTACCTTCCAAAATTCAAATAACGAAACCAAAGCTGGAGTATCTGCGTTTTTTTTGCACACATATAAGCTAACAATTCCGCTACAATCAAAACTTCTGAGTAGCATCTTTTTTTTTATTCCCAAAGAATAGAGAGCTTTCATCTGCTTGTTAGAGTCACATGTTAGACAGAAATTAACATTGTGGCTTCAAACTCCCCAGAGAGTAATAAAAGTTTTATGACTTTAACCAAAGTTTGTTGTCATCATAAAGGTTATTATTTATAAAATCAATGACATTCCTCTTTAAAGACTCATTGTTTGAACCTTAGCATTTTTTTTACTGTTATTTTCTGTCAAATTTGACTCAAGCAATTTTATTCTTGTCAATTCAGCAGTCTTTTGTGTGTGTATGTTTTCAGCATAAATGTGTTTCTGTAGAAAATGGAAAGATTGACTTTCATAAACAAACACAGTCAGCTCCCCTTTTTCCATCAGGAATGCCTGCACTCCAACAAACAGTCTAGTATTCAATAAATAAAATTGCTGGGGGTTCAGTGAACTCCTCTGTGTGTTAGAGTGCTCAGGCATGAAGCAGCATGGTTTTATACTCGGCCGCTGCAGAAACGGACAGACAAAGATGTTCTCAGGGTTTAAATGGAGGTTTGTCTCTGGAGGAGTGGTGCTTCTTTAGCTCAGCTGCATGGACTGTTTGCATATAATGACGTGTTGTTCTAAGGCAGCAGCCCAACACATGTGGGAATTAAAGATATGTTGATATGTTGATATGTAAAGAATGTTGACATTACTACAATTTAGGATTTATTTAAAAGAGTATAGAGCACTCAAATACTATACTGTACCATAGATTTTTAGATTTTGTCCAAACTTACTAGTGTAGAGAAGTTCATAAATAACTGTGTTGCGCTTTATTTTGGACAATCATATTGGATGGTGAGTACAGTACAGTGAGTGAACAATGTAGTGTGGTTTCAAATCAAAACTTTATATGGAGTAGCATTTTTTTCTATTGCAAAAAGCTTGTTTTACTTCCTGCTGGTAGCCAAGATGGCAATCACTGAGTATGAGAAGTGTCTAATGCTAAATTAACTTCTTGGATGTGATGAGATCATCATCCTGGTACTTAAGTGCATGCATGCTGCCTTACCTATCCGTGTATGCAATTTGAGTCAGCACTGAAGTAACAGATTACAGGATCCTATTCATTTGATATAAATTAGCTACCCACCTCAAACATTTTTTTAACTCTCATATGAAAAGAACTAAAAATCTCTTCAGCACCAAACCACTTGTGAGTAGCCTCAGGTTTGATAAGGAAACTTGCATAATCAGCCTAAACAGTTGCATTGTGTTTGGCTAATAGGTGATGCTACAAGCTGTAGAGTTTGGCCAGTTAGCTTAGCATGGTACGTTGAGTGTTGGGCCATAATCAACACACAGTGCAGCTTCTTGGTGCTTAGTGCCTCTACAGTGAAGCAACTTACTTGCTATGCTGGCCAAAGGGTAGTACATTTTCTGGTGCCATGTTGCTTGTTTGTTTTAACTGTAGCACGGTAATCAAATTCTAATATGTAAATTCTAACCAGAAACAGCTCTATTTCTGTGTGTTCGAGAAGTACTATTTTAAAAGTTGGCTCATTTTGTTTGAAACTTTTGTTGGCAAAAAGATATTCATTATAGATGACAGCTAAAAGCAACCACTTCTCTATGAATAGGAGCAATGTCTACCTTGGCTGTCTTCATCTCTACTTCTTCAAAGTGATGCCAGTTTTTAGACATTCAGGAGCTGACTTCTTTCTTTGTTTGCTCTGTCCTCTCTTTAAGTTTTTGCACAGTATGATTTTTTTTCATGAGCTATACACTCTATAGGTAACAGCTAAATTCTTAATGACTTCATTAAAAAAGAAAGCTGCTTCTGAAGTCAGTGGTTGGACCAGAAAGCATCAATATGAGGGTAAAAACGATGTGGACAACTTCATAAATGCCCAAAATACTTCCAAAATAGTTCTACTCACCAGCACCCATTATAAGACCCGGAGCAGAGTCTTTGGTGTGCACGGTTCCAGACACATAGGGGTTGTCCGCCCAGCGTAGGTGGAGGTGAAGATGGCAGTCCGGCTACAGAACACAATGAGTGTTTTGTTGTAAATATGCAGCAATGGATTTCAATAAAAGCATGTAGCCAGGAGTACATCAGTGAAGAAACTCAGACATGCTCAGCCCTGTTTAATGAGTCTTACCACAGAGATACCTGATAATCCCACTGCAAATACAGCTCAGTGCCAGGGTTTTAGTGCCGTTAATCAAATTTAATGCGGTGAGAGATATTTAATGGAAGCTAATTCATTTCAAATGAGACAATCTAACTGGAGATTCAAAAGTGCAAACATTAGTCAGATCTGCTGTGAAGCCCATAGCTTTAAACCTCAACGTGTAGAGAAGAGGAGAGTCTGCTGTACAAAGAATGGTATTGTACGTGTGCAGCTTATTGTGTTTTGTTAAAAGTTGGATATAATTTTGTGATCCATCAGAATTATTTGCAATTATTGCAATCAACCAGTGAGGAGTAAGGTCTGCAGACCCTGAATCATCTTTCTTGGCATACTGTGGTGTTTAATATGTTTAGTTTTCTTAGACAGATTACAAATTATGTCTGCTTTAGTTTATTCTGTAGGAAAAGCACAGGTACAGGCATTACATTCGTCCAAATTTTTGAGGTAAAAATTAGATTCACGAGCAGGCACAGGTGTCTGTGTTTTATGAAGAACGGTAATCCCACACCTGTAATTTGGGGTACCGGACTTGTAATTGAACCTGGGTTTTCTGACTGAACATATTGCATGACACCACCATTACAACCTCGTACAAAGGTCCCTGACCAACCTTTTGTGACAGCCTGTTTGAGAATGTGATCAGCATTGCAAAACTGCAGTTCCCCTGATGGCACCAACGGATGAGTGTAAGTCCCCTCCATATGTAGTCATACACTACCCTATCTCGACTTCCGTATTTGGATTAACCAGAAGTTAGGAGGACTCAAGTGTTGCAAAGAAAGGGATAATGTGCATAAAAGCCTATCTTCAGGAAAACTATGGGTGACATACTTACAGTCTATGGCCAAATGCTTACTTTATTGACATGCTGAGTCAGACATTTCTCAGATTTTGCTCTAGAAAGTTGGCATTCTCTTATATAAAGTTTTTCTGGTGATGTCCGCAAGCATTCAGGATGTGAAAGGTGCTTTGGTGAGTGACACATATTAATTCTTATCTACAGTGTCATTGCAAGTGGAACACTAAACATCTGTTTGTCTGATGTGAACTCTACAGTATCCTAGCACAGGGTTAATAGCAGGTTTAATGAAGACATAATAAACCTCTGCTGTGCATAGAGGTCATAACACCCGCTATCAAGTGGTATAGTAATACACAGATCCGATAGTGTTGGGCTATATAGCACATCTAATATATGCTTTTGTCTATCTCAGTGGCTTGTGATGTCACGTTTGGAATAAAGCTGGCACTATGTATGATAGATACAACAATTTTTCTGAGGTAATTCTGTTGAGGTATGGATGAGGCTAAAGGAAAGATGAGGTCAATATCAGAGTGAACATCCATATATGAGAAGGTAAATGCGGCTCCAGCTGATATCTGTGTCTTCCTTCAAATCTGTCAGCTGACTAGAGCGATGGTGCAAATAACGGGCGCACCACGCTCCCCTTCTATCTCCCAGCGAGGTGTGATGGTGATGTATGGATATCAGACTACGAGAGACTCATTGCTCTTTGCTGTGTAGCCCTGCAGCAGATACTTTGACAAGATAGATGGCAGAGCAACGCAGGTATCTCACACACATTCCTCAAAGTACAGCACTCATCCTTCCTTCTCTTACTTTGTGTTCACACTCTGTACAACCTGGTCGACAGGTCTCAGTGCCTTGACGGATTGCTGTTTAGGCAAGATTGCATCTGCATCACAGAGGGCAGATTTAAAGTTTTTGTCTGCTAGTGAACTTCTTTTACAAAAACAAGTCTCACCAAACAAAATGCCATTGAAATATGGCACACTCTGGCTAGTTACAGCTATCAGGTCTTTATTTATCAGTAGGTGTAGGTCATATACAGATGTCAGTAGTTTTTGTATAAATGCTCTCTTTGCCAGAAGGGGAAGACAACAATATTACACAGTAGCTTTAAAGCTCTATTGTTGTAGAACACACAATATTTCAGGATAAGGATGGGAAAAAAGATTGTTGTTTTGGAGGTACTCACAGCTTTGCAGCTGATTGGCTTGCCATTCATGTCGGTGGCCGGTGGGGCCAAGGGTTCCCATTCCCGTCCTTTGTTGAATGTGATTTGAGTCATCACTTTTCCATCTATCTTCTGATTGGCCAGGAAGACACCTTTAATTCCACGTACCTAAGGGGGCAAAAAGGACAAAAAGACAAGATTAGCCAAAAGCTACTGGAAATGCCTATCTGAAATTAGCCTTTGTAACTTTTGGCTGTACAACTTGAAAGTACAGTACACCGGACAACTCAAACACATATCATCTAAACATTAGCCATCATATGTGTTAAGTTCTCATAGAAAGAAAGCAGAAAAAAACTAATAAATAATTTCACTAAACTTCTGTGATGTATTGTAACTGTACCTTGAACTACAGAGCTCAATTTACAACACCAACCAGAATGTGCTGTGGTTGAAACCTGATTACCCCATGTGCAGTATGCTATGGAGCAATGCATGCTACTTTAAAGCTGAAGGGAAACCACTGACATAGTGAGTGCATGGCTGTAAAAGTTTAATTCACTGAAATCGATACACACTGTTTTTGTTGCTGTGATGTTGCTAGCTACAGGCTCTGAGGCTGAAACATTAAACAGCAAGACAATGATGAAGACAGACATTTAAACAGAGCCAGGCAGCATGTCAGACATGTCTATATCTGCAGACTCCCTCAGCTCCCTTTGCTATCTATTATGTAGCACTGATGTTTATAGAATGAAACAAGGTAATTGTTTAAATCAAACTGCATAAGCCTGCTTGTATTCTCTCTGGATTTCTGGCTTTCTTTCTACTCCCATCTGCATTTCCACATCTCTTCTCATTTCTCAGCACTTTCCTTTCTTCTTAAGATATTTATCAATTTGCTGTATGTTGTGAAGCAGCAAGAAATGGGTGAGGAAGAGGAAATCAGTTCTCGGGGTCCAAAGCATACTCTTCCCCTTATCCTTTTCTTGTTTTACTTTTTTTTTTCATCTCCTCCTGTTCCTATTTATGTAGAGACTTTGCAAAAGCCCTCAGGTGACAATTGGTTGACTGCCCTAACAGAGAATAAAATACAGATAAGAGTACAATGAGGTCAAGATCACATCATTCTCAGTCCCTAAGTTCTGCATCAGAATGAAATCTCCTACCCTACCTTTAATACAATACTGCTTAAGGTAAAGCTGAGCTGATTCTTTTATTCACTGTGCCTGGTGCTACCTGGAAAGATTTCCCCTGCATTGAGAGCAGCTGAGGCTGTTCAGGCACCTGATCTGGATGCCTCTAAAGTGTTCCTCTGTGGAGGTGTTCCTGGCATGCCTAACTGGGATGAGAGTGAAAGACTGACCCACAAGTCAGGATAGCATATGCCTTCCAGTCTGGGTTTGTCTCTGGATTCCACAAACAGGTTACAACATCAGGCTAGTAAGAAGGGCCTAAGCAACCTAAAGGACCTACTGAGCCATGGACGATAGAATAGATGAAAAGATTTGGATACAATTATTTGTTAGTACTAATCTAGACTGAACCTCTTTGCATAAACTGCTGTTCTTTTGCCATATCTGTCTGCCAGTCCCTTTGATGCAACAGGCCATTTTAATCCTCAGAACGCTTAAACCCACTGGCAGGTTTAAAATGCAAATGTTAAAAAATGTATAATCAACATAATAACAAACTGGAAAAAACAAAGAGAACTTTGTAGTATGCTCCACAGTGTGCAATGCAGGTCTGCACAACCACAATCAATTTTAAAATCAATTCTTAAAAAAAAGAAGAAATCCTCAGCAACTAGTAGCAACAATTGACTTACTTATGAGGCTGTGAAACTGCAAACAAATAAATATCTACGGCAACAAGCTTTTGTTTTTTCCTCAACATTAGGCACATGATTACAGTTTATTTCAATTTCTGTAAATCACAGAAATTCAGCTTTAATTTACATTTTGATTTATGTCTTTTTGACTGTGTTGTACTGTACAAAAACATTGGGCATTTGTGGCAGAGCGGCTGTCCACTTTGCATGAGGTTTGTATTCTTGGCTAAGACACTTAACCTGAAGTTGCACCGTTGGTGTGTGCAGGCTTATGTGTGTAAATATTTCCTTTGAGTACCTTTGACAAGTGAAAAATGAGCCCACACTGAATAAAAATATGGCAGGAGTAAACAAAAACACATACAACTCCTTTAAGTTCTGTGGCTGCTACCAAACCCAACATTGATATTGTTTCTCATGTAATATCTATAATGACTGTTTAGCCACCAGTACAATAAAATCTAGGTATTGTACAAATGACATGCATCATTCCTCTTATCCTAAAAAAGTATTCTTTCTTCTTTACTTCCTGTAAATATCACTAGTTTTTTTTATTATTATTAAAAAAGGACAAAAACCAGCAACAACAAACAACTACAAATAAGAACAAGTACTGTCTGTGTATTAAAAATCCAATTTGCCACACCATTGCACTGTTTGGCAAATTCCTTCGCTACCATGAACACACAGACATACACACACAAATACACTGCATCTGAAACAGCTAGTAAATTATATATCTTATATACTTATATATCTTTACTGGGGAAACCAGTGCTGAAGAAGGGAAGCCATAAAGCATGTTGTTTATATTTTGTCTTGTAATAGGATTTATTGACAATGAGATTAATGAAAAAATAGTATCAGCATTATCCTTTAAGCATGATTAAATGGTCCTTTCACATACACATTCCATTCACATCCACTTAAAAGTGCTTCAGGCAGATTGGCTGTTTTGGAGGTGAGGAGTCCTCAAGGGACACAAAGCCTACATTTGGACTCAGCTGTGCTCACAGAACCAACTAATTACATTCTAGTACAAATTACAAAGTAAATGTTTTCTAGACTGTATGGAGTGTTTTTGCCCAAACCCTGTCTCACCTCCAGGATATCGATGAGGACGTTCTCCTCTGGCTGCTTGGTGCTGCGGACATTTTCCAGTACAATGGAGTAGTAGACGCCCTGAGGGTCTGACTGGTACAGGTTATAAGTGTCTGTCTGGTACCACTCCTGGAGGGCGAGGAAGACCTGGTTCTCATCTGTACTCACGATCTGAACATCCTGGAACAAAGAAGGGAAAAAAGGCATTGTGAGTATTCTCTGAATCACTGGTGTTAGAAATGAGGAAAGTAAAAATGATGACAGAAAGACCTGAGCAAAAAAGGAAAATAAAAACAAAAATGACAGAGGGAGAGGAGTGAAAAAACAGGAAAATGAAACCAAGAAGAGAGAATAGATAAAGCAGTAAGTGTGATTCACATAAGTTTGACAGCAAGCTACTGCAAGCTAGAGAACATAATCCGATAAATACAGAGCTACAGAGACAAAGAAACAAACTGAGGGGAGATAAGGGAACAGTTTACCCATCCAAAAACTGTTTCTGACAGCTTCAAAAACTTGTTAGGTGTTCTTGTCAAAGCTCTTGAGCTTCCAATGCAAATGGATTCATCACTTATGAAAGACTATAAAGACGGCACAAAGAGCGACTCAGCACTTTCTATGTGGTAGTGATTACATTAACATAATATTTGAAGACAAAGCCATCAGAGGGTGGGGGGAAGTGCCCAAGAAGGTGTGTCTCCAATCAGTGACACTCTTCCATCTTGCTCAGAAAAAACACTCAAACTCAATTACCCTTGAGTTTATGGTTGTGGCTCTACGTAAAAGCAATATTAAAGGCTGTGCCCTGATCTTCCTATTTATAAAAGGACTGTTTCTAAGGCACTCAGCAAGGTTTGTAATAATTGGCAGAATTATGTTTGGATAAAGTAAGTTAGTCATGTATGTAAATGATTAGGATGCAACTGGTTGAGTTCTCAATCCAAAAATAAAAATGGTTAAGTTTAACGACTTCACACGAGTTTAACTTTAAGCAGTGCTGACTCATGTTTTTTTTTCTTTGGCTGCTGCACATATAAGGTATGTTGTTGACACTGTTTAGTCATACAAACCTAGTTACATGACTTTTTGTAGCCATATAGAGCAAAGAAGACTTGGTAACATTTGGAAAAATCTAAAAATACTTGGAAGAACTATGTGAGCAAAGCAAGACTTATAGCGCAGTTGTAGCACAGTACATCAAGGTGGCTTCACTTTAACATTTTCAGTAGAGTCTGACTGACTATATAAAGAAACAGTGGCTGACATAGTGACATTGTAACATTGTATTTTTTCGCCCCTCCAAAAATCTTGGCATCAGCCTGAGATATCTAATTTGGAGAGACTGGCGACCTGTCCAGGTGTACTCTGCCTCTCACCCATTGACAGCTGGCAAATGTTCCAGCCCCCTCATGACCCTGTGTAGGATTAAGTGAACTGATAAATGGATCCATGGTCTGGCACAACACCTGAGACTGAAAAGTCTAGATTGTTGAGTTTTTAGAATAGTGGGATAAAATGTCACTTGAACTTCCTCGGCGGTTCTGTAAACAAAGAAGGCAGTACATGAATTTCAAGTCTGTTACTTGAATTGCAGTAAAAACATTCTTTCTGATGAACTATGTGACCCATTCCTTTTTCCACCCTCACCTTATGGATCTATAAGTCTGTAAATGCAAATGGACATTGTAGGCATTACAGTTATTACTCAGGGGGCTATTCATATAATTTACTCAAATAATGTGAGGCTAGGGCGATGGTAACCAGTTCATCAAAGCTTGAACCCTGAAACAACCTCAATTATCCAATCAACATATCAGCCTCTGAAGAGTCAGTCCATATTAGTATAACTTATACGATCATAAAAGGGAAATAGTTATTTGTCATGCTCCTGTACATGAGTACTGTCATTTTTGTATGACACATTACTGTGCGACACTAACTGTGATCGAGAGAATAAATGTGCAGTCATCATAACCACAGCATCTTGTCTGAGTTCAAACAGGCATATTCCACCTCATTTACCTTCCACATTTTCCTCTCTGTCTACTGTTTCTCCTTCTATCCCAGTCCTCCATTAAAGCACTGTGCTGTAGCCGGAGTTTATAGCTGACAGCTCATCTCAGTCTGCTGCGTGGAGCTTGAGGAGGAGTTGGCACTAAGTGTGCCAACTTCAGCCTCAGCTGCCTTTTAACATTCAGAGCCAATCCTCCTCCCACCAGGGTGGCTAAAAACATAATCCTGCACCACAGAGATGTGTGGAGGTGAGGATGTAAATACATGCAGACAACACAAGATCTATGTCCATGTTGTATTTTCATTGTATGTACTTGAATTGATCAGCTTATCCCAACTCATACTCAACTCAACCCAACTCAGAATAAATACACCAGTGATCGGTAAAAAAAAAGAACACAATATTGCAGTAGACTAATTCCACAGTGAATCACATTCATCCATTTGTGCCTACACAATAACACTGGTGCAAACATTGGGATCAATTTCAGGTCAAGTGTCTGGCCCATGGACACATTGGCATGGAGCCTTGTAAAGGTGCCACATGAAACACCTCTGTGTTTAGTGCAGTCATTAATAAATAAAACAAGTTAATAGTTGTGTCTGGCATAAGGGTTATGTAACAAGAAGAAGCAGCCATGGTGAGCTTTTAGAGGAAAAGTTGTGGGCAGCAAGCTGCTTAAGTCGGAGCAGCAAACATAAATGTGTCCTGCTGTGTGGA
Organism: Parambassis ranga; assembly: GCF_900634625.1. Lineage (NCBI taxonomy): Eukaryota > Metazoa > Chordata > Actinopteri > Ambassidae > Parambassis > Parambassis ranga. Next base: position 4,722,066 of record NC_041038.1, on the reverse strand, counting down.
AAAGCAAGGATGTTGCCAAATCAAACAGTATGACTAGATCACAAAATCATTTCTGTAATGGTATTTGTCAGATATCTAGTTCAGATCTCTTTTTGGATTTACATGAAGGTTTGGATTAAAATATTTACTGTTTCACGTGCCAAAAACATCTGCCTACTTTTCCACCTGTAAACACATCCTAGGCCAGCACCTTATATATGCTGCTTTTGTAATTTATGACATGTAGAAAAGACATGTAAGTGTGCAAAATACCACTAGGCCAGTTTGTCAAGCTAGTGCCGTGAGCAAAGTCCAAAGGGAGCACTAGTTTTTTTCATAGTAACCAAAAGTACCAAAAAGTTCTAAGAAAGTGAAATCAATATTTAATTTTATACACTTTGAATAAAGGTGTTCTACAAGCAGAAACCCCTTCACCACATTTTCTAACATGTGTATGGAGTAGCACTGAAGGACAGAGAAGTACAAATTCTTGAATTTGATCCCAGTCCAGTCCAAACTGGTGCCAAATATGTAGAAGAACCCTGCCAACAAAGACACTGATGCAACACCTGGCAACCTGTATTATCTGGTCCATTGCTGGTGGCATTTGTGTTGCACTTTTTCATTTCACTGTTGCTAAAGGTGCTAAATGTAGCATGATAAGAGTGAGAAAAAAACAAACGTTCATAGGAAATCTCAGCATCTGGCATCAGTTGCTGTATCTGTTGTGAAAATGCCACCTGCTTGGCTTTAAGTGCACTGTCAACATAATCGTGGGTTGAAACAGCAAGACATTTCTAATAGTCTTCCTCTTATTGGTGCTGCATCACTGAGTGTCTTTTGAAAAAACTCTCTCCATCCATCTCTGACAGGGCCATTGGGGCTATAGTCACCCAAAAGACAAGCAGCACTGCTAGGAGGGAAATATCAGTGATCCTGGTTCCTAGAAGAAGCAGAAACCATCTCAACCTTTACTTGACCCAAACTCAGTGCGGTGGTAATAACACCAGACAGAAAGAAATAATCAGACGGTGCTAAGGCTACATTTCCACTTGAATAGAAACCGAAAGGGTGCAGATGCATTCCTTGCACATCCTTAAAAAATGTGACTAGCCTATGTAGGGCAAAAACCACACCACAGGAACGAGTGGAAATAAGGGATGTGATCAGTCAGCTGGAAAGTATACTGTACTGTACACACTAGCAAAAAGCCACAGAGGGGTTTAAACAAGACACTTGTGTCTCTCATTTCAGTTTCTAATGTACTGATACTGCCCAAGGACACTTCAGCATGAGGGCAAGATAAGATGTGGATGTCCACTCACCACCCACTCACCACACTGCCTGGTCCAAATTAAGTAACCTTGCTGTCTATTGTCAATAGTATCGCACATTATGATTTAAAATAATGATCAAGGCAAGTCTGTTTGAATGGGGCAACTCAAGGCTGCAGAATGTACTATAAATGATAATAAAATAGCAAAAGCAAATTAAAAGAATCACATCTCACAGGACAGGACTGGTCCAAACTACACATGGCCTGGCTGCAAATACAGTTTGAAATCTGCTGAAATGATGATTTGCATAAGTTTGTGATCTCCCAAATACTATAGCAACCTGGCTGCTTGGAAGTTTCTAAAAAGACTAAAAAAAATCCTATGCTAATGCTATGTCAACATGCTAAGTATGTAATACTTGTTTGATATAAGGAGCAGACTTTGAAACCCCATCCTTTTCCATTCCTTGACATTCTGAGGCTTGGGTCAGAATGGTGTGATGGGATGTTTTGCTCAAAATCTGATGCCAGCTTTCCCCTGGCAGTCAGCTGTGACATAATAGTCTCTTCAGTGAGTTCACCCCCTCTCAGCAGTATTGAGCTCATTTCCTTTCACACTCTAACAGATCCCATTAATCACATTAAAATCCTCATCACGCCCCTTGGACATTAGTGAATTCAGCAAGGAGGTCTTTGATACAGTTGGCCCACACATTTCAGCTTTCAGAAAGGCTTCACTGCTTTCAGCAGCCATTCAGCTTTTTTAAACATACCTCTTAAAGATAAAATACACTTAGGAATTAAAGGCAGACCTTCAGTTTGCCTTCTTGTCATAGCCATCAATACAGGATGATATAAATATTATGTCTCAGACAGTCATGTCCTCTGACCACCTTGTTGAGTGCTTTAGAAATTTTTCAATATTCTGCTTATTGATCAGACTATAAGCAACGGGAAGAGCTGAGGGCCATACAGAGAGATCTGAAGGCGAAGACCAGAGAGGCCAAAGAGAACTACAGGAGGAAGCTGGAGTGGAAACTCTAGCACAACAACATGAGGGAGGTCTGATGTGGCATGAGGACCATCACAGGTTGTGTGGAAAGGGCCAATGAAATAAACTTGTTCTTTAACAGATTTGATACTGTACTGCTTGAAAACCTGCAGGTTAGGTTAGGTTTAAAACTATTCATTATTATTGTTATTGCTGAGACGTTGAGGCTGAGGTGTTTTAAAATGGTTGAATACTATTTTTTTCCCTCTTCTTCAGCTTGTTAATGTTGCAGCTAGGTCATAGATATAATGGCTTGATCATGTTCAAATCAAGTCACATTATCTGTCAATTATTTCAGTAACAGAATTATGAGGTCCTTAAATATTTGTGTGAAGAAAATTATGGTTTAAAAAATCTCATTATTTCAGGTACTGCCGCTATATGTCAGTGGGTATCACGGTTGAAGATGTGTAGATTTTGATAAATTCAATATTTAGTTCAGTGATTACAAGGCAAGAGAATCACCAAACCTGCTAAGCTGTAGCAGTGAAAAAATATCAGTGAGCTGGTTTAAATATATAAATATATCACACAGGACCAGGCCAATACCCAATAATTAAGGGCTCAGTTGGGGCCTGTAAAACATTATTGTGGAATATCTTGTAACATTTTTAGCAGTGGAATTGAGATTAATGTTTCACACAAAAGATAATCTTCTAAACCCACTTGCTGTATATTCATTCCGAATGACCTGCTGCCCAAAAACCTATGTGCTCAAATTGCTGTTTTTTGGCTAATGAACACACTGGAAGCGATATCATATCATAGGTAGCCATGATGAACCTGATGATCTTTACTATCCTGACAGTGAAGTGCTTCTCCGTTTCAGTTGTAAATTTGACCTATCTAGTACACAGGAACTGAGTGTACACTTTAGTCGTATAATCTCAGAAAATGGTGATTACATTCTGAGCGGTAGACAGAGAGGGTAGCAGAAGAGCAAAGGGACAATTATTACCTGTGATTTCACAGTCCAACAAGCTGTATGCATGTGTTTGTGCATATGTGTGTGTGTGTGTGTGTGTGTGTGTGCGTGCGTGTGTGTGCGTGCGTGTGGTTAATCCATAACTCAGGTCAGGTCTCACAGGACAGAACCAAACTGCTTTCTCTGATGGCCTCTGCATTTTTCATCCTGCAGCCTTTCAATTATTCACAGTGGAAAAACATGGAAATACTCCCCCTCCCTCTACCCCCACCTCCACACACACACTTTCTCCAAATCTCTCTCTCTTTCTCTCTCTCCCCTTCTCTGTGTCCCTCCCCCGATGGCCCACCCCATGTTGCTCGACCTAAAAGCTTCGTAAAGTGTGACCTATCTGCTCACCCAAGTAAGAGGACACATGTAGAGAGAGAGGAGACAAGAGGGAGTGCAACTAGGGCATACTTAACCAAACATGCACGCAGGCATTAACCGATTCATCCACCAGCTTCTAACTAACACACCTAAACACACTGATCTCTACTTGTTTGAAATAAGGCAGCCGTGTGTGTTTGTGAGTGTAGTTCAATCCCTTTCACCTTCCTTAAGGATCACTGAGTACTGTTGCTGAGCTAGGGAAACAATTGAGGCATAAGATCCCTCTAAGTGGAAGGCTGGAGTCAAACATGAGTAATTCTGTAAGTTCTTCAGTGTCTGGATGTGTGTGTGTGCGTGGAGCTCACTGCGGCCCTCTCTGACAGAGCGTCAATAGCAGTGATTGTCTTAAAGGTTCTCTTCTCAGTTTAAGCCTGAAAAATACATGAGATACTTTCCCTTGGCACCACATTTAATCAGCACAGTTCAATAACACTCTGGCTGGTGTCACACCAAAAAGGCCCCCTGTGCTGCTTCAGTTGACAGGAAAGGTTCCTGTCCTGCCTTGTATTGAAGTGGCGCTCATTTATCGTCTTTGCCCATGTCATTGACACGAGATGTGACTGGATCGATGTTTCATGCTGAATATTTTATGAACATGATCGTGTATCAGGCCTGCAGCAGGATTTATTTGAGTGCAGGCACTTGACACTAACAAAGGATTTGGCAATAGTAGTAAGAGATGTTTAAAAACACAGGTTTGAATCCCTAAGGAAAGGAAAAAGCCAGTGGTATTTTCAATTGCATCATGTAGAAAAGGTTGCAAACATAGAAAAGAGCAACAAAAAACAGCATGCAAAAACATTCTAAGCAGACAACTAAAAGATAATTGTCCCTCATAGGCACCAAACTTATGTTTCTTTGCTGCAGTATTTGATTCAACCATCACCTCCAACTATCAAATATTTGACCTCCTGTCAATGTAAAGTCTTTACTGCCACACCTATTACACACCTCAATGTAAGACGGGATGATTTCTGTAAAGAATTGCCTTGCTGAGAGACTACTGATAGAGTTTTTGGTTTAAAAGGAGTGATGAAAGAGGGTGGGATAGAGGTGTTTGACATTTATGGAGCTGTAAAGCTGGGCGTTATCAGCATAAAAATGAAAGTGTATCCAATAATGAGTGAGAATAGTGCCAAGAAGGAGAAATGAAGGGTTCTCAACACTGATCTCTGAGGATCTGCAGGTACGTTATTCACTGCAACCAACATCTGCAGTAGAAAAAGTAAATAAAGTGTTGCTTTACCTTTGGCAAGGAGTATTTGGGGAACTTCATCTGAACAAACTCATTGCGCCGGTACGACACATAGTGCTTGGTGCGATTGCCTGTGGTGACCTGTGGTGAGAAGAAGAAAAAATGAACATGAAGTACTGCTTTTGGCAACACTATCCAAACTCCATCATTTCTGCAATCATTGGAAAAGCAATGAAAAGTATGAGAAAGTAAGAGCTGATTATTACACTTTCAAGTGGAGAAATAAAACACACAATATGGACAATGAAACACCAACAGCTAAGTTGAAGAGGTTATGTTTGAAAGGTTTAATTTAAATAACTTCCACCAGAATAAGACAAAGTACTCCGGCAGTGTGCAGCTGACTGAAGGCAGAGGTGCACAGTTCACCATCTGTTGTTGGTTACTCACCCTGTGCTGAAAGGTAAACGCAAAGAAACTCCCTTGCACTGCACAGACCTCGGCGCCAACTCACAAACAGATAAAGGGCTGAATCACGCTGCCGTCCTGCTGTGAGCGAGCAGCCCATCAGAAAGCTCACAAGGAGCTGAACCAGAATACCAACAGCTGAAACTACATTTTAGCAGAGGAATCTCAGTGAAAGAGACAACACTGGTGACTGACAGACGCTTGAACAGGAGCTGAACATGTCATATCCCAAGTGATGGGCTCCGATGCCGGCACACTACTTTCTGAATCACACTCCCTGTTTTTTTTCCCTCAGGTGAGCAATGCTAGAACTTTTAGAGCCGCTTTCAAAACTCAGATGGAGCACTCTGTAGTCAGTGCTTCTATTTTGAGCCTCTGTGTCCTTCACTCAGATATCTGAGCCTGTGTCATCATAGTTCAAATTGAGCTGTGATTATCACCGTCGCCTGTGATTGAAAGCAGCAGACGAGCGCAGCTTTTTTTTGAACAGTGATGAAAAGGCGATGAAACAATGAAAGCCATTTTTTAAAATGAGAGCTTGCTCCTGACGGAAACGCTATCAAGTCTGTTTTTCAAATGGAATCACATTTCTAAAGAAAGGAGAGTAAAGTGAGGAGATGATGTGTGTGTGTGTGGGCCACTGCTGGCGCTGCATTTTCAGCTCTGACTCTGCATATTTCTAATATCAGATAAGCACCCCAAAGACCAGGCTACAACACTGCCCAGCCTGTGTAAATATACCAGCCTCCATAAGTATGTTAACAGAGGGAGGTGTGATATTTCTGCCACCTTGGATAGCATGAAATAAAGACTTCTTGCTATTTATATGATTTCAATAGTGTAATGTTTGATGGCAAAGTTTAGCATTTCCTTTGCTTTCCAGGTCTTTCAGGCAGCTGATGTCAGCTGGTGTTAAAATGCTCCACAAGGGTCATGGCCAGTCTTAGACCTTACAGTTTCTGTCACTGATAAAAGCTTTGGTTTGCTCCTGCATGTTTCTTTGATGAGGTGAAAAGGTCTGGGACATGGCCCTGTCCTCCATCTCTTTGGAAAAGGCTCATCTTTGTCTCATTTATCCATAAAACATTAACTTTGCCCCAGATCCACACTGGCTTGTCCTATCAAATTCTAGCTGCAGTTTAAGCTGTGTAATACTGCTGCTCTATTAACTGTAATAACGACACTTTTACACCTCAGCTGACTTTACATCTCCAAGGGTTTCTCTGTCATTGACGGTGTTGTTGTCTTCAGATAAAAAGTTTTGACAGTTTACTCTTCTTAAAGGTAGGGTAGGAGATTTTGAAAACTCAGTGAGAGTCAGCCATATTTCAAAAGTAAACACACGCCCCTTTCTCTCGGCGTGCAACCCGAAGCCACGCCTCCCAATCACATGGACGCGCATTACCTGAAGACGAGCTGCGGTCTGTGACTTCGGCCATAATGCACGTACCTCTCTGGTGCGCGCAGAGCAGGAAGAGAGTGACAACCAGCCAATAATCTGTGCAGGGTCCACCCAGACGATTGGCTGATGTTTTTTGAGCGTTTTATAGCTTCCACAGATGATTAATATTCTTCGTTTTAATGCGAAACTGCCTAACTAATTGGTTGCTATCGGATTGTAAAGTAAGTGTACACTAATTTAACAAAAAGTGCATCAGAATGAAATGTCCTACCCTACCTTTAATGTTTTTATATCTTGGGTTATGTCACCATACTTCCTCAAAAGATGTCTCGATTAAAAAGGAGGCTACACAACCTGCTGGGCTTTGGACCATCACTTTCTTCTGAAATCGATCAGCTTCCACAAAATCCACTTTTAATATATTTGGATTGACTCTCTTCTTAGGTTTTGTAGGTAAGCAAATAATAACACACTAATGGAACTGGCTGTCAGGGTGCATCTTGGGTAAAGCAGGCACTGAGATTCAATGCGAAAGAAGACACTTTTTACAACTTCCAAATCACCATATGAGGAGTTATTCTGGAGGAGTTTGAGCTCATTAACAAGAAGAAAACGTACTTGTACTCAGTGTAATTAATTTAGTCATTGCTGTCTCACAATTAAAAAGTGCCGGATTGCTGGCTGAATAAATGTGCATTTTTGAGCACAATGATTGGCAGTAAATAATGCTTGTGGAGTGGTTTCACACTATTTTATGTGACACATTTAGACCAGTTAAATAGCACTACAAAATGGTAAATACACTATGTAGTGGACTGTAGATTGAGTTATTATGAATATAGTTCATGTTTTAAGGAGAATATGCACTATACATACTCAGTAAAATAGAATACATGATCAATACATTGATTTTGTTTTCTACCTGTTGGAGCTATTTGTTGGAACGAGGTGTCTGTATGTGGAACATCTTGTGTGTGTTTGCTGTTTTTTGTGCCTTTACTTTGCCCCTACCAACCTTCACATACCTGTAACTATGCAGGCTTGCAAAAATATGTTGATGTAAGTGATTACTTTACGTTCTACAGCCGGATTTTGGTACATACTGAGATGATGATGAATGAATCAGCTTTCCCCCATTAGAAAATAAATCTTTCTCTGTCCGTGTGTTTGTCCTTAAATCTGACAACGGTGAGTTAGTAACACTGTGAGGATTATCCCTGAGGGTTAATGGACCCATCTATTGTTGCCTAATGAGGTTTTAATTCTTCTCACAGACACTCGCGCATGCATACCCACATATTCATATACATGCACACATGTATTAGGACACACAAATACCCCCACAAGATATAACTATTCTATCCAACTGTAGAGATGCTGCTCTGCTATAGCAGCTCATGTATATTTTCCTGTTATCACATGCAAATGGGATTCAGCTATTGGCCTCTGCAGTATACAGTACTGTACTGCATGGCAAGTCAATTATAGACAAGGCCAGATTAATTCTGCACACTGTCCCAAATAGCAGTTCTTTTCCATTTCAGGCAGACAGTGCTGTATGTTATCTGCGCAGCCAGAGTTTATCAGTAAGAAAGACAGGAGCGCTGCAGCCTCAGCTGAGAGAGCAAACAACTGAATAGATACACTGACAGATACAACACACACACACAAATGCTGAGTGATAATAAATAACAGGGGAGAAGCAGGTGTGAGAAAGACTTCATTAAAGGTGTGGTTTAACTGTATTCATTCGGTAATAGCTGTATTTCAGGGCATTAGTGTAATTAACACAAAGCTGAAAAGATAGGGAGGTGCAATTGTCTGCTTGGCCTTACACTGCTGTATAAAGTGAAATCAGACTGCTTTAACTTACACAATAAAAAGAAAGTGCTGCTCCTGCAGTGCTCATAGAGACTCTGGGACAATGGCAAATTTCCATTTCAACTGTTTTGGGTCTGTTTTTAAGCTGTTCTTTTATTCTTTCACATTTAAAGGTTCATAAACGCAATAGGTGAGCTCTGTCATGCTCTGTTAACTTGCATGGTTAATTAGGGCACTTGGAGGGACTGAACCATATTTGATGACCTGCAACAAGAGACATTAAGTGTAGCTGTTTACGGACATGCTCCAGAGCTCAGAGAGAGGTGTGCTCAAGACATCAATATAGGGAAAAGCTTGCATATGTGTATCATTTCTGCAATCAATTCCTAGTAGGTATCTGCATGACTACCTGTAGACTTTAGATAGATTGTCTATGCAGTGGTCCAAACCCTATACATTTTCTAGACCAAAAACAGAAGATATCCATACAAATCCTGAAGTCCTTAAAGACCTTGTAATCCAGCACAAATATGATGTAGTATGGACCTATCAATCACCACCATTTAAAGAGCAGGACTTTTAGAAGCCTAGATGGAGCTGAGAGTGATGTATCCTGACAGAAGTATGTATCTGCCCTCTGATGACAATGTTTACCTTAACAAATATGTAGTCATCCTGCACCAGCAGGGAGTTGTGATCGATCTTCCCAAGGAACTGGGCTGTCACCATTTTGTCCGAGCAGTTTTGGATGAGACAGGTAACATACAGGTAACCTGCAGTGACACAAAGGAACAGTGGAGTTGTTACTGCCTAGAAAACCAAAGGAAAATATAGATAAGATAAGATATATTCAAATGGAACATCAAGAAAAACAGGGTTTAGGAAGACAAGAAATGTTTTTTTTTTCACTTTTTCACAAGTGTATAGACCAACACCTAACCACAAAACAGCAGAAGCAGCAGAGAGAAAGAAAGCTTATAAGAGTAAAACTAGGCGAAGAGAAAAATTGAGACATCATTTTCCAAACTCCATAAGATATGACAGCTTCCCCATAGACATATAGCTGTTCCAGCATCCAAATGGCCAGGAGGGATTATCCTTTAGAGAGACACGTAGAGAGGTTAGCGCATGTTGAAAAGCTCACCCTGCTATTGAATTCCAACCAGCAGCTGCATCAGCAACATTGACTGCTGAAATTCAGCCGTTACTCTCCTCCCAGAGGTGACAAGCTGGCAATAGAGAAAATGCTCTCGCACACATAAGTGTGTGAGGTGAGGTCGGCGTCAGGTTAGCAGAGACCAAACCCACATCTCAGTATGAAAATGACAAACATTGATCAAACTAACTACATGCAGATAGGACTGTGATTTAAAGAATGGATAAACTAGCCCTCTTAGCTTAGGACACAAATGTAATATTTTGTAAAATATTATATAGAAACTGGACATTCTAAACCATGGGTGGTGTTACAGGAAAGATGTCACTTTTGGTCCATCTGTTCATTGAGGGAAAAATATTGGGTCTAGTAAATTCCAAGGAAATCTGCCCCTTGTAATTCAACATTTCTTTCAGGAGGACAATTCGCTGAAGACAGAGGACAGATCAGGAAGTCACAAAAATTAAACTGCAGACATTAAACCTGTGCTGAGTCAAAACATATAATTCAAATGATTATAGTTGATACTTTAGGTGTATCTATATCCAACAGTGAAAAGTTTGAGGGTTAAACAACATAGATATCACAAAAAGGAGAAACCTATTTGAAAACGAAGCAGAGAAACAGCAACAGAATGTGCTGCAGGTGCTCAAAAGAACATTTTAAGTCACTGTTATGATTTTATTGCTTTGCAAAAGTCTGTCTTTTTCACCTTGTCATACATAGTTATTTATTTGTAAATGATTTTTGTTCATTAAGCCTAATTATATTGACCATAACTGTATTTATAAAAGCAACAAAATGTAAAAACATCTAAGGCAGTGAATAATTTCTCCAGGCACTATATTTTATCAATGAAATAAAAGCACAGAAAATATAATTAATAATAATAATAATATAATTATAACTTCAAAATACAAACTGAGTGGATTCCCTTCATCGGTACTGTACTTTTTTCTTCCTGTGCTTTGTCTGCTCTAACACATAGACTAGCTCATTTACTGAGAAGCCCAGATGCTTAATCAAAGCAGCATACGTTTGGAGAACTCATTAAAAAACTATTAGATTGGGCTAAGTGTCCAATTCCAGCTTGTGGCACAGACACTTCTTCATGCCACTTGCTGTCCTCACTCACCTGCAACACACTGAGCTCACATATTTCTCCTGCACCTGTGCGACTGTGGTGGTACAACAAGGAAAACGGGAAGGAGTCTGACTGAATAAATAAACATTATTCTGACTGCATGATGTCCATCATTTAAATATCTATACCACAGAGACTAGAGGAGTCTTTGTATACACATGTCTCAGCCATCTCCCTAAAGGCCTGTGTACTAGCATGCATGTGTGTATCAGTGCATGAACAAGGTAAAGTCAGGCTTTACTGCGCATCAATCTCCCTAATGACACACACACAGACACACTGTCAGGCCCCTTGCGCACACTGCTCATCCATCAATCGACCACCACCCTCCTTTCCACTCTTGGACAACAGGCCTCCAACACAGCACAGGTACAGTTCCACGTCTCCAACTCCTCCTTTGTAGCATGCCACCGTTTAACCTTGGCCATGCAATGTGTGACAGGGTGGGAATGGCGGGGCACAGGGTGAACAGATTGGTTTAGCATGCCTGATCGCTCCAGCCACCCTCGACTATCTATCTATCTGGAAGCAAAAAGAGGAAAAGGAGGAGGCGGTGAGGGGACCATGTGTCGGTGCCTATCCCCAGGAAGAGCACTTGTGCTTGGGCAGCTAGCCCAAACACACAGCCTCTCCTCTTCTTTTGCCCTCCACAAACACAGGCAGCCTTGTTCGGGCCGACAGATTTCACAATGCAGAAAGCATCTATCTGTGTGCCTCCTCAAGAGGCTGGACTTTTAGGAGGTGTTTGTATTCCAGAGGGAAGGTTTATGTAGAAATATAAAAACATATCCTTCATTTTGCCCTTTAGTCTCTGTCACTGTCTGCTCAGGTTTATTTCAAGATGGGGGATTATAGGTTGGAGGACCCAGAGGAGGTGAAGTCCAGTTACCATTAGGATTCTTAACACACACATTCACCAAATATACACTTCTATTACCTTTTGCCCTTGGTGGGGAGTTAAGTACAAACCTGCCTGTCACTCAGCTGATATGATAATCCAGATTTGTTGCTGTTGCCCTGGGGCACACCCTGACTCCCTTCCTTAATTTACCCACAGAGCCGTCGCAACACGGTAGGCAAACCAGGCAATTGCCTAGGGCCCCGAGCATGAAAGGGGCCCTAAGACGGACGGTCAGTTAGCCCCACCATTCAACTACACCTGTTTTGGCCCAGCGCATTGACACATTCAGACTCCCCCCTCGCCACGCCCCCACGGGGTCCTGTGACAGCGCTGCTGGAAGCAGAGAGGAGCGGCACGTTCAAAATAAAGGAGGAAGCACACACACTGCAGGCTGCAAGGGAAGACGGCAAAAGAAAGAAAGAAGAAGAAAGAAGAGGCGAAACGGGAGAGAGGTAAGAGTCTATGACACAGTTGAGCCTCATCTTACTCCACCACTGTTTGTCTTTTTTCACATTGTATCAAAACACTTTTAGAGACGCAGCGCCACACATCACTACAGCCTCCTTCATACTGCAGCCTGAATGTTCACTGTGAGTCGCTCTGCGTACAAACGTCTGCTAAATGAGTTACAAACGTCAAAATAATGACGTGATATAAAACGTAAATGTATATAAAAACGTAAATGAAGCTGTAAAGTAGCTTGTTAGCTCATGCAGCAACAGTGTGTAGCTGCTATGCTAATGCTACTTTAGCTTGTTTTGTATATATTTAGTAAATTTAGTGTTTATTAATGCTCAGGTGTTTCTCTGTAAATGACAAGCTAGTTAATTATTGTCATATAGTTGTGTTATTTTATGGCTTTTTTAAATTATGTTTTTCATCAGGTGCTGTGCTTAAACAGATGAAAGTATGTGCATTATGAATAATCTGGATTATTTACAGTGTTAATTATCAGGCTGATCATTATGGTCTTATACCACACAGGTCATGTGGAGCCCTGTGAGGAAACTCCAGAGGACGTCCCAGCAGCAGTCCAACACCTAAGAGCCTCCACTCCTTCCTCTACTCCTCCAGCACCTGACTTGGTAACAAAGGAAGGTTCCAAGGTGTCCAGTTCTCACTGATGATCCTGCACTATGGACAAACTTAATAATAACAATACTAGTCATCATATCTTGTGTTGTCAGTGGTGGAGGAAGTACTGATGTTTAGTACTTAAGTGAAAGTACAATTACCCAGCAAATATATACTCAAGTAAAAGTAGATGTGCTACATCAATGATCCTACTTAACCAAAGTCTTAAGTACTTACTTTTAATTTCCAAGAGTTTAAATTGAGGCAACTGAACTCAAGGATTGTTTTTTTAACTTGGGGGATACATAAAAAATACATGAAAAATTACTTAAGTACAGTAACAAAGTACAACTACTTAGTTACTTTCCACCACTGTGGACAGTCTTCAGAGAGTACATATTTCTATGATATATTTTGATTGTGTTGTACAGGTTTTTTTTGTTTCCTTAAGATAATATTTTCTTGTGTGTTCACACATTATTTAAATAAAAAGGTTTCTTATATAATCATCACTGTAAATGTCTTTGTGTTTGGGGTGGCATTTCTATAGAATCTTGTAGCCCGTAGGGCCCCACAAAAAATACTACCTGCTCAGCCAGAGCCAGGTCAAACTTACATCTCCTCTATTACTAGCAGTTACACTGTAGGTCGCCTTGATGGTGAGAGCATGTCACATTTATCCACCTCAGCAAGTCCATTTATCTCAGTTTATAATGAGAGAAGCTTAATTATTATTGTATCAGAAAATTTTTGTTATTAATGACACCTATGGCCATTAAGTGCACTACATGCAGCATCCTTTTGCTTAATGCACTCAGATTCTGTGTTTTGATTAAACATAAAGAAACCAGCAACAAATCCAAACAGGAGAGGAAGTGGTTAAAAAATATTACTAGCAAAATAGCTAGTATAATATTTATTCGGGTAATATGCTGCTTGTGCTACATTAGCAGGAAAATAAGCGAGTTGTAGCCACACTGTGTAAATCAACTATGCAATGTTAGGCAAGAGTGTTGCAAAGGTCAGGCCAGCTAATTTTCAGGCTAAATAAGGTTATTCATTCAGTATTTTGGTACATTAGGTAATGAGGAGGATGTCTGTGTGATTAGGCAGGCTATTGCCACTGAAGCAAGGTTCTCAGGAGCAAATATAATTTCAACAGACTACAGCACACAGTTTGTTACAGGCAAGTGAGGCTGTCAGGGAAGATCATCCATTAAAGTGGTTTGTTGACACACAGACAAGAAAAATTAACCAACACAGAATAAATCACAAAGTATTTAAAATGTCAAAGGTAATTAATGACCTTAGTTAGAATGTATATGAAATACATTGGCTTCACTTGTAGATTACTCAAAAAGTCAGATTATCTATTTATTATCTATTTATTCAAAAACAAAAAGATGAATATTTGGTTTAATGTGAATGCTCATTAAAACAGTTCTGTTTCTTTATCCCTATTTGGCTTTACTGGACATGTTTTAAAGTATGAATCCCTGTTTAATTTGTGCTTTAGTGTGTGTCTGAGAGTGATGTTCTTCACAGTCATCTAGATGACAGTTGCTGGGTGTAAAATACAAATTAATGTGGCAAAATTCTGACAAATTCTAGACAGAACAAGACTATCTAGCAAAATTGGATGTTTTTTTAAAAAAATAAAGTTTTAAAATGTCTAAAAATCTCCTGCAAAACTGCACCAATAAATCTACAACCTAATTATGAGCAAATAAAATGGCATAAAAATTTTGGTTGTCTATACTTCACCTCCACTTGCATCCTGCATTTCCATGTGCACCAGATCAGGGTCCACATCCACACCAGACACAGACCTGAAACACAAAAGAGAGTTTCATTATTAAAACGCTTTTCACACAGCAAAAACAACAACTTATAGTTAAGAAACACGGATACTATATGCACCTCAGATCTCTGTTCAATGCAACAGAAATGTAAGCAGACGTGTGGTGATATACAACATTCAGATCTGTTCCACATTTGTAACAACAGCAGGGCCTCAGTGACACCAATTTTAAGAGTAATATAGGCAGGAGGAATCCTGTCTTTTATTAAAAGGGACGCACAGTCACAGCATGAGTATACTTCAGCTATCCTTTGGTCCTCAGTAAATATGCACAGCTCAGCTCTTCCTAAAAAATGCACTCACAGTGTGAACTAAGCCGAGCCAAGCCTAGCTTACATTAAAGACTCCACACCTCTGTTCACCTGCACTTTGTGCCATTCAGTGAGCAGTAAACTATGCAGTTCATCTGATTAGAACTGTGTATCGCAGTCTGTGAAATTTCCCCTGCCCAGTAATGATAGAGTGGAGATTTAAAACCTTGTTACTTTTCCTATAAAGAGACTTTACGAGCAATTAGCAAGCCAAGGAGGGATGGGGAGGCCAGGGAGGAATAGAGTTATGAGTAGAGGATCAATCTAGAGAAAGAGGAGGAGCTCAGACATGATGGTTCAGACTTCTGAAGGGTCAGTCAGCTCAGTGATCTGTGAAAGCCAATATGTTTTCTACACATATAATACCCATAAAAATGTGTTAGATCCACTTTGTATTAGTATTTTATGGCTTTCATTTTCAAGCTAAAACAAACTTAGGTGACCTCAATAAATATTTTATGATCATAGTTCTCAGTGTCATGATCCGATTGCTAAAAAAAATTGAATTAATAGTACAAATGTACAGTAACTGTTCTCAAGGTAATAGACTGTAGCAACTGTTTAAATGTTAAACCTGACAAATGATCAATATGGTAAAGGTGATGTGACATTGATCAATATGAAGGCAACAGAAAGTGATATAATATATTGAGTGGCACCTTGTGACAATAAAACTAAGGTGTCTTGAATAAAATCCCTGTGCCATGTGGCTCATTAGAAAGGAAACAGAGAGCAGACAGATGAAACATCAGATGTAGCCTGACCCACATTCATTTTTCTGGAATTTAAATATTCTAATGTTGATTCTATATAAATAGCATGATCATTTTCATAGCTAATAAGGACAAAAATGTGTTTGTGTTATACCACAAAGAAAAACACTGCTTACTGTTGTCGAGTATTACGGAGCAAATGCATAAACAGCACAAGAGTTTAACACCTTCTAAATAAGTTTACATAGAGTCTCTGATGGTTTTTTAAATTTAAGCACAAACGTCCATTCTTCTCCTTGGAAACAGCATGTGTGAAAAAGTAAATGCCAATGGAAAGGTCGCACTGAAAGTGTGGTTGAAGAAAAAAAGTGAACTTATTAGGCACCTTGCTGCCTGTTTCTTGTCTGTTATCTATTAGTCCACTCAGACACGACAGGTCCTGTGTGACTCTTTAAGCGTCCTTGATCAAGACTTTGAACCTTCGCATTCTCACTCAGTGCAGGTGACTCCTGCATAGAAAGTGCCAGCTGCATGCTTGAAATGCAAATATGATTGAAGGTGAAGGCACGCTCTGCTCGGGCAATACATCATTTATTCATTCCACTAACGCTTTGGTCCAGGCAGACCTTCATCACAATCAAAGTGTGTGGGATTTGATTTCCTTGGGTCAG
The DNA here is from genome assembly GCF_900634625.1 of Parambassis ranga. Taxonomy (NCBI): domain Eukaryota; kingdom Metazoa; phylum Chordata; class Actinopteri; family Ambassidae; genus Parambassis; species Parambassis ranga. The sequence continues at coordinate 4,705,686 of NC_041038.1, read as the reverse complement.
GGCTGTGAAAGCAGGCGGATTAAGAGGGCAGAGCTGGAAGGAATGACAGACATTACTGATAGAGAGATAGGGGAGCTTGATAAATAAAGAACATAAGAGGAGGAGGAAGAGCAAACGGCCTGTAAAAACATCCTCTTTGTGTGGGGATTCATCCCAGCTCCGGTTTCACTGCCATTCCATTATGTTTTTATCCGCATTTCATTTTTTTATCACCAATTCTCAAACGTTTGCTTTTGTTGTCAGAGAGGCCAGTTCAATTTCCCAAAAAAATGCTGTTTCTTTCATTCAGGATGACAAACTCAAACTTTACAGCCCGGGATCACAAAAACAAGGTCCAGTGGAACACATTTGGCGGGACCACCCTGACGGCAGATTGCTTTTAATGCAATGGTTTTTATATGCGCTGACAGCAGGGCTCCTTCTCTCTTGTTGCTTTTATGACCGTTAGGCCAAAGGCAAGGCAACAAAACCAGACCCAAAAACTAGCTTTATCCTCTGCCCACACACACATTAACAACACATTTATGCACAGTCACATGCACACATCTTTGCAACCTCACCATATATAAGCAGGTTGGAAATGCCTGAGTCAAATAAAATACAGCTGTGTGTGGCTGAATTTAAATATATACAATATATTGATGAAGATTCTCAGTCATCCAGGTCATCATACGTAGAGAAGATTGAAACAAGACACCTTGTTTGGACTTGTACAAGTCTGGACTACAAGTCCAGATTGTTTCAATCTTCTCTACGTATATACAGTATATTTTTAATATTTTCATGTAGTGTTGGTTATTTGCACCACAAAGGCACAACAACAACTAAGGCCTTTAAAGATGTAGATGAAGTAATTTTTAACTCTTGTTGAGCTCTGTAAACTATTGGAAACCTGTGGACCCCACCTCTCACCACAATGCCGAGGGAGGAGGCTATAGCCCCCCAGGATCGAGGGGGTGAAGTGGCTGCCCTGAAGACACACGTCATATTTTTGTTGTCACTGTATGTCACTTGCATGGAAAAGCAAATAAGTGTATATGCTGTAATATTCAGCTGCTTCTCTACTTTATTATAAGTCCAGGCTCCACATTCTGATCTACAGTTTGTAACTTTACTCTGAAGTAGGAAGCACTTAAGACTGTTTATCTTCCTCTCTTGCCCTCCCTCTGTGTCCCCCTCCCACTCTCATTTTTTACAGCGTGCAGAGGGGATGATTTGTGCGTCAGAGCCGGGGGTATAAATCAGAGCCGCCTGGGCACGCGAGCCAGCTCATTTACTATTGCTGGAGAGAGGAAACAAACTAACAGCAGCTTGCGAAGCCTTCTTGACCTTCAAAATATGGGAAAAGAGTGCAGTCAATTATATTATTTATTTAAATGCTTTTGAACTGCAATGATGTATACAGGAAGGAGAAAGGATTGAAGTATGATAGAAACGTTGGTAAGAAAACAGAAAGAAAGACTTATGGATGGACAGATAAAGGAAAGAATGAGGATTTGAAACTCTCAGGCTGTGAAATATTACATGTGATGGGAAAAGCCATATATTTATATTACTTTTGGTGTAGGTACTTCTGCCACTGGAGCCACAAAACCATCAAAAAAATTAATCTATAAAAAGGTTCTGCTACATAAACTCTGGCACTTACGACCGAAACCCAATTGAAATTACCAATTAAACCCAAAATTGGAGCAGACTATCTGTATGATACATATTTTACTGATATAGTCATGACTGGGATATAGATCCTGTAAATCTTTTTCAACTTCTAAACAGGTGTTACCTGTTACCTGTCGGTTTGAATGTTTGTAGCATCCACAAACCAATTTTTAACATGACTGTTGTTTGGACAACCTGTTAAGTTTGAGCGCATTTTAACTTCAGCTCTAATCAACAGTAGTGAAAAAATCATTTTCCCCCAAGATTTTAACCCTTTAATCACCAATTTTATAAGGGGTGGTGCTGAAAATTGAACAAAAAAACACAAAATGGCTCATTTTTAATAGAAAAGGTGAATGTGGACTGGATTCTTTTGAACCTTTATTACAGTCTTGGTCATGTCAAACATCAGTAAAAAAATGGACTTTATTGCATTATTAGGTTTTGCACAGCACTGGATTTTCTTTTTTTCTCCCATTTTGTCCCATAGACTTACATTATAAACACACTTTTTTTGACTGCACAGCCATGGCACTAAATAATCATGCATTCTTGATTGTTGGTGGTTTACCCTGTTGGTAGGAGGTAACATTTGTGATTTTTACAGTTAACAACTTAATTACCATATTAACCCTTTACCTGCAGGCCTGTGCTCATGTAGTGTAGTTTCTGGCTTGTATATGGAGTTATAGGGAGTATTTTAGCACATAATTGTGTGTCTACACACTGTGTGTGTATGTTAGAGAGGAAGAGAGCCATTTGCACACTGTCAGGAAAGGAAAGTCAGGAAAATAAAGTTACTAAGTAAGTGAAGTGTACCTAATTCAGACGTACAACGGCGATGCATAAGCATGTAAAATGAAAACATCCAGGAGTTCTGGCGTCTGAAGTTGTGGATGGGTAAAATAGCTGTTTTTTTTTTTTTTTTAGCTTTCGGAAAACACGTCCTCCAGTAGAGTGACTTTACTTTTAGGTTAGTGTCTCAGTTGAGATCACTGAATTAGTCTAAGTGAAGTCTAAGTGCCCCTTTTCCATGGTGTGTTGCGCTCCACACGACCATACGTACATGTGCATGTTACTAAATAGACACCATAGATAGATAACTTGATAACATAATAAATAATCATTGACTAACCAAATCTAATCTACAGTTTAGTCCCCTACTAAAATTAGTATTAAAAGTAGTTTAGTAAAGTAAAGTAAAGTAAATTTGTTGCAGCCCTACAAGTAAGTTTGATGCTGAGAGGTTCAGACTAAACAAAACAAAAACACTAGTGGACTTGCATGCATCCTCCTGGTCATTTAATGGTGACAAGAGCAGCAAGCAGCATGAAGAGAGGATTCACATGTGCATGAGTGAAGGATTCACTTGTGAACGAATGAAGGATTCGCTTGTGAACAAGTGACGGATCTACTTGTGCAGCCTTCACAGCTTCACAGCCTGGCCCTTCATAGAGCCAGGCTGCACAATCATTTCCAGAGATTGTGCACAAGACTATGAAGACTCTGTGGTTGTGTGTACTCACAGACAACAAGATCAGTGTGCAAATGGCTCTCTTCCTCTCTAACATACACACACAGTGTGTAGACACACAATTATGTGCTAAAATACTCCCTATAACTCCATATACAAGCCAGAAACTACACTACATGAGCACAGGCCTGCAGGTAAAGGGTTAATATGGTAATTAAGTTGTTAACTGTAAAAATCACAAATTTTACCTCCTACCAACAGGGTAAACCACCAACAATCAAGAATGCATGATTATGTAGTGCCATGGCTGTGCAGTCAAAAAAAGTGTGTTTATAATGTAAGTCTATGGGACAAAATGGGAGAAAAAAAGAAAATCCAGTGCTGTGCAAAAACTAATAATGCAATAAAGTCAATTTTTTTACTGATGTTTGACATGACCAAGACTGTAATAAAGGTTCAAAAGAATCCAGTCCACATTCACCTTTTCTATTAAAAATGAGCCATATTGTGTGTTTTTTTTTCAATTTTCAGCACCACCCCTTATAAAATTGGTGATTAAAGGGTTAAAATCCTTGGGGAAAATGATTTTTTCACTACTGTTGATTAGAACTGAAGTTAATTAAAAGGTCTATGCAAAAAAATTTCAAAAAAATATTTATCTAATATATTTTTAAAACCGTTAAAGTTAGGGGACGTTTTTGTCCCCGAACAACACATTAGGGAGAAAAAAAGAAAATCCAGTGCTGTGCAAAAACTAATAATGCAATAAAGTCAATTTTTTTACTGATGTTTGACATGACCAAGACTGTAATAAAGGTTCAAAAGAATCCAGTCCACATTCACCTTTTCTATTAAAAATGAGCCATATTGTGTGTTTTTTTTCAATTTTCAGCACCACCCCTTATAAAATTGGTGATTAAAGGGTTAAAATCCTTGGGGAAAATGATTTTTTCACTACTGTTGATTAGAACTGAAGTTAATTAAAAGGTCTATGCAAAAAAATTTCAAAAAAATATTTATCTAATATATTTTTAAAACCGTTAAAGTTAGGGGACGTTTTTGTCCCCGAACAACACATTAGGGAGAAAAAAAGAAAATCCAGTGCTGTGCAAAAACTAATAATGCAATAAAGTCAATTTTTTTACTGATGTTTGACATGACCAAGACTGTAATAAAGGTTAAAAAGAATCCAGTCCACATTCACCTTTTCTATTAAAAATGAGCCATTTTGTGTTTTTTTTTTTTCAATTTTCAGCACCACCCCTTATAAAATTGGTGATTAAAGGGTTAAAATCCTGGGGGAAAATGATTTTTTCACTACTGTTGATTAGAACTGAAGTTAATTAAAAGGTCTATGCAAAAAAATTTCAAAAAAATATTTATCTAATATATTTTTAAAACCGTTAAAGTTAGGGGACGTTTTTGTCCCCGAACAACACATTAGGGTAGTGTTTGCGAACAATGCATGAGGGTTAAATCAACTTAGAAAAGTTGGGAGGAAGCTGCTGTTTACTTTCAGTTACAGTAGACGGTATTATTTGTCTGATGACATGTTGTTGCCTTTTCTGCTCCCTCCCCACACACAATGGACATGAGGAGATTCCTAACAAAGACACGGAGAGTTAGAGTTGTTTTCAGCATTAACCCATATTGTAATAAGGCCAGATTAGCCCCTGTTAGCCTGCTAGCTTAAGCCTCGCCTAGCCAGTGCACAGCCACCTGCTCCTATTCTTATCAGCAAGAATAAAACACATGTGATGGACCGTCAGGACACAGTGGGGCATTAGTTGAATCTGTCTCTGAAATAGTCATTAAGTGTTTACTTCTGTAGGTAAAATAGTTTAACAACCTGTTAAAATCCACAGGAAATCGCAACTACTTCATATTATTATATTATATTTCATAATATACTGATGTACTTTTTTTCACCACCCACCCACAGAAGGTGTCCCCCCCACATTTTTAATGCTTCCTACGCCACTGTTCATATGAAATATCACCTCTTTTTATAGCTGCCTGGTAGCTAGAGTGTCAATAGGCAGGCTACTCCCTGGACAGAGGGCTATCACAGGGCTAACAAGGAGAACCTGGATGAAGCCCATGCACACAGTGGCAGAGGTGTTGTGCTGTGACAATCTTCAAACATTGAGATACAATCTTGAAGTGCTTATTCTACTACATATGAGAAAATACATTTGAACTAACCAAAAGACTCTGTCCTTGGTCACTCTCTCCTGTAGTAAAGTCCACTTGCGGCCCAGATCTGATGAAGCGAAGAGCTGGAGACAAAAACATGAGAGTGAAAACCACAATTAGATGAAAAAACACGCACGCAGAAGGACGTGGCATTGAATTAGAAACCTAACACAAATGCTATTACCAGCAGTATCCTTTACAAAGGGGAAGAAATTGAGAGAGTCTAAAAAAAAATTTAAAAAGTTAGCCTAATCGAGCTGCTGAATTTAATGCTTCACCAAGTTAAGACTGAGCTCAATTAATTATTAATCATAACAGGTTTGGGGGTTTGTGTGTGTGTGCTTTTTGTGAGCAGTGAGAGTGAATACGCATTTGTAGTCATGTGTGTGTGTTGCATTGATTGCACCCATAATGAAAGTCTATCGATTCCCACACGCATGCTATTCTTGATGTCTGAAAAACAACCGAGAGAAGGATTCAACGCACAAGTCTACGTACTGCACACACCATCAGCGATGATTCCTGCTCATTCCACACATGTATTTGTAGCTGTGAAAACATGAAGCCAAGCCTGACCGGCTGCACTTACAAACCTTAATTTACGTGTGTTGCTGCACGTCTTCACATCATCCTGCAGCTTAATGATCTTTTTTGTTCTGTATAAATGGATTCCATCTGCAGCCTGCCCATATGGAGCAGATTAAAACCTCAGTCAACCTCATTAAATTTCTTCTTTAATTACACGTGAATTATTAAAGTTGAGCTGTCTTCAATTTATGAACTATTGCAACTATATGTCTCTAGATCAATTTTCACTTTACACTGATTGTCTCCATACTGACATCACCATCTACATAAGGTTCACAGAGGTAACTACTATATGAAACAAGTAATTTAAACAACTTAGTTCAAACTAACAGTATAAACAACTGTATGTATCTTTGTGTGTAGATCTGGTCAGCCACAGAGAATCAAAATGGAAACAGCTGTTTAAATATATATACTATATATACAGTGTAACATAGTGTAGCTCTGTCTCATCTCAGGGGTTGTATCCTAAAAGGACTTGGCCTACAGATCCCTGGCCTTCACCATTTTTGAATTCATCTTGGTATAGAAAAAGTTACAAAGGAGTCACCTGCTGTATTCAACTTTGCTACCAGGAAAATAAGGCCACGTTTCAAACAGCCTTCACAAAGGGACAGCCTTATCACATCGCAGTGACACATTTGGCCTTCAAATGCAGCTCTTAATTTGAGACACAGCCATGTTACAATATTACATGTGGAAATGGTTCTGTAGTTAGTGGCTAAAATTTGATATAAATATTCTAACAATGATAGCTTACCATAGTGTGTCCATTTAAAATAATTTTATCTGAATGTGGAACGCAGCGCTTTCGCAACCATGTTGGTTAACATTGATTTGCAAATCAAGTGCAGTGCGTAGGCTTCTATCATTTCATGGGTATATGTGTTTGTGTTTGTTCCTTCAGAATTAATGAAGCATGATAATATATGGGTGTCAGTCAGGACAAACAGCCTTTAACCAAGCTCGTTTTCTCCAGTGCTGCTTGTATCAAATGATTCATCCCTGTGCCTCTTGGCAACAACACATAAGTAATACATAGGATGGCAATTAGCCTTAGCTGGCTCTGAACCTTAATGTTGGCTGAGCCTGGACTGACATGTAAAAACTATGGAAGCAATTAACTGTGAAAAACAGCAGTGTAAGACATGAAGAGCGGTGTAGTGGAAGTATTATCTGCTGTCCATTAACCAGCAGCTGACATTCCTTTACAGTGTAACTGTCAATGTTTATTGTACTATTTTTGCACCTTGACTGACAGGAGCTTTACTTTCACTACAGTAAAAAATGCTAGATAGCAGTGAAACTAATAAATCTCTTCTCCTTATTTGTATTTTATCTACAAATATGGTTGATTACAAAATGTAACTGGGATGCTAGCTTGCTTAAATCCTGTTTCATTGTTTGTTTTTGTTTTGTTTTTTTTTTCACCCAAAGATGTGTTGTTATGTGTGTTGACAGGTGCAATATGTGTGCTAAGAGAACACACCACAGCTTAAGAAAACACATATATGAAGAAATACTAAAACATAAAAGTTTTGTAAAATTGACTCCTCCTGGAATAAACTTATTACGCAAAAGTAAGAATAAAATGATTTGTGCATTTATTATACTGATGGACTGAAAATTGCATGTATTTTGCATCCTAACTTTTCAGTCAAGAGTTCCCTTAAAAACCAATAAAGAATACATCACACCTCCAAAATGAAATGTAGCGTGTGTATTTGGTTTAGTTTATATCACTGGTGTAAGATTTGCCCTTCAGCTCTATTATTATGCCGTATATCACGTATCAAGTTTCCTCTGAAGTCCGTGTTCTGCTGGAGTGTGTGAAAATTGAAATTTAATGCTTTGCTGCACTGACAGCAGAGATGTTTTGCTGGTGTAACATTGATGCTGTCTTCTTTCAGCTACAGAATCAACTATTTATTCTCAGCACTCTGATACTCACCCTGCCATCCTTGCAGTAGGCGAGCAGCTTGTCTTCTTCCTTAGGGTGGAAGATGATTGTATCTGGTGTAAATGCGATAGACTGCCGCTGGAAGGAGGAGCCTTCGTCTGTGCTGATGAACAGCATCTGATCGCGCTCATTAATGGACGAACCCACCAGGACTACCTGTGAAAGAGGAAGGAAAAACAAAAGGTCAGAGGTGAAGTGGCCAAATGGGAGGTCGCTCAGTCAGCACACTGAGGAGGCATGCAAACACACCTTCCTCCTCATATCAATACCCATGCATACTAATTCTCCTTGTTTCGCTGGAAAACTGATAAATATAAATGCATTCGTGGCCATGCACACACATTTATTCAAGGCCATCCTCCGAACCTTCCATTAGCCTTACAGGCGGCTTAGACTGTGCTGACACTGTATTGATTATCTATTCAGAGTTTTATAGCTCATAAAGTGAAGACATTAAACACGGGCCACACCAGGACCTGCCAACCCACCAATCACAATTATGGTCCAAACAGTATGGAGTAAGGCTTCCAATAGGTAGAGATCAATAGGAACTAATGAACCAGTCACATTCATTAGGAGTTCGTGAGAGGTAAGAAGTTATCCAATGAGGGGTTTTTTGGTGTTTATTGTCATTATGGAGGTGTTTACGAGTCGTTTGTACAGGAAGAATTACAGAAACCCTTTCTTCCTGTGGAAGGATTAATGAAAAACACAGGCTGACAGCTGTTTGTTTTCTAAACATCTGCTTCAGTTGCCTCTGTTGCTAAGATTTTAGATTAATAGATGCAAGGCAGTGAGGAGACATAAAGGAGTTAGTTACGATCATTTCAAACATTCACTGTGCTTGTTATGCCAGTATACAAATAGGCAAAACAGGCACATGAATATACTCAAGAATAAGCAGTGTGCTGGGGGTAGATCTGCTTAATCTTGAATTAATAAGGAATCACAAATATCACACTGTGTCTGTACAAGTCGCAAGGTCACAATTGGTCACTTTTGGTGCCTTAACTCAGATGAGAGGACTCATCAAACTTTACTAGAAGCAATTGATATACCCCCACGTTCATTCCCAGGCTGTTGCTGGTGTCTCTGTCACCACACAGTCACGTGAACACAAGCAAATAACAGAGATTCTGTACTAGATGACAGGATGCAACTCAGAAAACTTCTGCAAAAGTTGGTAAATTTTGGATGATTTCAACATAGACTATTAATAATAAATCACCATTTGGAAGAGTGTACAGGGAATACTATTGGCTGGTTTCTGGGTCTAGGAATAAATTTGTTGGGAAATAGGCCACTTTGGATACTATCAAATTTGCCCCAGGGCACCCAATGGTTTGACCTCCAGACCTGGTAGTCTATAGAGAATTGGCACATGGAGGAGTGGGGGTAGATGGTGGCAATAGTCTGATTTCAAATTACTTTTTTCACTCCAGTTAGTTAAGATTTAGACACAGAAACTACTTTGTTATATTCAGGCACTGAAACTACTTGGTCAGGTTTAGGGACCTAGTCTACCTAGGACCAAAACAACCTAATTAGGTATAAAATCCTGGTTTGGGCAAAAAATTATTTTACAGCTTTTAACAACATTTCCAAACTGCTTCTTCTCTCTGGGCTAAATGTCCCATCTCCTGTGCAAACACTAAAAGATCAACTGATGAAGCTGGGCTTGTCTTTGACAACTAAATTACTGATGACAATATGGTTAATAACATATTATTGTAAGTAGGCAGAATAGCCACGCCGCTGGACATTAGTCCAATCAAACACAAGCAATTAAAGTTGATCGATAAAGCAATAATTTCAGTATGATGGGTCTTTAATGTTTACGACTTTATTCTGTTTATTTTTTAGTCTTTTGACGCCTTATTTCTCTATTTTCAAAACACAGTCTTTATTATAATAAAACCTTCAACATCCAAGTCTCTTTGGCATAAGCTTGACTCTTGCCACACATTGAACTCTGTAGATGAGTTACATCTTTATTATATTAGAGAAGTTAAATGAATTTTTATGCCCTGACACACACAAGTTAGTAAGTACACATCCAACACAACACAAATCCTTTTCTGTATTCTCATCATGACTGCAATTAGGCAACGTGCGTAGCATTCCTCACATGTGCTACTTGAGAGCTGTGTGTGTGTGTGTAAAACCCTGAGCAGCATGGTCAATTAGAAGCATGGTGTTTGTTTGGCAGCCGGAGGAAGGCCAACGAGGGCAAGCAGCCGAGTGGTGGAGTCAGAAGAACAAAAGGGAAGAGAGATATTTCTCCCAAACTAATATTCTTTCTTTTTATTTATTTGGAAAGTATTGGCTGAGCATGTCTGTTTATCTACAGCTGGGAGCTGCTCAGACTATTCAAGCCAAAACAGATCCATCAGAATACTCCTGTTTCAGTGCCTTTCTCAAGTGCACTTTCAATTTTTTAAGTGGATTTAGATGTTCAGCAACCAGTTCTTTAGTCATAATACTTTTACTACTATTCATGTTGACTATAGCAGAGTAATAATGTGAATTAAAACAAAGGGTGTCATGTACTGTTTGTAGGGCTCTGACATGCACATTCACCATCACACAAACACTGTTTACAATTGATTTACCAAACAATGGGAGAAGGAAAATGTTAATATAAAAATAGATTTTATGTTATTTATATATAGCTTGATTTTTTTCTTATTCTTAGATTGAAATCAATTCAATTTCCCTAGAATTAAAATCTCAGATTTTAGTCAAAATAATGTTTCTAAAATAATTCTCAAAACTAACATCATATTTCAGCAGAACTACAGTTACAATTTTCACTTTATGCTCAGAAATAAAATCAGATTGTAATCCTGAAATTGTAATCTTGAAATGATTCAGCTGTTACACCTAGAATACTTGGGAGGCTGAAAACTGCAACTGCAAAATTTCAATCTTCAACAAACTCTCTCTCTCATGCATTGATTTTACCACTCTTCCTGTGACCTGTACTGCCTGCCCAGGCATCCTAGCTAGCTTTATGGAATCAAAATATTTACCAGCTTGAAAAGATTGAAGAAGCATTTCTATGAGGTTTATAAGCTGTTTTAATGATGTCTGTTTCATTTCTTTCAGTTTTTAGAGACCCGAAGAAGATCAAACTTTTTCACAAGAAAAGACAGATATAGAAAGTCAGGTAGTCATAAACAGCAAATACAAAGTTATTGTATATGGTACTGCTCTTCTTAAAAACTTGTAACACCTTAGATTTGTGCACCATGACCTCTGATTCAAACTCATTCTTGCTGGGTCAGGTAAGTCTTTCAGAGTCACATTAGCCATTTAGACCACTCCAAACATACACAGAAACAGAAGTGTTTGTTTCACTGTCTGCCTCACAGATGCAGTAACGTGACTTGCCAACAAGTGGCACTCTTGTCAAACTGCTTTCAAGCCTACAGCTGAAACTGACCTGGCCTCAGAGATAAGACTGAAGTTTTTGTGATGGCTTCAAAAACAAGGATTGGCTGAGGGCACGCAGACACAACAATTCCTTTCCTGTAGCTAAGTTATGATCCTCCACAATCAAAGGACTTTGATACATTCTTCCTTTGCAACGATTTCCTCTGAGTAATAACTCAAGCTTTGGAAAGCACAGTGCTGCTATTGTGTGTGGCAGATAAAAGAAGGCTCTAAACTTCCTGTGTGTGCTCTGAGACTGCCGGGGTGTGACACATTAAGGGGACATATAGAAACAAAACAGCTCTTTTTAATCCGCACAATAGCTTAAACAGAAATGTGTTTTTTCCTGTCCCCACAATCCGTGAGACGTTTGATAATCTTTGGATCACAGTCACTCTGACAGGGGCAACTGATCGCTGAGGTCCTGGTGTGTTGACACACATCAGACGGTATCAGCTCTATAATCTGTTATAAAACAACACAATCGACTTAGCAGCTTAAAATAGCTTATGGAGGAGATCTGGCATGCAGTCAGAGCATGAACACCATGACGATCTCCATGCCAGATGAGGGACATTATCTCTGTATTGCATGTCATGACTTTGAACATTTGAAGGGTTTTAATGCTGCAGGCTTACGTGTCTGGCGAAAGCTCTGCAGGTCTTGAGAATTGAGAAATCTCATACATGATACAAACGCATGTAGCAGCTCCTCAAACACACCTGGAATCTATAAAAAATGTACATACATTCATGCAACGTTGGTACAAGTAGAGGTTATTTCACTGCTGCAAACAAAGGAGTTTTGATCTTTTCTCGATTTTTCTAAGAATCAGGGATTGTTAGTGTTTATCGTGGCCAAGCTACACGTGTTGTCACATCAAAACCTCAACCCTAGCTAACAGTAGCTTCTCACAACATGCCAACTGGTCCACACATGGCTTCCAGCCTGCCAAGACTGTGTGATCTTGCGAGATGCAGCTGTGTGTGACTAGATAGTTGTGACAATAATAGGACTAGACAGTGAAAATGCAATTAACAACTTCTCCTAATCACAGGGAGTGATAGGTAAAAATCAGCACATACAGGCCACACAAGATGGTCTTCAACACATTAATTTATCAAACGTCTCATGGCCTGGTGTTAGCCCGTGGCTCAGGTGTTGGAATCCTTGTTTACAACCTGTCTGAGAAGACCCCACTGAAGTAATGCTCCCACATGTCCGCAATTAGTTCAGTGAGTACAGTGTTATCGCAACAGATAGCAAAGACGGACGAAGCTACACAAACAAGAGCCAAGATGTAATAAATCAGAATTAGCCTCATAGATAGACCCTAGTCTTGTATGGGTGTACACACATAAACAGACACACATGCGTGCCAGTAGCGCCGCTCCCGGCACAAATGCTTTCCACTCAATTACATATGTAAATTGCCTGGGTTGTTCTGGTTTCCACTGGGAAAGAGGGCCTCATGTGACGGCAGCTCACTGAGCCGTGGACTATGGGGAATTAAGACCTGGGAGAGCAAAGCAGCAGCAGCAGCACAGAGAACACTGTGAGACAGCAGGAGAAGTTTGGTGGGATGTTGAGTTATCCCTCTCCACAGCTGTATGTCAAACTTCCACACTTGTTGGTGTGTTTGTCAGGTACAGAATGAAAAACTAACAAAGTAGAATGCTGAAGCAGTTTCTGTGCATTCTTCACCCGTGTCTCATTTTCAATTCTCTGAGTGTGTTCACTGTAATAAAAAGTCCTGCACCTCTATAGAAACAGTACAATAATAGCCAGATGTGGAGAGCACTCAAACTGGTCTTTAGTGCAGTATAACACAGAAAGGCAGAAAGTATACAAAGAAAATAATATGTGGAATTTCTTTAAAACTGCTTTTATACTTACAAAAATATTGAATAAGTATGTGCAATTTTTTGCAGCCAACAGTCAATGGTGGAAACAGTAGGAGGTCCACATCATATTTTTACTTTTACTGTTGCCCAGTTTCTTGAGTTTAGATTATTATTTCGGAATTAATAATTTCTATTCCAGAAATGCATCATGTGAATCCTGCTTCTAAAAACATAGGGCTAGAGGTGATAAAACAAAGTCAGTTCTACTTTAAATCTCAGTGGGCATGAAAGAAGCTGAATGAATGACCTTTTGTTTAGAGAGTTTGGCCAAAGTTCTCTTTCCAAGGGTGAACAATAACCTTTCAAACTGAATATAAATCATGTTCTATTGACAAACCGTGAGGAGCTGAAAGATTTATGTGATATTATTTACTTTCATACTGATTGTGGTAACATAATTCCTCTTTTTTTTCATGTGGACCCACTTCATCAATATGAACAAAATGTCATCGGATTAGGTTAAGCCTTAAAACAAATTGATTCACTCTGTTGCATACATGTTGCACCTCTTTCTCTATCCAATCGCGATTTAAAGTTGCACAAACAACAACTTGTGCTGCACTTCAGCAATGCTTTCATCACCTCACCATCACACTTCTCCGAAGGTGAGGTGAGAATTGATGGTTGGAGTGGAGAATGATAGGAGCAAACACGGTGGACATGTTGTCCTGTGAGGTGTCAGATACAGAGGAGGTGAGAGGTCTGCAAGCGAACCCGCCCACCTCCACTACAGTATAAATGCATTAGCCAGAGGCGTTCTCATGCCTCCTCCGTGGCTGCTGCCTTTGTGTTGCGGTGGAGGTAACTGGCAAATAGTTTCAGCAGCAGTAATATCCTACATCTTGGCTCAAGTTCAGAAAAAAAGAGCAATTCACAAACACTGTAAAGGAGCAACTTTAACAAATGACCTCAATCAAAAACCTAATTAAACATTTTCTGAGCAACACAATACACATAAAAGTGTAAAGACAAAATGGCACGAAATTTGTAGCCAACATATCTGAGTAAATTATTAGTTGGTTACTCATATCCAGTCTCTGGTCTAGCCTCATGAGACAGCTTGTTATATAGCTAACCTGCAACATCAACCTCATCAGATTAGCCTGTGCAGTACAAATAGGTGCTCTCAGAGGAGAGCAACCCTCACAGAGACTATGTAGAGATGCTGACTTCCTTGTGTTTTGTAACCTCATATAGCTGCAACTTGCAACAGATTCTGTAGACAGCACAATGGCACAAAATGCACTGTTGTTGTTGTTTTTGTTGGTGCTACTTGTTTCAGGCAAAAGAAGATTGGAAAATAAAAAATAGATGTTTCTTATATCAGCACTTTGCCTATTTAATTGGACAAAAAAAGGATTTTTCAATTTTTTAATCGCTGTAATATTATGATGAGCAACAAAAATAGCCAAATATGTGAATATGAAATGATATGTTTTTGATTGGATGTATTAATCTTTTCTGTCCTTATAGTTAGCTAGCACATGTCTAAAACAAGCTAAAGCTAAATTTAATAGCTGATAGCTACATAAAAACCATTAAATGTGTGATTTATAATCCAATGAGTTAATGAGTTAGCTTTAAAATAATCAAAAGATTAATCAGGTATCAAAACTCTGGTCCTAACTTTAAGCACTGATGACACTTCCTGCACATTAAATCATTACTTGAAGTAACCAGAGTGTGTGTGGTAGAGCTCAGACTGACAGCGAGGATAGACACAGTGAAGAACACTGTGTGTGTGTGTGTGTGGTAGGCAAACTTGTCTGCCCCCTTATCTTCCACTGCCTCCATCTGAAGCCTCCCAAAGCGCACTGATAGTGACTGACAAGAGCTCGGATACACTCTCCCCTTCACTTTGTCTCTTTTTTTCCCTTTAGCCACTGCTGGAATTTCAAATACTATAACTACATATGCCTGGTCAGCTTTGTTATATTAAACACACATATTTATCAACCCACAGAAATAAAGGCATTAAGTATTCTGTTCTACAAAAGACACCCATCACCCAACTAATGCCACATCTTTGACGCCTCAGCAAGAATAAACACAAACACACGATCTGCCTGCACACCCATCATTACTTCTGCTGTGACAGGCAGTATCAGTCACACTATTGTTATTAACACCCACCGGCCGCCAACGACCCACTGAATGCATTTCAAAGCAGCCTAATGGTGTGCACAAAAATAACCGTTTAAACTTATGTCAATATCCTAACACATTTGGATGGCTTAACTTCTTTACAATTCAACCGCTAACTTACTAGCATGCTAAGCAATGACGGCTCACTACCTCTGAAGCAGTCCTAAAGTTCAACTACAAGTCCATTCCTCGATTAATCATATTCCATTAGTCCAGAAGTGTCCGTGGTTTTCCATAAAAGTTGTAAAAACATGAGTCTAGTTGCATTTTTGTCGCAATAACCGTCAGTGTACAAGGTTCCTCTCTGGTGTTGTGGGGTACTCTTGTTTTAATATCTTGCTACATATAAAATGGCGGCGTGCCAGTCATTTTCTACTTATTTTTTAAAACCTGGGAAGCCCTGCAGCAGATCAAGCGCTACCAATAGGCTTTGTCCTTAATATTTCATTGCAAATAACAGAAGCTGTTATTGGCCAATCAATTCCCCCTTTCCATAGACGCGTTTCAAAGCAGAGAGCCACCTTAAGGTAGAGGTCTGAAGTTATGCACAGCTGTACAAGGTGTAGAGTAACAGTGAATTCATGTATGGGTTTGGATAAATAATGTACTTTTTCACTTTCACTTTTTCATGTTCAAATATTACATATTTTGAACAAGAATGTTTTGTATATACATTTATAAGGCAAGAAATCCCACTTATTAAACCTGACAGGGCACACCTGTGAAGTGAAAACCATTTCAGGTGACTACCTCAAGAGAATGCCAAGAGTGTGCAAAGCAGTATTCAAAGCAAAAGGTGGCTACTTTGAAGAACCTAGAATATGACATATTTTCAGTTGTTACACACTTTTTTGTTATGTATACAATTCCACATGTGTTAATTCATAGTTTTGATGCCTTCAGTGTGAATCTACAATTTTCATAGTCATGAAAATAAAGAAACCTCTTTGAATGAGAAGGTGTGTCCAAACTTTTGGTCTGTACTGTATGTAAAACAGCCAGTCTTAAACTGTAAACATCCTGTTAACAATATTATATTTTATTCAGTGTAGTTCAGTTTTGGCTAAAAACATTGAATGTACTACTAGATGTATTCCTCCTCTTCTTTACATATACTGAGGCTGCCTGATGTTCCCTCAGCTGTCTCCTGTCTATTTTATTTTCTTCGTCTCTCTCTCTCTCTCTCTTTGATGGATCTCTCTATCTCCATCTCTCTCCTGATATGTCCTCCTACTCTCTCTCTCTCTCTCTCCAGCTGTCGATGATAGACTGTGGGCCTGAGCTCTCCATTAGAGGATGCAGACAATGATCAAACCTCGAGAAAGCTCTCTCTCCGTTTTTAATTACATTCCTCTGTCAAGTAAAAAGTGGCGAGGAGGAGAGGAAGAGAGAAACCTCGGAGCAATTATTCTAGACTTAATTACATAAAGTTAAAAAAAACCTTACCTTTCTGCCTGAAGCAGTGTGTGTGTGTGTGTGTGTGTGTGTGTGTGTGTGAGAGAGAGAGAGAGAGAGAGAGAAGCAGAGCTTCATTTTAAAAGTCTACACCTGAAAGACTTCTCTCTGTCATTCAAGTGTCAACCGCCCACACACCCAGACACCCCATCACTTTCATCTCCACAACAACACCATTCTGACAATATTACAACAGCACAGTAATAAACCATATATAAATAGAAATTACTTTATATTTATTTACAGGTGAAATATGTGACTGTAAAGGTGAGTTAGCCAAAGGCTTGAGGCTTTCATGGGCTCTTTGGATGGTTTCACCTGATTTGGGTAATTCTTTACAATGTTTTTAAGTCAGAAAGTGGAAATTAAAAGTTATTTTAATATTTTATGAAATGTGAACTGTTAACTGCAGCCAAGTTTGTTTTTTTATGTTAATTTTTCACTTCCACTGCAACTTATTTGCAACATCACATGAACACACATAGTGACTTTTTGTCTCAACATAGGAGTTTGTATTGTAAACGAATGACATTATAACTTTATAACTTTATATTTATACATAACTTTTTTCAAATCTGAACTAAAATCACGCAATAAAAAAATTAACACATTTTAGGCAGATTTGAAGGCTGTCTGTGCAGAGTAGAGAGAAAAAAAAGATAAAAATGTTTTTTATTTTTTAAAAACAAAAAAAATTAAAAACTGCAATGACTGACTAAAATCAGGCATAAAGAAACTAACCCAGCATGCTTTGGATGAGACTATGGATGCATATCTGTCACTTTGCCTGTCACTCAAATCCATAAATAGATATTTACACTCCACCTCATCTTAGCACTAAGTTTGACCTTCATGCTGTGAGGTGACTTTACAAAACCGCCGAGCCACTCTGGGTTCATTCATTCAAGTCTGTTTAATTCCAAAGACGCCAAAAAAAAAAACCAACAAAACTCATCAACAAAAGTAATAAAGCAACTAGAAATAATTCCACTCCCTGTTTTTCATTACTGCAATCATTTGGGAGCAATGCGAAGGATGAGATAAGATTGGAAGAGTGCTTCTCATTTACAGTTTCTGCCTCTGTTTCACTTTGAAAACTTTATGTTGAGTTAATGTCAGTCACAGCTGATACAAGAGAAACCTCCAACAACCGTGTTAAAAAGTCACATTTTTAATCTTTTCAGTGTTGTTTATATTTAGGAAGTCATCTTTGAAAATTGTACCTTTTTACCAAGACCCAAACTAAGATTTTAATTTTACAAAATTATTTTAAAAAAACAAAAAAAAAAACAAACGAAGTACCTAACCAAGTAGACGTACATGTAAAAACAGTGTTAATTGCTCTGACTACCAGAAGTGGGGTACAAAAGCTCTCTACTATAGCTTTAAAAATCCATAAATAAGCAGTGATAAATAAATAAGATCCCATTTAATCTCAGGCATTAATGAGTCTGATGGATGTGAACACAAAGCTTGACAAAAATGTTACTTAGTCTGACTATTTTTTAACCCAAGGTTGTTTATCTGCTAAATCAATGCAGATAGAAAAGAAAAAAATGGCACATAAGAGGTTATTGAACATGCTAGTTGAGCATTAATGACTGAATGAACCTTATACACACTCAAGAACTAGTGTTTAAGTACACACATGGGAAATGTCTTCAATAGAAAACAAAGCACATGTGAAAACGTGAAATTCCACACAACACAAACATGGGAGAGAGAGAGAGAGAGAGAGAGTTGGTTCGACCTTGTAAACCAGCAGTAGAAAACAAGTAGAGCAAAACATACAATCAGATGACCACCCTGTGTACTCATATTTAAGGGTGTTGTATTTGAACAACATAGAGCCAAAGGAAGAGACAGGGAAATGGCAGCTTCACAGTAGATGGACCTCCATGCTGCCCCCGACCAACACAATTAAAAGCATTACACTGCGGAGACCCTCTCATGCAACACACACACACACGCTGGGCCTGCCAACCCTGCCCTGTCAGCTCCGCCTGGCAAAATTCAATTACTACTTATCAGCAGTGACAGGGAGCATCTCTCTGACTGGCATAAATATCCCTGCTGCTGGACACACGCACACACACACACACACAAGAAGCTATAACAGAAAGGCTGGGCAGGCGTAGTCTAAATCCCAAAATGTCTCAGTGTACAGTTGGTAACACAACCTTTGGCTCTCAGATATTACAATAACAACATGGTGTGTTTTCTGTCTGTGTCCTACCTGACAGCCAGTCAGTCAGGTTTGCTTTGAGTTTCCTCATTAATAGAACACTTAAAAGAACAGGTTGACAACAGTCAAATTAAACCTTAGAGTGAGCACCTCAGTCAGTCATCCAAGGAGACACAAAACCGCAAACTGGCCTGAGGATATGTGGAAAGTGTTAAGTCTTATCTGCAGCAGTGCACTACCTAAATTACAGGATCTGCTACAAGCGTCTTGTTTCCAGATACCGCATGGCTTCTAGGGTTCATGCTTCAGTGGGTTGAAGCTGTCCGTGTGGTACAGCAAATTTACTCATATCCCATTATATACGGGTTATTACACTGGCACGTCTTTGGTACTTTTCTTTTGACCAAAGACTACAATCCTGAAGCACAGAGCAACAATCTGCTCTTCCAGATCACTACCGTCTGTGCAAAATCTGGTATTACACCATTAACCTAATGCACCTGATGGTTTGTTACAAGGAACCATCTGGGAAGTCATCCATGTAAACAAGTTAGGAAAGTGGAGATACAAGCTTGGAGAGTCCAGCTGCAAGATTTATATGAAGTCATAGAGCCCCCATTTATTTGCCTATGTCTGTCCTACCTACTCTAGAACAGATATATGATATCCTTTAACCGAAAAAGGTTTGGGTAACATAGAAGCCACTTTGCCTACATGTTTTTCAGGTAAGAACAGGCAGCCAGTATCATCCATCCTTAGCTGTATGTGGCCTCTATTGCTTTGCCAAAGGAAACAATTCAAAAGGTGTTTAGCACTGTCTGAGCTACTTGAGGTGCTACTTGGTCTTTGCCACCACCTGAGTGGTAAAGAAGTCCTGTGACGAAATGATCGACAGCTTTCAATTACTTTCGTGGTCACCTGGTTTGTTTTAAGAGGCTGGAAAGTACATGATGTGCTCCTAGCTTTAAATGCAATCAGAGCTGAACCTGCCAGTTAGCAAAATGGACCTGAAATGGGCTTAAACAAAAACACAAGGGCGGATAATGATCTTAATTGCTGTGGAGAGGTTTGATACGGCGTGCGTGGGAACAAAAACCCATTAGTTCAATCATTTCACAACAGTGTTGCAGGGCACTTGCGTGGTAGAGATAATTGATTTGAACAGATATGGAGTATTTAATTGTCTGGCTGACAGTGTTTTGGGAAATTTGACAAGAAGTGGGGATTTTTTTAATAAGGAAAAAGAGATTTCTCAGCAGTATGGTGGGAGTGTGTGTGATGTAATCTTTTTTTTTATGTAGATGAAATACAAGTGGAACTGTGGACTGTGTGGAATGGAAGCTGGTAAGTAATGCACCCAGCAGTTTCTCTTTCCAGGAATCTGACTGAAGTACAGTCTGTCTCAAAATGAATTTCTCACTCTCACTCAGTCTAGTGTCTCTTTCTTATTTTTTTTAAAACTTTTTCATCTTCTATGCCTTTTTAAAAAAATGACTTGTCATTTTCCCCACGAATGCTCTGAAAAACTGCTGTGAGAGTGAGAGTTTAGAAGTTGACATGATTAGATGTCCAATATATTTATGTATAGTACTATTGTAGCACTTTGTACCACTAGATGGTCAAACAGGAGAAGAAAGAGTAGAGATTTCTAGTATGGAAATCATCCAAAAACAATCTGAGATAGTTAATTCAACTACACTGGCTCATCTTGCTTGGTGAGGCTCACACTGGTGGTTAATATGTTTAGTGTTTGGATGATGATATAAAATTACTAGTGACATGAATGAATTACATAATAATGGTGACCTTTAAAATGACATTATTAGTGTGACATTTCCTGATAATTATGTTTTAGGACATAAACAGCTACAGTCCTCAACCACCAAACAGTATAAAGCTTTCTGGGGGAGCAGTGAAACGTCTTCAAAGAACTCTAACCAGTCCAGTTGCTTGAAAAGTCATTATTTTGTTTTGATATTTGATTACATTACTTCCCATTAGCCTCCTGTCCCGCAGACCTGCTGTGCACTAAGTAAAAGACTCTCCAAGATAATGCAGCAAGTGACTGGAATTAATTAATTGGGGAAGCACCTATTTGAACACAGCATCCATTTTCTTTATAATTAGTAGCAAATTAAATAGTTCTTCCTCAGAAACTTCCCAGGAAACTATTAAGACATCAGAAACCAGTGAAGTAAAGAATTGCTTTAATGAATTTTGATTGACAGGGATGTCTCCCCTGGTGAAACATTTCTGTATTATTCTAAGCAGCAGGATTCAAATCACACGTCTAACAAGACATCAGTATGTAATGCACAATGCTGTCATATGCAGATGAGAAACACACAAGGTGCTTTTGGACCAACACTTCCTAATTCCTGAGGGCACATTGGTGGACTGTTTTTCTGTTGGCATTGCATATTGGAACATATATTTCACAGGCTTAATAAATCCTGTCAGTGTAACCCTGAAATAAGGGCTAAAGGGAACTCTGAAATCGAGCTCTAAGAACTACAATTATTTGAAGCCTTTAGTTTTTCATTGTAGACATAAAGGTCCCCGACACCCACTTTGGTTCTGTGGTAGAGTGGGCTCTCCACTAATCATAACGTTTGATCCCACTGAACCTCAAATTGCTAATAAAGGGCTGTATAAACGCAAATAAAAAACAGAACAGTCCCTGTTGTCCAAGTGCCACTTCTTAAAGTGAACAGTAAGTGAACAGTACTAAAAGGGGCATGGATCAAGATCCTGGAGACGTTAAAGGGCTATTTGACCTGCTGGATACTGGAGTAATGTCCCTATTGAGCCAAACTGTGAGACATTTCTGAATCTGGATGCTCCACAAACTGACCAACATGTTGGAAATTGTCTTATTTGCAAGAACCTCAACCTCTATAAGCTTCCCTTGAGGCCCCTTTAGAGGTCAGGCCTGAAGAGGTTTGTCCAGGATATGAAATAACAACAGCATATTAAGTAGGAAATGTCTTCCTGTGCTGGCTCATCATTGTCAAAATGGAGGTTTGACAATATTAACGCTGACTGAGAGGACAGCAGACAAAGCAATGACGGCAAGCTTGGCAGCTGGTATTAATCACTAGTGGAAGAAGAGCATAATGAATGTGCTGAAAACAAAAAGTGCACAGATTTTTTTCCTGCCAATGAAGAGCTTCATGCATATTTTAGATGTTAGAGTGGTGGTAGCCCCATCAGCTGTCACAATAATTTTCAATTAATAGGACTTCCTGCCCATATCACCACAAAGAGCTCAGCTGGTTTTTTTTTCTATAGAGGCAGACATTTTACAGAAATTCACATACTCTTTAACTCAGCCTATATAGCTATATTTAATATCCTGACCAGGTTGAGACTTGGAATAGGATTTGTGAATGAGTGAAAGGAAAAGGTGAGCCAGACATATAGGGTAGATTTAACAGGCGGAATATGAGCAGACATTCACTTCAGGTGCTGTATTTCTGCAAAGTGTCACACTGGACATTTGGTCTACCTTCAGCACATCATGACTGTAGGATTACAGTAGTAAGGAGTGTGTGTGCATCCAAGCTGACAAAACAGTTATGTAGCCTACTTTTGTTTTTAAATCTTAATAAGAATTAAAGCTGCAAGCAGCGATGACGGGCCCCCGCACTCCTTGCGGTCCGCGGGACCAGCAGCCACCGCCTCCCCTATCGTCCCACGTCCTCTCCCTGGTACCGGCAGGAGCTGTGGTCTGCAGGCCAGAAGAGGAGACCAAACACACATGTACAAAAGACAGGGCCTCTGGCCAGTAGGTGGCGCAGTGACTGTAGCATATCAGCATATCAATCTGTGCAGAGTCAGATGTTCAGCATGACTGTAAAGTTTCATCCACACAGGATGGATTATGTGGGAGATACAGGCATAAATACATCTATTTCCTGTGCGTTGGCGAAGGGTCAACTTCATGGTGGCGTCACAGCCAAATGTGAAGTATGCCATATGACAAAGTGCTGCGTTTTTGATAACCTTTGGGCAAGTGCACCAATTTTCAGCCATATCAAGCAATTCCCCTAGGAGGAGTTCGCAAAAGTGCGGGATGAGTAAACTCCCCGAACTTTTTTCGTCCAAGAGGCTTTTTTCTTGTCACGGGGCGATACATCAGTGTATCGAGTGTCTGTAGCTGTTGCGGTGAATATTTTCACACCTTAGGGGCGCTGCAGAGCCATGCGGCCACGCCCGCCAATGGCGACGGTGTCAAGTCGCGATTTTCGTCGGGGGACAATTTTGTGCCAAATCTGGTGAGTTTTTGAGCACATTGTGGTCAGGAATAGTAGTAATCACGGTAGAATATGAATTAATCTTTGCAGCGCTGTTTGTGCTGAATCGACCTGTCTCTGAGACAGAGGGGAGTTTGGGAGCTACCATTTCACACAAACCCCTTTGCATAGCTCACCGTTTAGTCCACCTTAGCGCGTCTCTACCAAAAGTCGAGACGGTACAGAGAAGTGAAGCAGGCCAGGAGGCTGACAAGCCGGAAGAGACCAGGTAGGGCTGAAAAAGCCAGGTTAAAGTGTTTGGCAGCATTGATTGAGGATGCTGCCAAATGTGCAAAGCTCCCTGACATATTTTCAAGAAGACAGACAGAAGAGGCAAATGGTAAGGGACATATATCGTCCGGCCTAATTGATCATTTAACTAAAACTAGCATAAATACATTAAGCTACACACATGTCACTTTGAACGTTGTGCTATGTTACTGCAATTAGTAACTAACTAAACTAAACAATAGGCTAGCAGTTGAAAAATAAATATTCGTGCATTGTATACATAGGCAATGGCTATTGAAATTCATTTATATAATATATAATATATTGAAAAAGTCCGGCAAATCCAAAGTCCAAATAATCCAAATAATAATAATTA
The DNA here is from genome assembly GCF_900634625.1 of Parambassis ranga. Taxonomy (NCBI): domain Eukaryota; kingdom Metazoa; phylum Chordata; class Actinopteri; family Ambassidae; genus Parambassis; species Parambassis ranga. Next base: position 4,681,783 of record NC_041038.1, on the reverse strand, counting down.
AATAATTTAATGTATAATAAGTGTGCTGTAAAATAATTCCTTTATGGCTTGCTTTTTGTAGCATGTGAGGAGCAAAGCCAGGCAGACAATATTGAAGAAATTTTTAGGGAGGGCACAAGTAAAAAAGATGTAAGAAAAGTTGTTTTTCAGCACTGCTTAAAGTTCATTGTCTATATATTATTTCATAGGCGAAGCAGATGCTGAGAGAAGGGAAACAGTGACAGTGCCCTGATAGTCTGCAGTAGCCAAGGGTAAAAAAACCGGGCAAGAAGAGGCCAGGATTTATCTGTTATTTATTAATATTTTCCGTACTGTAATAAAACATTTATATTACCTGCTAAATTTTTGCGTAATTTTTTATGTGGTGAATAATGGGCCAGTCTTGGCCATTCAACTCCCGGGCTGAAAAGTTGTCCCACTCCGCCCCTGCCTTAGGCATCCACAGAGGCCAGAGGATATCACACACAGGACTTATCTGAAACAATGTAGTTATATGCCAACATGTCCTTTTTTCTCCTGTTTCTTTTAGGGATCATGAAGTTTGTACCCAGCACTTGCCTGTCCATGTGTGGCCCCAAACCTTCCTGTAATTTTTGTTATCCAATCGAAACTGTCCACTGCAGACAGTGACTCCACCAGCCCTTCCTGCCCAGTACCAGGCCGCCCTGCACTGCTTCCCTGGCCTCTATTTCTTAATCAATTCATTCCATGCATTGCAAGCATGCATGCAAATGTACCATGTCAAAAAGTTCCAAGCTGGGTGCTCTTGCAATGCATCCTGGTATATGTAGGAATTGTAATGACACCTATATACCAGGACAACAAAAAATGTATTGCTTTTTTGCCTACACATAGACATAGTTGCAGTTGTGGCTCTATAAAAAAGACTAAGCGTTCCTAACCGTTCCATGACTGCCAAATTTGACTCAATATTACAAAAAAAATGAGTGACATTATCTCCCTCTATGTCTCATCTACACCATATTACATGACTTAATGGAGGTATTTTCACCTTTACCTCATCCTGTCAGTGACAGTGATTGTTACAGCCGACTGAGTATCAATCCAGCCTGGTAGAATCACCATTAACATCGTCACGTAACACACTTCCACAATACAATTTAAGGACACACAAGTGCTCTAATTACAGGGAGATCCGGATGGGCGGTGACAGGAAAGGAGAGGATATTTCATTTCGAGCCACAAATGGCTCACATTAACAGGCAGATCAGTCAGGATGAAGATGGGTGGGTAGAGGATGAAAGACTAAAGAGACAAATGAACAGGCTGAGAGATGAAAAAATAATGGGGGCTAGAGATTTCAGAGCACAGAAGGAGAACGGAAGAAGAAGCTCAGTGGGTACAGAGCTAGCCAAGCATTTAGAAAATCATCACTTTAAACAGAAAAAAACTATAGAACATCTCCCGCTGACAAGCTGCCACCTGTAAGGAGATATGCCATGACCTGCAAGCGTGAAGAAATAATAATAAGATATTCCACCTTTCCGTCCTCACAATGCATCTTAAAAATAGAGCTCCTTATTACAGTGTAGTACAAGAGCAGGGTGACTAATACCACCATTATTTTTGATGCACTCTGGGTCTCGTTGACACAATTCCAGCAGTCTATCTCTGCCACCAGGAAAACCTTACAGCTACCGAAGCGAGAGGTGATGAAATGCTGGCTATACCAGGAACAAACACTGCTGTTTACATGGAGATATAAGCTTTCACGCTGGGAGCAATCAAAATTTCTTACTGGGTTTGCTTGTCTACACCCCCCCTGCCCCCCCTTAACTAGCGCTTAACTAGCTCATTGGTGATATCTAGTGATGTATATCTTGGAATGAGTGAGCCTCACTGAGACTAAAAATGACTTCTTTTGCCTGCAATCTGGCATTAATGGTGTGCGTCACTGCTCCAGCTGCTGCTACAACTGTTCATGTAACAAGCTTGTTGTTGAATGTAGCATCCACTTGTCTCACACAGTTTAGACGGCGCCGCTCTTCAAATTTCTGCCTTACAAAGAAGGACATAATTGTCTACCGCCATGCTAACAGCTACTTTCAGCTAGCTTTTTTAAAATATTGTTTTGGTGTTTTTTCTATGGCTGATCTGATGGGTTGAAGTTGCTCTTAAAATTAAAAACATGAACATTACCATGCGTTTATATTGAGTATGAGCTGAATATTAGGTCTTCCACTAGAAGTGCAACTTCAAAACAGGTACAGAGTCTATTTTCACATGCAGAATATGCTCACACTCTAGCAGACTTTAATGAAACACTTCACTTTGTCTCCCTATGCCTGACCAGGTTTTATCCAGCAGCAGACAAAAGCCTCTCATATAGCCCGCACATGGCTGCTGGTTTCACTGTGAAACAGCCAGACAAAAAAAAAAGGAGAGAAGAGCAAGTGGGAGTCAATGAAGTGGTATTTAGTCTGGCTGTTTGTTTTGTGTTGGCTCTGACCGGAGCTCAGATGAATTACTGGGAACCCTGCAGTGAGTTTATTACAGAGAGGGGAGAGTAGGAGGAGGGAGAAATGTAAAGGTGACAGAAGCTGGCAATGCCTTATAAAGAGGCTGTCTGATCTAATGAGAACGCTGACCTATGCTGAATTTGACAGCACGGACACCATTACTGCATACAATATTATCAGCGCATAGCAAATCAAGCCCCTAAATGTTGAGGATGATACTGAGAAGTACACATCGGGAGCTGTTAAGTCTGTAGTTTAAAGCAGCAGTCACATGTCCATCGTCAACCTTACTTTCCATTGCTGGTCTTGCACCAAGCTGCAACCTCCTGGGTTACATAGAAGTGTCTTCCTCAAATGACCACTTGAGGGTGGCTCCAAAAGAGAGACGATCCCCATAGAGCGCAATGTTAAAATATCAATATTTAGTAGATGTAAGTACAGATAAACAATTTCTAGTGAGGCTATTCCTTATGCAATAAAACATCAGTGTAATATCATGTAATGTTATGCTACCTGTAGCTATTGGTTTTATGACGAGAGAGTTAGAATGATGCAGCAGCACCAGCAGTGTCTGATCTGCCATAAAGTATTGTGTGTGTGTGGATACAGTGGCATGCTGCTGCTGAATGTGCAAAGTGCTGCTGCTGGCAAGAAAGCTATGTTGATATCCATGTTTCTTGGAACACTGTCAGATCTGTGAATATTACCATGTTGAACTGATAATCATTAAAGTCTGTGCTGGAGTGCTGGAGTCCATGGCAGAAAAATAATGCAAATACTTAAGGACACACAACTTTTGCTTATTTCTTCCAAGAACGCTTGTTTCAACAATGTAAAATTGCATTAAAAAAACAAACACATCGCTCATTTATAGAAAAAGTTCCATCGCCTCTTTCAATGGGATTATATAGCTTGCATGAACAGTTGTTATGGGTCCAGTTTGTACTGCAAATAAGAGTACAGAGTACAAACAGAATCCAACCTTGTTAAAGCATCATGCCTGGATAAACAAACAGCCACTATAATGATTTATAGTGCAGAACAAAAAGACAGGAAAAAAATGTTTTTTTATCGTTTCATCAATCTGATTTGCAGACAAACAACTGCTATGATTTGGCAGTGGGCGTCGTGTATCTGCTTTGTCAACATGGGTCATGCGAGGTGAGTGTGTTTTCTGAGCGACAGGGATGGGAAAATTGGGAGGGAATGGGAGGTAAAAGTGACCTAAGTGCACTCTGAAATGGAATCCAGCATTGTTTGCTCGACGCGGCTTTTCAACAGCATATGTTTCTGTTGATCCTTCATCCTTGAGTTTGATAACGCAGTCGCTGTATCTCCAGTTTTCAATTCTCTATCTGTCCTCCTTTGTGACAGATGGAATAATGAGGTGGTGGAAGCAGTGCGCTGGTTCATACAGCAGACGGACGAGATCCCCCCCCCACACACACACCCGCCTTCCCCCGCTGTGAGCAGGAGGTGGAAAACTCTCTGTACGACACTAATTTTATTCCCACACAAGTTGCCCTGTGGGAAGTAGAATGTCTGTCTGTGTCTTAACTCCAGCTCCTTCATTAGTAATCTGTTGGCGTCCCATTCACATAGCAACATCAAAGCTCAAAGCTATAGGTAATGGCTGTGCAGGGACTCATTTAAGTTTCCAACACAAAGTCCAGAGTGTAATTCATTTTAATGATCAACGCAGGCCGTGGTTTTTAAACTGAGAACAAAACACAGAGACATATCCTCATAGAGCATCATCAAAACAGTAAGCCAACAATAAATAGATTGAGGCTCACTGCAGCAGCAGCCATCAAGTCAAACAAGTCAGGATTACACTGTCAAAATGCTCTAATAACATCTCACTTACTTTAAATAGGCAGTTTAATGTGGGAGTCTGCCAACGTGCTAACTTCCACCAATTTGTTGATCTCCTTGGTTGGAGTCAGCTGTGGTCCTTTCCAAGCAGTTTGCTAAGGCGACCTCCCACATGGTTCTGGGTAAACTATGTGGCACATGGTTTGTGAAGAAGAAACTAAAATGTTTCTCCCGGATCTAAGGACTTCTCCTGGGTCCTGTAAGAACTCCACCAGTCCAAGTATGTCCTCAGGCCAAAGGGTTTTTATGAACTTGTTGCTATGGGTTATCTAACAACAGGTCCATATGTGACAATTGTGAGTAAAGATCATTCGTTCATATACTTTTGCCATGCATGTCATATGGAACATTATATTCAAAGTTAGGATCCATTTTTTTACAGTGTAAATTTAAATTCTTAAAGTGTGCTGTTAGTACTGCAGATCAAAGAACTGCGTTGCAGTAGGACTCGTCTCTCAGCCCTGGAGGCTCTGGTTTGCAGACCTCTGATCTTGATTTTATGGAGCTACTTTGCTCTCTGTCATAGCTTCCACAGTCAAGTAGGACTCATCAAGAACAAAATTTCAAAAGCAACAACCTAATATGAAAGCCAGACTAATGCCAGACCTCTGTCCAGGAGGTAGAACAGCATTATAGTGTTGTTTAATGAAGTAGTTTGGGGACATACAGATAGCATCCCATCAGTCAAATGGCCATTACATAACAAGTTGTTCCACTGCTTGTTGGCACACAAAGACAAAAGACGATGTTCCGAAGGGGGACAAGAAATGGGCACAAGTTGTCGTATTGTGACACTGGACCACATACACAACAGCTGCAATCACAAAGTCATGAAGCTAATTTTAACACCCCCAAGCCTGCAAGCTTCAGAATATAAACCATAAAAGACTGTGTACAGTATTTCTCTGGGTTCAGCCCTTCAATAATCTGTAAACAACATAACAAAAAATGCTTCTTTGACCGACTTCCTGTATTAGAAAGAACATAGATGGTCCTGTGTGCAGTGCGGCACATCCAGGCGTGGGCTGACACAGTGCAAAGCCTCCAGCGCTCCGCTACAGTAAACAGTTGTTAGTGGATTACCGAGAATCAATGGGAACGAGTGGGCACAAAAACCTTGGCTCGTGTATGGGAGGGAAAACCTGTGGCGGCGCATCCACCTGCACGCATTAGCTCTATAAGAGACACAAACAGCTTAAAGGTCCTTATCGTTCCAACCAACAGGAAATGTGTTCACATTTAACCTGCGGTGGGCTACTAAATTAGGGCTTTCCCAAACCTTTGTCTCACATTCAAGTTACTCCCAAACTTACTGCACTCTCACAGCTTAGTGAACATTTATTGCACAGAATAGGCATATGCAGCTGAATCACAGATAGTTCGGACCACATAGCACCCAGTGACAAAATACTGGTGTAGTTTAGATGTGATGTTTCTCTCTTTAACAATTTTTTAAACCTGATTGTTAAACCTTATTAGCTTAGTTAAAAAAGTTCCTGATAGATGGTTTATCCATCATCTATCAATCAGGCTTTTTACTACCAACTTTTCTCTTGGTCAGGTACCCTTGATGTTACATTGTAGTCCACAGGGCACCTCTCAGATAGAATAGTCAGCTCATTTCACAGAATTTAACTCTCCTTAATTGGATTAAACATAGCCAATATGATTATTTTCATTTTTGGTAAAATGTTGTGTTTTGTTGTGGTTTTGCTTCAATCATTATTTGTTCAAGTAGTTTATTAAGTTTAGGAAAAGTGTGTCAAAATTTGTCCAAATCCACTTTTTTGCAAAACCTACAGACAAACTTCTTTCTGAGTTGTCTGGGGGATGAATTTCCCCTCTGGGATCAATAAAGTATCTATCTATCTCTCTATCTATGAGTCTCAGCAGAGACATCTGATTGCAACAAACAATATTTTTCAACTCTTTCAACTATATATATATATATATATATACTGTACATCCTTTATACAGATAGACAACAATCAAAACAACACCCATAAAATAAACAGTCAGAATTTCCACAGAAATTTAAATAAACCAAATAAAACACTCAACTACGCACGTCAGCACAGCAGTTGTGCACATTGATTTTGCAAAACTCTATTAAAAGGTTCCACACATTCTCCAACTCTGCATTCTTTCCCCTGGTTATGTAAGCCAGTCTTTTCACCACAATACAAGATGCCATCTCCTTCATCCACATTTGTTTCAAGGGCACATCCAGAGCTGGTTGCTGCAATCTTCAATCAGTCAAAAATGACTTCTTCAACATTTCGACACCAATTCAGCCAGCAATTCAGTGACAGCCTTTGTATTGCATGTTTTCTGAACGCTTGCTTGTCTTTGCCTTTCTTGAAAATGTTTACTGTTGTGGACAATGGTCCCTCTAAACAGACAGGAAGTGTATCAGGAGTGGCTTTACCTGCTTTGTTTGACCAGAAGTGACAGGATAGCATAAGGCAGTAATCATTAATGGATTACTGTACAAATCCAACCATTGTTCCACGTGCAGGCTGTCCTAGCAAGGCTTTATAAGAACAGCAGCATGAACTGTGCTGGTAAAGCATGACTGTAATAGAGCTAGACTGCAGCAGCTTGTCAGAGGAAATGTTTGCGACAGGCTGCCAGCTCTCGGCCTCATGGCAGGCTCCTGTCTTTGTCTCCTACCTGCACCTGCTCACATGCTTTTGCATTAGTGTGTCTTGGAGGGCTTGTTTTGTTGATGCTGTTCCAGTTACCTTAAGTCACAAAAAAGCAATCCCATTTTCTTGAATTTATTTCAAAGTCAATGCTGACGCTGGCGGCGGCCCGACACTTCATAAGAGGGAGTGCTTGGATGTGTTTTCACAATGCTGCTTTTCATATCCGATCCAATAAAGGAGCTGCGAGTTGCTCGTAGCTGCGGCCAGTGTTCCTTATCTGGCCTTTAGTCACTGCACATAAGTACGGACAATTAGGCTATGTAAGCAAGCTTTGGCTTGCTCATCTGGCCATTAGCTTAGCATTAGCACCAAGTATTAAACCCAAAACCGCAATAAAATCCTTTGACTACTGTCTATATCTGGTCATAGACTCAGACTTGAGTCTTGAAGTCTTGAATGTGTGTGTGTACAGAACAGTGTGTGTGCTGGTGGGAGTCTCTTTTGTTTACCCTCCCAGGCATGTTAGAACGCAGAGGAGAGCGCAGTAAATTAGGTGAGGGATGAGGGTGAGCAGTTGCAGAGTGCCACTCGTTTAATCAGTCTAATTGTTACAATCAGACTCGTTTCTGCCGTCTCACACCCCTTTGTCGTCATTATCTTGTTTTCTTCCCCCCACTTTTGATTTTCTGTGTTTTTGCACTTGCTTTATACATGACTTTTTACTGTTCTCTCTGATTCTCTTTTCCTTTCCTTCCTCTCTGTCACTTCTTCCTCTCTCATTTCCCACTTCCCACCTCTCTGTTGTAACTCATCCCATCCCTTCTGTGGGAAACCTGTCTTATTACCTCTGTGGGATCCATAAAGGGAATGGGGGTGCGTTATCAGGCTAATGATAATTAAGTAGACTCATCATCAAACAGTCATTACGGCAGATTGGCCTCCCTGCCCTCACTCAAAATGGCAGCTGACAGCCTGACACTGACCGTCTGTCGTAGATTTAAACAGGGTGAAGACAGATAGGGTAGTTTGCTGTCACCCAGGAAGAAAAAAAATCTGCCTCATTTTAATGTCATTAAATGACACGCCAGATGTTTAATGAAATTTAATGAATGAAAATACAAAAGTGTGATAACACCCATTAATCCTATTCATATATCCTGCTCATCATAAGATGTGTAAATAATTATAAATTTACATTAAACGTTTACAATAAAAAACAGGTGAGCAATACTAACTAGGCTCTTAATACTTCCATAGGATTTAAGAAGGTGAGCTGCAGCAGGTGCTGCTGATTGATCATCACGCTGTCAGTCTTCCCAGGAGTGGACGTCCCAGGATATTCTGGCCAACATCAGACCGTGCAATGCTCAGAGAAATACAGTAAAACACAAGAGCTACATGTCTGAGCCTGGAGGCCTCACTGAGTATCCATTCATCCATCCATCTCTGTCTAAAAACCCACTGGTGGAACAATGTGCTATGGACAGATGAGTGGAGCTGTTTGGTCTTAATGATCACCACCATGTCTGCTGGAAACCAAACACAGCATTTCAGCAGAAACACCTCATACACACTGACAAGCACGGTGGTGGAGGGGTAATGATTCGGTCTTATTTTGGGGTCCCACAGTTTAAACTTGGTCAAAATTGGATCATGCAACAGGACAATGATCCAAAGCACAGCAACAAATCCCCATCAGATTACCTAGTCTGACCCAGAAAATGTAATGTTTTTGCACAAAACACATAGATTAAAAAATGGAGTAATAAAGTAAATGTCCATCCTGATGGGTAATAGTAATTAAGAAATGTTTCAAAATAAAAGAAGACAGGTATTGTGCACTTTGAGGGGCTGAAAGGCTTTTAAGGTGAAACCTCAGGGATAGAAAATATCGAGTAAAATCGATTGTTGAAGTAGATGAGGCAAAGTGCAACTGCAGTTGTTGAAATATACATTATAACACCTATTATAACAACAAATTAGAAGTGTTTGCATTGACAATGAGTCTAATCAACAATTAAAATAAAAAGTTACTTGAGGTGAATTAAATCACTTCATTTATAAATGTACACATGTATACTGTACTAGTGGCTAATAAATAATAATTGCTGAAAACCTGCTCTGCTAACAAGACACAATGCATTATGGGTTATACGGTGCAGCCTCTGTGCTATACATTTTAGTGTGTCATAAATCAAATAAAAGCAACTTTTTCTGGGACATTTGAAACCATCTGTGACACAAAATACACACACACAGTCAAACTGATTTCACTAAACAAATCAAGAGAATTCATCATTTAATTCAATCAGCTAAAAGAACAAAGAAAAAAAATGAAGCAGAAGAAAAAGTTAAATCGAGCCGTGCTTTTATTTTTATTAAATTGTCTGCAAAGCAGCCGTTAATTAATCTGTTTGCATGGATTATGAAAATGTGTCCACAAAGAATGGAAAGTAGAGACTGTGTATGTGGAGCTGAATGAATCAAAGTGAATTGTATTTGCATACAAAAGCATCACATAACTTTAGAGCAGTAAATTGGTGCCTTGATACATCTTTTTATCCTCTGTCCCATTTTTTTCTTCCTCATTCTGTTTTCTGTGCTTCATTCCACTCTGTGCCTTCTTCCTCTATTATATTTCCCTCTCCTCCTCCTCCTCCCACTCTTTCTCAGTGTGATTTGGACTGCAGATTAATAGACACCCGTGTTTTAATAAAGTCAGCCATGACCTCCTCTTGCCTCCTTCTTTTCCCCCAGCAGACACTGCAGTCTTATTGGTGGAAAGAGGAGGAAGGTGAGACAAGGTTTGAAAAGAGATGGGTGGTGGTGTGAAGACGGCGGTGGTGGTGGTGGTGGAGTGTCAGTGTCATCAGACGGCTGCATAATCCCCTCTGCTACATTTATGAGAGAGTGTGCAGACTGAGGAAGAGCAGGATGTGGCGTATAATATGCATCTGTGTCGGGGTCAGTTCTCATTACTGGGCTGGCCATAGGCTGGTATCCGCTACAACAATGGAGTCAGATGAGGATCACAGTGCAATATGGATTATATAAACAGCCACACACACACACTTTAACTTGAACCTACCATTTCAAACCTCTAGCAGCTCCCATTCTTTACTGTAATTAGCCAGCAAATGATTTCCAATAAAGGAACTAGATCACACACTCTCATCTCATTTCCTCCTTATCTGAACGCACTGCTCCCACTATTTTCCCACAGAGCTACACCAAGACATGGCCAATAAAAATCAGACGGAGACAGTGGAGGAAGATTTTTCTTGTGCGGTGTGGCCTGAAACCTAGGTTGTGTGTTTCTCCAATCATCACTAGACACCAGACTCAGAACTTCACGTCCCAGAACACTCTGTTCCAGAACTTCCACAAGTCTTTACCTTCAAAACTTATGTTTCATGTTCCAGAACTCTTTGACTCAGAAATCCATCTTCCTAAATTCTTTGACTCTCACCTCCATGTTCCAGAATTCACATTCTAGAACTTTCACAGAAGTCTATATTCCAGAAGTCTTTGAGCTCCAGAGTTCCTTGATTTAGAACTTCACAATGTCTTTCACTCGGGGGCTCCTGTTCCACAATATTTTCACTTGAAATCCTGTGTTCTAGAACTCACTGACTCTGCACATTTCAGAACTCTATCTTCTAGAATTCATTAGCTCACACCTCCCCGTTCCAGAATTCTTTCACTTTAGAATTCAATTTTCCAGACACAGAACTCTACATTCCATAACTCTATGAGTCAGGATTCCATGTTTCAGAGCTCTTAGATTTATCACTCTATGTTTGAGAACTCAATAGTCCAAAACCCTTTCACCAGAACATTATGTTCCAGAGCTCACTGGGTTATTTTCAGAATTAAACTAGTAGTTATTTACAGTTTCTTTCTGGCCAGCACAATCCCAGTAAGAGAGGCTGAAAGGCCACTACTCTTGTCAACATTCAGTGTTTTATTTAAATCATTTTTGACCAGTAAACATATATATATATATATATATATATATATATATATATATATATATATATATATATATAAAAACATATATATATATATATATATATATATAGAGCTGTTATTCTCTATCTTTATTCATGTAAAGCCTCCACGGTCATTAAATATTTCATGAGAGAATAACCTCTTTCCTTTAGCAGCTGCTCTCTTCACAGTCTGAGCATGAGCGGTAGATACAGGGTTAGATTTAAAAATCAGTGCTTCCCCAGATATTCTCTGCAGTGGAGCTGCTCACATCTCACAGACCTGTGACCTTTGATGAAGGACCACCAAGGAGACTAGAAAAAAAACTTAGAATCACTGCAGCTCCAAACTACACAGCATTAACACACAGTGTGCGATGGATTACACTGATTGCTATACAATAAATCTGCTCTCAGTGACGAGTAAGGAGAGGGCGTGACACATTCAACGGGATTATTCAGATAATCCTTTGATGTCAGGACCTGCATTGCATACCATGCATTCATTTGTTGTAACATTGCAGATAATGTCCCTTAAATCACCAGGGAACTTCTTTTTAATGAGGTGCGTCCACAACTTTAAGGCTAAAGTGCTAGTGCTCATGTGAGTCTTATAGGTCAAATCAACATGGCTGCATAGGATTATTTAGGACTACAGTGTTTTTTTTAACTATTTAATTTCTATATCAGTAGGATCCTTTTGTACACACCAATAGGTCCGGTAGGTGCATTATCACCAGTTAATCGACGTTATCAACTGTTATTAAGTGTTCTTATCAGTAGGTGCATTATGAACTCATTATTACCATTCAAGTAAATGGGTGGGGCCCGGTGTTGTGATGACCATGGTGCTTTGAGAGCTGTTCTTTTAGTGTTTTATTGTCAGTGTTATCCCACCCACACCAATCAAATTTCTGTGTAAATGTTGGGAATCCACCTGGGATCTTTAATTCTGAAGGAGAATGGACTTCTGAACGTACTCGCTCCTTCTGGTGGATTCCCGCCACTGGCCCAGACCAGCCCCTAGTGTCCCAGAAAGCATGCTGGCTCCCATCTAGATGATGCCAGATTGTCTTATGTGTATTCTGAGCATTCCAGCGACTATCTCTAAGCTACCTGTGTGTGATAATAACTGCTTCCTTGTCTCCCGAGTTTTATTCCCCCACTGGTACTTCTGCCTGATCGGACTGCTCTGACCTAATCCTGACCGCTTGGTTTGGATTAGATTTTAACTCTGCCTCGAGCCTTTGGCATTTTTCCTGTCGGCACAGTCGCCTGGAGGATTTTCCACAATTACCAGACCTTGCTTTTATACGGACTAAGAGCTAGCCTCATCCCTGACGGTGCCTTAGATTGGAAGACCATTGTTGCGACCTGTTTCTGTAACTATTACCTGACTATTAAACTGCTTCTGCATATTGAGCCCACCCCTCTTGAAAGCCAGACATCAAACTGGCAAATTAATTGACAGCTGGTGAACGGTGAAGAAGATCAGCACCAGGATGGGACTGTACTAATGTGCTCTAAATGTTCTAATAAGGCAGGGATGTCACAGACTTGTTTGTATCACCTTGATCTGAGAGTACATATATCACACTTCCTGCCAAAAAAGTCTAAAAGAACCAGGCTTGCCGAATCATCTCCACTTTCCCTCTCATCTCTTTTCATGTGCCGCCTCCGCCCGCTCTCCTTCACTCTCCTTCAACCCGAAGATTACAGTCTGTAAACAGGAATTTCAATCCACATCTGTGCTGATCCCATAGTCAAGACATTGCAGGCTTATCATTAAGCCAGACCCATTGCTGACATGATAGTCAAATCCCCCCACCCCCACCTTCCAACCCCACAAACACCCACTCCGGGGATCACAACATGCTGGTACTGATGCTGTTTGGTTAAAAATAAACAGCACACAGCAGGTGTGGGTGGTGGGTGAGGGAGGAGGTGAGACGTCCACGCGGTCTTTAACAAACACTCACCCGCGTCTGGGAGCAGATACACAAGAAACCACCTTGACAGAGACTTATAAACTCAGAGGACAAAAGAACATTAGCATAAACAGACACATGTACTAACCACAGGCTGCCAGTGCATACACACACACACACTGGGGAAATAATAGTGATCAAAGCCGGCGTCCCACAGAGATTGTCCCAAAATGTGCGTCAAAATGGCAGCCGTCTCCTCCCTCCTCTGATTGCCGTGAGCTCCCTAATGACAGACCCTCTCCATCATTCCCTCCAATGTTTTGAATCCCAGGCATCCCTCACTCCCCTCAAACCTCACCCATTACCAAAGCTATTAAAGATTTAAACTCGTCTTCAAAACAGCCACAGCCAGGATGTGGGAGGGCGCTGGGCAATAAGGGGGCTTTAAAGGGTCAGTGGGGGCATCTGTGAGGCGAATCCCCACAGGGTTATATTTGGGAACTGCTATTTTGAATAATGCACAAAATGTGGGAAGATAGGGAGGAGCGCATCTTCAGCTGATGAAAAATCCAGAGGCATGTGAGCGCTGCGGGGACATGTGAGCACTTTTATGAAAACGGAGGGGACGGTTGACTGAGAGGAATGCAAAACAAGCATGAGGTTCTCATAGAGAGATGAAGAGTTTGTTTACACTAAAAGATTCTTCATGAATAAAGGAATATATTATGAGTTTTAGCCGTAAACAAAGACAGAGATGCCGGGGCCTCAGATCATCTGCTTTGTATGGAGGTCATGTGGTGCCAAAATTACATCTAAAACGTGTCTTTGAATTTATAATAACACTTTTGAAAGATGTGAATTAAAATCTATGAATCTCTTTAAAATAATAGTAAAACTTTATGTTAATGTTATATATATGTTATTTTAAAGCTGTATTGATTAAACAAACATTCCGTGTTTCCTCTGTGTGTGCTTCTCTCTTTAAATCAGCCTTAGTCAGCATAAACCTGCTCATGTTTATTCATGGACTGACTGCTAACAAGTAAACTATGACAACTTTATGAGACCTCCATTTCACACATTATGCACACAAATGAAAAATTAAGAGTTAATTTTCATACTGGCAGCACTTCATATCCATAACTAAATTAAGCATGATATTTGGCAGCCAAATTAGTAGCAAAAGCTTGAATTTGACAAACATCCCAAAAAAATAACTTATAAAATAACTTGTAAAACTTTTTTCCTTCTTTCCTGTGACACAATCATTTCAAGTGATATAAATATAAATAAGTAATAATAACTTTAAAATGAGAGCTGATGTCTAGGTTTATATTTACTTAGCAGCCATTTAACTGTCACTCTCTTATCAGGAGCAGAGAGTGTAGCAGTAGGTGACGGCTCTTCTAACCACACTCCTGCTTCTGTAGACAGAGAGTGTATCATCCAACAGCTTTAAGATGAATAAATAAAGATGAACAGAAGCATAGATGAGGGGGGAGAGATGGCTCATATTTCCATAAAACAAGCTGTGATGACAACTAGAATTGAAGATTAGCTGTTAGCCTCTAATGGAAAAGACGTACTTCTGTATGCTTGTGCATGGTAGCCCTCTGAGCTACTATGTCCACCATCGTTAGCTTAGCTATGTATAACAATCACTTCAATCTCCCACTCAGAAAGTGGATATATGAAAAAGAGTGATAGTCGTGTTTGTCGCTCTTATTGTTGTTGTGATATCACACACAGGTGTAGCAACAGTATAAAAACAGGATCACAGGGTTGTTATCATAATTTACTTATCATTTTTCTGTATGTATGATTGCAGCTGTGCAGGTGTGTGTGTGTGTGTGTGTGAACCTGTGATTCATTCACATGCGTGTCAAATGTGATTGTGTTCCTCACTGCAGGCAGGGTGAGGATAATTTAAATTAGCATATTGTCACGCAAGCCATGTAATTTTCCTCACACCTGCCTGTAAAATATATAAACAGGCTCATCTTATTTGCTGCTGACGCCTGCCTTAATCTGAGAAAATCCCTTTAAATGAAGTGATGCGCAATGTTTTGTAACAATATGACAGTTTGGAAGCATAAAAGTGACAAATTCAGCAAATATGTTTCGATGACCTGAACAGACTTTGGTTTGTTGGGAGGTCACCAATGTAAGGTCAACTATAGCATGCGGTCGCTGTACCGGTCTGTCGTGGTGAAAAAGCGGCCAAAATTAGCTTTCCTACGAAGGGTGGCTGGGAGATAGGGTGAGGAGGTTGGTCACCCGAGAGGAGCTCGGAGTAGAACCTGCTATTTTGCATCGAGAGGAGCCGCTGTGAACAGACTCTGTATATTACGAGGCGCCACCTAGTGGTTTGGAGGACAGCAAACATGCTGGGTGAAGCCAGATTGAGTGCGGACACAAGTGTGTGCTAGCCAGATTTGAAAATAGGTCTGAACGCATCCAGCTTAAAGGCTGTCTGGGCTCAATCCTACTTTAGATGGAATGACTTTCTCCAGTGTGAATGGGGCCTATGTCTCTCGGCTGGCCAGAGAATGCCTTGGGTTTCCTCCAGAAACGAGGAAGTGTCCAGTGAAAGGGAAGTCTGAGTGTCCCTGCTTAGACTGCTGCCCCTGCAACCTGGCCCCGGATAAGTGGTTGAAGATGGATGGATGGACGTCTACAGTTTTAGCTAGCAGAGATATCTACTGAAGTTAGGCTAGCCAGCCTTGATCATACCATGACATACCACTATGAAGCACACTGTACTAAGCCTACATACTGGAGGAGTCTTGACACATAGCCTGCAAAAAAGAACTCATCAGAACACAGCACAGTGCTATTTACCAACACTGACATACATCAACTAATAAGAAGGCAGTGATTTTATCACATCCACAACCCAGATCTACATATCACACCCACTGTGTCTTCACCGCTTAGTTTGAATGATGCACATCAAATGATGCATGCAGAACAGCAGATCCACAAACAAAGCATCTTGCTCCTCCTATGGCAGAGGTTAGCTCCATCCTTTTCTTGGATGCATGGTGAATATAATGATGAATGACAAAAGACTCTCTGCAGTGACTCATCTTTTTTTTTGTTACTTCTTTTCACATTCTGCTTCACTCAACTCCTCTCTGCTCGCTTTAATTCACTGCATCTTCAGAGCTGGTGCAAAATCTGCTGCCTATTGATTCCTTGGTAAGAGGTCACAGCCACGGGGATCGGTTGAGATTGGATAAAAAAAAAAAAAACATCGATCAGGGGGCTAAACAGCAGTGCTGTCAGGAACAAGGACCGATTAGATATTAACAGGTTTTATACACACAAAAGACTAAAAAAAAGTGTGCTGACAATTAAAAATGTATAATGGATAAAATATATAATAATTGAGCAGCTCAGGCCTGGTACTGAGAGACGTCTGAGAAAATCACCTCCATCTACACCACAATAAATGGAATAGTGACCATTTGCCTTGACAAGGATTTGACAACAACCATTCCTTTCTCTTTTGGAGTGTAGAAGACTGTTCAAAGGCGATGACTCACTGGCTGTGATGCGGTGAGGACAGAGAAGCAGTCAAATCAAGGACAGCTCAGAGAGAAGGTGCTGGTAGAGACAGGGGCTTTTTCTCCTTGACAAACCTGATCTGTTCATGGTAAGGCAAGTCATTCAAGCTGAGGACCAAATTGGGCCTCTCAAGCTGGGCCAAGCACTGTTCTGTAACAATGCTGCAAGGGTCTCCTACTCAAAATACCAATAGACTCAGGAAGCACCACCCAGCTCTGAAAGAGCTGCAACCTTAAAAAGCTAAATAAAAAGTGAATAAGTATCTCAGAAACATAACACAGGCTACTGGGGAGAACAGCTTTTATGCTTCTTCTTTATGTTTCTCATATCTGTTGCAAAAGACAAGTGTTTACGCTGAGAGCCATATTAGTCAAAATGAATGGAAAGCATATGCAATTTGTACAAGCGTGGCTCTCCGTGGCTAAAGCTACTGCAGTATAATACAAATAGACCTTCATGAAGCTTATAGTGTTGGGTTTTTACTCAGATTTATAAACATTTTGGAGGATGTGGTTTAGGTCTCTAGAATAGAGAGGCAAGGACAGATTCTACCTGCACCATTTACTGTACTTCCTGTCAAGTTAGGATTATGGTGAGCAGTAAAGTGTGAGAAACATTGTTGCCTATATCATGGCAGTATTGAACACTTGATTCGGATCTCTGGAATTCTGAACAACGAACCATTGCTACATCTAACTGTTGGTAGGGATGCATCATTGAGATCAATTAGGACAATCATGTCTAATCTGTGAGAAAAATCCCATCAATCTCATTTTTAGGTGACATCATGTGTAAAATTATGTTTTCGTGAGTCCAACATGAACCTCACATAATTCTCTGCATCTACTTGGTTAGGTTAAGGAAAGAACCTGCTTTGCGTTTATATACATACTTCTACATATACCTCGAGGCAGACCTATCCTACATTTTCAGGGTTACTATGGAGACAAAACCTACTGGAGACACCAAGAGCTTGCCCAGATAATCTGATCACTCATCATACTACACTCTGGCTGGCCTAGTAGCAGGTAAGACAGATATTTACAAGACAATAGATACAAATAAGACAATATTTTCTTGTCTCATCCCCACATCGTCAACCACCCCCGTGTGGTGCCATTTCTGGATCTTTCAGACTTTCCACCATGTTGGGACTTCTTCAGCCTGCTGTGAGAAGGAACACCCTCCACTAGTCCCTGTTTTTTTATGGACCAAAGTCTTTCAAACATAATGCACAAAAGTGTTGAGCTGCTTCTGCGTGTAACAAAATCTGTTTCACTACACATTTAATATGTATTAATGTGAAAACTGTAGAAGCAGATTAGAAGCACCATGGTCTGTGCAGTGTTTTGTACCACCTCAGCACATGCTAATAGACCAAGACATGAAATCCAGAAATGGGAATGGGGGTTGTTGACCTCTCTGACCCAGGTAGTCTTGACAGCAGGAACCAAAATTAAAAAGGCATAGGAGCAGTGGAGTATAGTTGACTGGGATGGGAGGGGGGACTGATACATGGAAGAAGGGGATGAAGGATTAGCAGCTAAGCGTTCAGTCACCTGCTGTGTATGAAATTGGTGGGAAGGAAAAAAGCACAGCCCTCTGCCTGCCGCTAGATCCATGTTTCTGACATGTTTTTCTCATGAGACACATTTCCTTGTGTTTGGTTGCCATGGCATCTACTACAGTACAATGTCACTTCCATATAATGTGTGTTTCCAGCTTTGTGAAATGTGTCATTGGATGACACCCGCAGCATTAGGCACTCTGTGGCACTCTCGGTTAGCTACCTTACTTTATTTATAGCTTACTTTTATTCCTGTAACGTTGCTTAAAAGTGAAGCAGCATGACAGAAAAAAAAGAATGAAGTGTACCGACATTAGTGACGTCCTTTATTCATTCATGTTTTGGTCACTGCTCAAATGCAATGCAGTGAGGCATGGCATGCCAGTTTCAGTAAGTGAGTCCTCCTTACACATAAAAAATCACCAAGGTGCTCATCTGCCATAGTGCCACAATTTGCGCAATGGTCAAATCAAATATGGCCGCCATCAACTGTGCCCCAACAACTGAATGTTTATGTAACACCTCTATTTAGACTTATTATGGTATGTGGAATTCATTTCTGCTATTGAAATGACCGTACTGGGTGATTTCAGCAGGGGAGACCCTGTTTGATAGTGACCTTCCAGCTCATGTCAACAAGCCAAAACTTGTCAGTGAGATTGAGCCTTGACTCGATCTCACCTAATGGAGTCCTGAGTCTCACTTATGCCACTCATGTTGTGGTAGACTTCATGTTGAAGATGCAGCAGATGCCGCAAGCACAACACTGTCATCAAGGTACTAGATTCCTCCATGGAGATGTCCCTGAAGGAAAGGGAGTGCATGAGGCGTACAAACTCAAAAACAGGCATCAACATCATTGGCGTGAACAGACACACACCCGTTCCTCAGCAACTTGACAAGCTCTGGGCGTCTGCTACCATCATCGCCAGCTCTGTTCTGTCATAGATGGCAGCTGGTGGTGAATAGATCCCAGACCTCCTAACCTGGATTGAAGAGATTGCTGGTGCGTGTTGAGTGGGCTGTCCTTGTGAAGCAGTGCAAAAGAAATGTCATAGTCTCTAGTGCCACAAGTAGTAGGATCACCCAACAGGGGCTTTTCTGGTTCATACAGCATTCCACTAGCACCCCAAAGCAAGACTAGAGCCAACAGAACATGGATGGAAGGAGCACTTCGCCACAATCCTGCCATCAAAATGTCTGAAGCCCTGAACACTGATCACAGTGTGTAAGTGTGTAGACAAGTGTGACAAATGCAGGTGTGGCTGCTAAAGTTCTATGCTCTGTATTCTGCCATGTAAAAATGGAAAAGTCATCCTGTAAAATCCCATCCTGCAAACATGCATGCACACATACAGCACACTCAGAGAAATCAGGCTACATGGTGCACTGTTTGTTGATTTGATATGATGTAATTTGCATCACTTGTATTGCTACATAGTTTTACTTGCACCCTGTTGTTTATATCGTTGTAAGAACGCCCAATTAAAATAAAAGTTCAAAGGGGATGTTTATAATTGGTATGTTTCTTGTCTTCATGTCTTGTTATAATTAGTGGCGCCATCTTCCGAGCTGGACGCCTGTTGCAGCAGCTCCCATTGCGTGTGTGAATGTTGTGTTTATTTAATTTTTTTTTTTTGGCTCTTGTATTTTTATTTTTTATTTTTTTTTATCTGTGAACATGTGAACAACATCAACAGAAACAGCAATTTTTGTGCGGTTTTTGTGTGCTCCATGTTCTTTATTTCACCATTACTGTTAATTTTCTTTTGCTGGTTCCCTAAGACCCGAAGTGAGACTTCAGGTCTGGAGACAAGGAGGAGCTGAGGAGGGTGCAGCACCAACTGCGGGACAAGTTGAGGGAGAGTAGGGACTCCTACAGGAGGAAGCTGTGATGAAGGTGCTGGAGAGGTTAGTGTTGGCCCACCTGAATCCATATGTGAGGTCTTCACTTTACCCCATACAGTCTGCCTACCAGCCGTGTCTGGGGATGGACAATGCTGTCATCTATCTGCTGCAGCGAGCTCACTTACATTGCAGCCAGACTGAACAAACTGATCAGGAAGGCTGACTCTGTCATTGGCTGCAGACAGGAAATGTTTGAAGCAGGGGTGGAAAGGAGGACACTAAACAAATTTATCATGGATAACCCTGACCACCCTCTCCTACCTGTACTGGACAGACAACAGAGCACCTTTTCCAAAAGGCTCAGAGAGCTTAGTTGTCTGAAGAACATTTTTTGTAGCCTAATGCCATAAGACTGTATAAAACTCATCTCTGTGTACATATATTTATTATCTCTTTTTTTATAACTTTCAGAGACCTATGTTTAGTATGTATGTGCCTGTATATTGCTGCTGTATGAAGTACTTCTATTCTAAACAAATTATTGTGGAAAAAATACAATAAAAAGTATATATATATACACTTCTATATATATATATATATATATATATATATATACACATATATATATATATATATATATATATATATATATATATATATATATATGTGTGTGTGTGTATATATATAGTCACTTTTGATTGTATTTTTTCCACAATAATTTGTTTAGAATAGAAGTGTATATATATATATATATATATGTGTGTATATATGTGTAACAAATTATTGTTCTACTCTTGATCTTGTCACATCTGGGTCTTGAACCAGGTTCAGTTTTTCTTGAATGCAACCTTTCACACATTTATTGTTTTAGTATATACACAAACTTTTTTTTACTAGTCTGCTTTTACTTTTATCCAATTCTACAGTTGACTAGTAACACTTAAGTGTCAGTGTCATCTGTCTGTATGTCTATTGAGCTGTCAATAAGGAGGAATCTACGAGCATACACACTGACTTGTGCTGACTTTACCAAGCAAAAACCTTCAAAGTAAAAATAATTATGCATCCACACATGTTTATTCAAGTTAAACAAACACAGCGTTATTTGATGTCCCACCGAGAGTATTATTATTCTCTCTTGCGCATACACCAAACAGGCCATATCATCTGACAAATCCCTCGGCACGTCCTTGGCTCAAAGGGGGAGGGGGGGTTGCTTTCTAAATAAACATTACAACCGTCTTTATGAGGATTAGCCTAATGTGCTGCGGTGTAGCACCGACGATACGTCGCTTTAATTGTCCTGTAAATTAAACACGCAGCAGTTTACCTTTAAAATCTCATAAATCTCATAATCCTCCCTCATTCTCCCTTGTGTTTTATCAATCAATGATGAAAAGCCCATATTAAATAATACTTCCTTCTCATGATTTAACAAAAATAAAATTAAAAAAATCATCCTCCTTTGAGAAGACAAAGTGTGTCTGATAACAAGTTTGCACACAAACGCCATTTTTCATCAGCAGAGGTAATTTATTAGCCAATTAGGAATGATGAAAGCACACATTTCTGGAGTCAGTGATTACTGCCTCTGTGCAATGATGAAATTTATCATTCTTACCGAGAAGCCTGAGAGGACATGTTTCCTCAAGCAAGCAGCGCCCGAGGCTGGCGGAGGGGAATCGAAGCAACACAACTACAGTCATTAATTCCTTTCCACCAACCGTCTACATGTTATAAATATTCAGTCACTACCAGAGCCTTTTTTTTTCACTCTTACTGCAAAACCATGTTGCAAAGTGCAGGGAAAACAAATGGCTCAAGTTCAGGCTGCACAGTTTAAACAGTCATGAATTGACCTTTGGACACTTTCAGTCAAACAGAATGCAGTGCTTAGCGTGTCAGAGTAGTCAGCAAGAATCAGTGGGATAACTTTCACAAATACTCACAGCACAGAATGGATTGGCATCCCAGATGCAGATGCAGTCAATACTGACTCCAAGGCTTTTGATTAGGCCCAAGCAAAATTGCCAGTTTTTAAAATGTCACTCTGTCACCCTGGTGACAGGCACAATCTCAGAGCTACATTTAGCAAGTGCCCAACAACATTCCCTTCTATTGGCCTACATTCTTGTGTCCGGCCCTTGACCAACAAGCCCATACAATGCTTATTAAACCCAACACATCAACAAGTAGGGTGGTCCCGATCAGGTTTTTTTGCCCCCGAGTCCGAGTCATTTGATTTTGAATATCTTATTTCCAACCCTGGACCCCACGCACCCGAACCAACAATCACACCCCTACACTACAAGCCAGAGAGCCATCCCGTGCAGCACTATGCTGGGCTAATCCACAGAAATGCATTGACGTTGACAGCCTTAATACATATATATCCGAGTCCTGATCGGGAGGTAACATCCATTTGATTATATGAGGCAACAAAATACCTTAGTATGGTGCTAACTTGGATCTTGGTTGCCACAGAAATCCATCCTGCCCCAGCTAAAATGTAATATATTGTCTGTAAAGGAGTGTCAGTTGTGTGCTGGCACAGGGTTTTATGGCATCTATTGCTGACAATGAGAAATGTCCATTAAAGTCTATTAGAATTCCTTGCTAGAGTTAAAACACAGCAGTACAGCAGTAAAAAGCAGTACTCTTGGCATTGCAAATACTGATCAATCATCCATATTGTTCAGAGAGAAACCACCATGAATTTAGACCACAGTGTTTTTAGGGTAAATTTGATGCTACTATGAGCCCAAACTTCAAGTCTGTGCACCGTTGTTACCTTGAATACACACAGCCTCTGTCATGACCTGGTGTTTATTTATGGTTTTGTTTTCCTTGTTTTGGGTTTTTAGTTTAATCTGTGTTTAGTTATTGTTATTTTCCTGTAGTTCTGGTGTTTTGTTTCCTTGGGTGTTTGTGTCTAGTTGTCTAGTCTTGTTTTGTGTTTCTAGTTGTCTAGTCTTGTTTTGTGTTTCCTGTTTTACTTTGGTAGTCCTGTCCTCCCTGTGTATTGTCTTGAGTTTTGCTTCCTGTGTTTTCCCTCCTTGTTGATTACCAGCCCTGCCCTCATGTGTGTCACCTGTGCCTCGTTGTCTTCCCTGGTCCCTTTGTATATAGTCTGTGTCTTCCCCTTTGTCCTTGCTAGTTCGTCTCGTCTGTGTGGGCTTTGTGTCCGTCTATGTCTCGTCCATGCCATGCCATGATCTGCTATGCTCCAGGTAGTTCTGTGTTTGATGTTATGGTTTTTGTTTTACCACGCAAGGTGTGATTTTTGGTTAGGTTATTTTGGACTCTCCTTTGGACCACGCTAGTGTGATTTTTAGTTTTGTATTGTTTTGCCCTCCTGGCCTTTAAATAAAAGACCTTTTGGATTTTAACCGCTCTGCATCCTGCATCTGTGTCCGCTCTCACTCACAAACCCTGACAGCCTCTTTGTTAGCACCATTCACACATCATCCGCTGCTGACATAATGAAGAACTTTTTCCGAGCTCTTACCTGAGGAATGTTGAAGAGGGTCCAGGGACAGGGCAGACATGTAAGAAAGCAGACAGAGGGAAGAAAAAATCATTAGCTGAAGGTCAAACTGTGCACGAAATCACCCAGCGAGAGGAAATCACCCGTACAGAAAGCCTCCTGTAGACTTTAACACGGCAACTGCCACCCCAATAGGAATGAATAGTATTCAGAAGGCAGACACACAGATGCTAAAGGGCCCTCGCTTGAGCCCAATGAGCCTTGCATCTCGAGTCGCCCGCCTCAATCATTAGCCATTACTCCCATTTGTGAAAGGTCGATGTAAGCGGCAATCCCAGTCCATCACGCGCGCCGTGTTATTGCTGCACGTCCTTCACGGGCAGCCGTACTAGACAGGGCTGGTGATTTCACTGTGTATTTAGGCTAATAGCAAAACTAATGAGAGTGCAGAGGCGACGGGGTATGAGTGAGGACTTCCTCTGCATTTTTGTGATCTTTCATATTCACACAGCCCCGCCAGTATAAAGCAGACATACGCCACAGAAAGGAGAATCACCGCCATTCATCACTGTAAGTGGCGCACACTCATGAGATGAGATGCAAAGTGAATGAATGACTGATGTATCAACGGCTCCCCCGCTGTGAATCAGTCTTTTCTCTCTGTAGTCAAGCTATTTTGGTCTTTCTTTTTTTCTTTTTTTTTTTTTGGTGACAGATTCTTTTGCCTCCGAGGGATGATATGACAAGGCAGGATTGAGGGGATAAATTCCTAAAGAGGTGTGTGTCAAACAAAGAGATGTGGGAAAGGCAGATTTGCCAACAGGGGGATATTATTCGATAAAAAAGGGGGTGGATTTCTGGCATCCTTTACTGGGCAAAGTGAAGAAAGATTACTGCTTATTCATACAGGCACACACACCTACTAACAATTCTTCATCCACAAGTGAAATTAAGTGTCTTAACTTGCTTTAAAAAGACAAAAAACTAAGGGTACTCTGCAGAAAGAAATTTGAATTTAGGGACATTTAATCTTGAGGTGAACTGAATTTCCATTCTAGAATACATTGAACTATGTTTATGTAAGAATGTTGCAGTACAGAGGAGGAACCCTCTCCTCTCCTCCAGTGTATCCTGTGTTTCACATTAATGTTAAACTCTTTGAAGCTGGCAGAGGAGACTGGTGTCAGAGGGGATAAAAAAGAAAGAGAGGTGCCCTCGAAACAGAGAACACGTCACGCGTTCACATTTATATTCTTGATTTCTTGATGGATGAGCAGAGAATGGGATGTGTGTGTGTGTGTGTGTGTGGGGGGGGTGTTCACATTTGTCACCATATCTGTCATCTTTGTGTTAAGAATACACAATTCATAATTCATACATTATTCTATTTCTATTGCAATTATACATCATCACCTCTTCTAACATGAACTGAGGGGCTGCTCCTGCATTGGTTTCCATGGCTTTCCATGATTTACAGGATTATACAGACAGTACTGTCATAATGAGTAGTGTAAAGTTAAGAGTTATTGAAATTCTGTGTTTAAAATGGCCATTTGTACGAAAACAAAATGGAGAAACAACAGTGGGAATGCTGCAATTGCCATCTTGCTATTGCCTGATACTGTCAGCCTTTTGATTTTTGCTGCTGAAAATCTGCCTTTCAAAGAGAGGTATGGGCATCGCTGTTAACATGGTAAACCTGAGTTTAGTTTTATGAGTAGCTGAGGGGGTCTCGCCCAGGGAGTAATTCAATGTAGAACCACCACTGCTAAATATCATCACTAAATGAACATTAATGGTTCATCTATGGTATAACTGTAGCATTATGTGTACATAAGAGTTCCTCTAATAGTGATATGGTTGTTGGCCCTGACAGAGGCAGTAACCTTCATCCATCTCCCCTTCTCTGCTTCCATCATTCCCACCACAGCTCCATTTCTCCTCATCACATAACCTCTCTCAAATAGCCTTGTCAGTCCTGAAATATTTAAAGAAACACAGCCACCACTTGCCCTCAAAAGCCAAAAAGCAAACATTCTATGTCAAAGAGTGCAAAGCGGTTTTCCGAGGAGCAGAAAAGCAGAAAATGTGTTGAGTGTATGCATTATCTAGCAGCTGAAAATGCCATCTGAAAACATGCCGTTCTGTTCAACTAACTGAGCCTAAATGCCACAAATTGATCGTCTTCTGTGTCCGTGCCGATCTCAGAAATACTACAAATCAGACATCAGTCAAATTTAGACTTTTTCTTCCACTTGAATTTTGACTTTTTCAATTTAAAAATAGATATTTTAGTCCTTTAACAAGCTAAGCGATGACTCTTTTAGAGTAACCATGCTGGCTGCGAAGATGAATGTGACCGACTGCATGAAAACAGTCTCCTTAGGATGAAGTAGAGAAAAATTGAGAGGGTGAAGGTTTCATTTTTCACCTGTACAAAGCTTTCGGCCTTTGTACTTGAGTGAGAAAAGCCAATAATGCTGCTTGGAAACATGTGGTCGGGGTGCACACAGGCGTGGAAATCCAACAAACAGCTCATTAATCTCTGCCCTGCCAACCATGAGGGGCCAATAAATTGCCCTCATATGAGGTATCCGAAAGCTCTGCTTGTCAACATGTAAACACAGTGTGGAATAAACGTGAGGGAATGTGTGTGGAGTGCTTTTACTGATGTGATCAAATTGAAAGCAGATTGAAAGAAAGCAGCGAGCAGGCGAGGCGCAGAGCTCAACTGCACTCAGGCTAGTCGTGGGCAGCTAGCTGTTCCTTCTCTTTCAGTGTATGGAGTCAGACAAAAGACGTCTGATCTGTCTTGATGACCTCAAGCAGGAGTCTGACTGAAAATATTCTAAGAGTGATATGATATGTCATGCTGCTGTATCAGCAAACGTCAAGTAGGCTTACCAACTGAATAGATATTTAAAGTGTAGATGTGCCTCTTAGCTACTCTGAGCTACATCTGGTAAATCAGAGACTCTGCAATAATACTATTTATTCCTGTCTTGTTAAACTGAATGCTACATTGGGGTACTAGCCCATCTACAGATCCATAGTGGCCTTGTATAACCATTTGATTAGCATGATAACTTCAACCTCGGAGGTTTTGATAGCTCTTTTCTACCTTCACATTAGGGGTGCAGCCGAACCTGCATACGGTATTCGTGTTTTTTACAAATAATTAATTCAAACAAATACTTTACAAAATATTTGTTAGCTCGGTAGACAATAGGCTGTTGACAGAGAAACGTTAATGTTCGGTTAATTAAAGAATACTTACACTATAAAATTAGAAGTGTAATGCAAAAAAAAGGATTTTTACGCTTATTTTATACAGAATACAAATACCGGCTGCTTTGCACACCCCTACTTCGCATTTACCTTTCGCACATACAAGCACACATATTTATGCAACCAAGGACACATTGGCCTGCAGACAGCGGGGGATCAAACCACTGACCGTCCAGAAAACCACTGTACCACCTGAGCCACAACAACTGTACCACCTGAGCCACAACCACTGTGATGGATGGGCTTGTCTTGACAGTTTTTTGATAAAACAAACAAGAAAAAAAAGTTATCTGTGATCAACATTAAGAGATTATACTCATCCTTTTACCAGAACAATGGTTATAAATTAAGTAAAAACATCTCTAATGCTTCCAGTGGGGCCTGTGAAACCCCCTGACTAATGAAGACATGTTGATTTAACGAAGCATGCCCCTGTCTCGCTCTGACTTCGCCAGATTAATGTTCACCTCAGATAGCGCTAATGGCTAATAATTCTGCACACAGTGGTTGGCTTCTTTCTCTCATTTTTATCTAACCGCTATTGTTGCAGGATTCAGGCTTCTTTTATACTCAGCCCATCCATCACAGCAGGGTTCGGCCGCTGTTACAGCAGTTAGACACTAAGTTATGTGAATGGAGTGTTTTCATTCTTCAGAAAAAAGTCATTTCTTTGTGTTTTTAGCATAACTGCCTCATTCGTTGTCTGTCTGATTTGATTTGTTCAATGGTGGATTGCAAAGCATACAAGTGTCCCATTAAGCCCCAAAAATTTTTGCTTTGTATATAATTATATTAAATGATAATCTGTGGGTTGATTCCCACCATTTAATCAGATTATTAGCTCAGATGACCCCTGCATTATGAGTGAATGTTGTCAAAGACCACTTAGGTCATTGGATGCTAAACCTAGTATTTATTTAATACATTTCCAACAACATGTTAAAGCTCTGTCAATACATTCCATCTCCCCCTACCACCTGAAGCACTTCCTATAGCAACTTATGAGTTTACCACATGACCCATACTAACAACAAGAGGCTAAATGTTGACTCCTGAAGGGCATTAATTCCTTTGACAGGGAAGTTGGAGCAGAAGGTAACAAATCCTTTCCTTTTTTCAAACTACAACAAACTTCTCCGACATTTTCTTTTCCCATCAGAACCTGAAGAATTTTCACGCACTTGTTGACCATAGGATCGTTATGCAAACACAATGTTTTGATGGTCTGGTGAAGACAGGCTGTTAGTAATAATTTCTTGTTTTTTCTTTTTTCCACACGCTTTAAGTTTTACTTGTAATTCTAGAGAAGCACATTATGGGTTAATTTAACAGAAATGGCAAAGTGTGTACAACAACCAAATTTTCCTAGCACTGAGCCCATTGATTATTACTAAAGATGTATAACTGGGCACACATTCTTTTAAGGTTTTGTAATTCTCTATATTTTAGGACAATATTAACCAGGCTAATTGTTGGTCTGGTTTTTATGTTGAATGTGTGTTACGTTGTCCTAAGTTAAACTGCCTTTAACCTTTTCTCCAAAGTTCCTTGAATGGCCACTTGAGGGTGGACTCTAAAGTTAGTCATTCCCCATGGATTGCTCCAACACTTTGCCTATATTTGTATTGCAAAGAGAAACATCGTCCACAGTCATTTAGCCCCCTAACACGTTGATCTTACAATAAACACACACCCCTTAAACCTGTACCTGACTCTGAAATATAGTTATAGCAAGCTGCAGGTGTTGTTGAGCCTTCAAATGGAGCTCCACAGTAAATAAATACTGCTGTTTTCACAATAACAGTGAACTAAAAAAAAGTCTGCCCTGTGTTAGCAGAGGGTACATTGAGGGGAAATGTATCTCTCTCATTGTTGAAATATAGTGACAAACAGCAACAACAGTGAGCCCAGAGGGAGAGAAATGTGAAATTGATCAAACAAACACTATTATCGCCCGCCTCGACTCTGCTATTCATTTTTTTCTCTCTAGCTCCACATCGTCTGGCACCCACAGCGAAACAAGGTGCTTTAAAACACAACTAACAAAGGCAAAGCCTGCCAACAACTGCAGGCTGATGTGCCTCCTCCGGTGACATGACAATGATAGGGAGTGTGCAGCCTTTGTTTCAAGAGTAAATGGCAGGAAGAGATACAAATTGTGCTCAGCAGCTTATACATTTAAAACAGGGCAGAATAAACACATGCCTGTCTTTGGGCCTCCTGCTTAGGTAAAAAGGTGCTTAGTATCTTAATGAAAACATGTGTGCTGTTAAAAGTATCGGGCAGTTTAAATGAGACATGTGAAAGCTTCATCAGCAGGTGATGAGATCACATTCAGAATGTGTCCAGTAATAAAACACCTTGAAAAGAGGTGTTTCATTGCATGAGTCACAATGTGCAAATGAGGTGAGGCTGTTATGATGACAGTAATCAGCATTAAAGAGCTTTAAAGACTGATGTATCATCCATGTGCGTTCAGCAAATGTGGGATGGACCAAGGATAAAGCAGTAAAAATCTTTTTGTGCAGCTTCTTTATAGTGTGGTATTTATATGAGCTGCTGCACTTCAAGGACGCCAAGGCTTTATCTATCATCTGTGTGTTATTTAAAGTGTAGGTTGACCCAGGTACAGCTGTCTTTACCGGTGCTTTACTAACAAACCTTTGGTTATGTATGTACATTATATTAACATTATAATAAAGTACAAGTGGGGTGGTCAGAGTCAATCAAAACAAATAATATAAAACCAACTAATAAATCAGCATCCATACCAGTGTTTTCATCCATTAAAACATGGCATGGCTGGCTGCAGTATATACTGCAGCCAGCCACTAAGGGGCAATCCAGATGTTTTGGCATCGCTTTTGAGGAGCTGCTAAGGTCTTCCTTTGTTTTACAGCTAATCTGTTAGCAGCAATGTCATCAGCCGGATGGTGAACATACTAAAGTACTGAGCAGGTAATAAATCAGGCATCATTTATGGGGCTCAAAATAGAGCCAAAAGGCTGAGAATAATCATTAAGACAGCCTGTCGCCAATAGCAACCAATCTGCCAATCATCTCAAACGTATAAATTAGTATCCATTTGTCAATCAGGTACTAGGCAGTGTAGCTCTGAGCCACTTAGAGAAACAATTAATCAATTAATCAGTCAATAATCAATCAAGGAAGCATGAGAAGGTCACACTGGAAATCATATTCTTGCTTATTTGACCTGAGGATATACACAGAAACCAAGCCTAATAAAAATACACAATATTAGCTCTACATCTATACCCTTCCAGAATGTTCTCTCTATATCAGCTCTCACAAGAAGAAGTCATCCATGCATCTGTCATTTACTCCAAAGTGGTGTTTGCAGACGCTGAGCTCAGGGATAATCCCTGTAAATATGTGATGCAGCCTGAAGCCTGGCCAGACGCCTGACCACAGCCTGTACCCGTCAGCACTGCTGGGAAAAATTCCTCTCTGCATCACACACACACACTAGCTCCCCGAGCTGCACAAGTGTGAATAGAACAAGCTCTTATCACACTCCATGGCTGCATTTCTAAATACACACCTCAGCCGTCTGATTTACATCTGCAGAGGGAGCTGCGCGTGTGTCAGTGTGTCATATTTCTTTCTCTTAGACACATGCAGAGCAACACTTGTGCCCACTGTAGGAGCACACACTGCTCGCCTTTTAAGTAGCTTTGCCTCATTGGCTGCATGTTGAACACAAGCTGCTGCTGCTCTGTTGTCTATCAAGAGAAATCTCCAGTAAACATTGATCTGCATATAGAGAAGCAATGTAACATGAACAAGCAGGGCAGGAGGCAGCGGCAGTTGATAAGACTTCCATATCAACCGTCATGAGTAAAATTTATGTTTATTATGTCTCAGAAAAGGTGGAGATTAATCAGTTATTAAGAGATGTGGCTCCTGTATGGAGTTAGAAATGGCCTCTCCTGACTCCTGTCGTAAATAATATTTGACGTGCACCCACTGTCACTGTTGGTTTGCCCTCCGAGGTGGTATGTGTTCAAATTATGACAAATGTATCCTTACATCCATTCATAAGTCAGAGAGGATGTTTTTGTAACTTCCTAGAAAATAATTAAAAACATGGAGACTTATCCTGCACTAGAATGTTGGCCTAAATGCCACTTAACCACTCTTCCAGAGAGGTTAATGGCTCAATGTTGCACTCAAGAGCATAAGGACGGCTGTTTGGAGACCATTAGGGGTGCGTGCAACAGTCTCACATAGTTTATTTATGAAGCAGGGGTTCAAAATGACATCCTCCAGCTCTGCATTACTTTTAACATCTCTTTTTCAGACCTGATTATATAACAACCATTTTTTAAACTCTTATTTAAACATCATTGCTGCTTTCTTCATTGACTGTAGACTGTTATGACCTACTGTTGTTGTGTTAGCAGGCCAAGAGCAGAGCAAGAGATGAGGGATGTGAAGCACTAGGAAGGTCACACTGAGGTTTTTGGGACAGCGACATGTGTGTTCCTGAATCTGAGCTCACCCTGACAAAAACAAGCTGAAGTCCTCTAACGGGAAAAATCAATTATTGATAAGCGGTTGCTATGTGGTGCCATTATGTTCTACCTCGGTGGAGATGCTGGGAGTGGAATGAAGCAGATTATAATATTAAAGGCTTTCACAATTTCAGTGGGGTGGGCAGTGGGGTTGAAAAGGTTTATTACGATTACGAGTTAATTATGATAATAATGCATAAATGTAAGCCAAAGACACTGTTGTGAATCATGGTGGTCAAAGGGAGTGACTCATTTTGGCGCCAGCCTCCGTGTGGCTGTTTGAGGAATTGCATTTTCTGGTACTTGAAGCACTTGGCACTGGCCTGTGTCGTAGGAAAGAGCTGTCACTGTCACTGTAGCCACGGTAACTGTGTGACATCCAAAGTACACTGCCTTTTAAAGTAGCATAACACCAGTGATGCATTACTATCAGTCCAGGTTGGCAAGCAGTAGGGTGTTTTTGGAATAGAATTGACAGGTCTCTGGCACAGCCTCTCCAGCGCCATTGATCAAAAGCAGCCTTTATCTGGCAACAATAATCAAGTCACAGATTCACAATAGAGTCAAATTAGCTAATTAGAGTGGAGATCCAACAAAAAGAGTATCAAGATCAGGCAATCTATCACCATTCAGCAACAGGAATATGTCAACATTTAGCACTTTGTTTTCACACCTACCACTGCTCATTGAAAATATGAGGGTCCTAATGTGGGGTTTTCTGACTCATTAACATTAACAACTAGCTCATCAGCTAAGTATGCTGCATATATACTAAGCTGTTTTTAGTGTAATTACACATCAAACACAGAGAGCAGCATTTTTTTTTGCTCCATGTTTGGGCTAAAACAGTTTAAGAACTGTGTCTCTTTCAGTGCCAGATGCTTCCCAGTGATCAACAGATATCGCTAATGTTATCTGGGAAATTAAAGTATTTTTTCTCCAACATGAATCATTGAGGCTAAAAAGCTCCACAGAACTGTGACAAAACTGCAGAGCCAGATGATGTTTTAATAAAGTGAATGATCTGAGCACTTGTTAACCATTAGTATAATTCTCGCTCATTCGTCTGCTTTTTTTTTTGTTTTTACTGGCACCAGCTCTTGTTAGATTATTAGGAACCGAAACCAATTCCCAAGAACAAAAAGGAGAACAGCGGCACTGACACACTTCCCGACTGCTCGGAGCGAGAGAGGTTATATTTTGGTTTTGGAAGCTGCTACATGCCTGGAGGCGGCCGGCTGAGCGTCTAGAGATTGGGTTTAATTGGGAAGCGGTGACCTTTTCCAGTAGAGAAAACACACACAAACACACACACAAAGCTGTAAAAAATGCACATTAAGAGTCAGAGCTGGGGGTCTATCGAAGTGGGACAGGCACTGACACACAGCGTCGCGATTCAACAAAGAAATTAATTAAGAGGACAGATAGTGGCGTGTGGCTAATTTATTATTTGTGTTAATAAGCATAAAGGGCAAATCCCCCTTCTATCTCTCTGTATGATTATGTATCTCTGCATCTAACCCCGCTTTTCTTTGTGTCACTCTGCATTATGTATTGTCTCCTCTTTTTCCCCCCCAATCCTAAAATATTTTTCAAATATCTCTGAAGGCATTGAAGCGTTCACATTTCAATGGAAATATGCAAATTACCAACTGTCATTCAGGCTAATTGTCACATAGCCGATGCGCGCCGCATTTTAAAAAATCACTCCATCGTAATCGCATTTATTTTAACGTACCGGGAACTGGCATTTAAAACTGACTTTTTGTGCTGCATTCGACAGTGCAGGACTCCAAAGCTCGTCACAGTTTTTGATGTAACAAATTCAATTATAGAAACTGCTATTAATTCCAGATTTTAATGAATTCCTAATTGACAACACAGACTGTGAGTCACCAGGGGGAATGTCTCCCATCATTTGTCTCTTTGTGGAGAGGAAGCTGGAGTCACATGTGTCTTGTACAGTACACCATGATTCATTTGCTAAGCCTGTATTTGTTAGTACAAATAGAAAAATCCTCTCCAGTGCCTGTAAATTAAAGATGCAGTGTGTTCAGTGATGGTGAGGTCACGGTGATGTCACTGGAGGGTACTGCAGACTGGGCTTGGTGGAATAATGTGTGATACAGACTGGTCATGATGTTGTATGAGATATTAATTGAAAAGAGGGCTAATTACAGACCCATAACACAACATCAACATCACAACAACCCACAACATATTGGTTTCATCCATAGATTTCAATGATTTTTAGTTGGATTTCCTGTTTTATTTTGAAAAAAAAATCATTGACTGAATGTATTCCTGTTTTCCTGCTTTTATGATTGGCTGCATTCAAAAGCACTATATTGCTAAGTTGAACACTTATCTGAATGAGGATCGATGCTTTAACGGTACATTTTCTTAGCTTTGGAAGCTAATGTGTAGTAATCACTGATTTTCTAAAAACAATAACTTATAACAACAATAACAACATTTCGGAGTGTTGCATTGTGGGGCATTGTGTGTGTACCGCACACATGGAGTTTCTTCTTTTTCTAGTTTTTATAGCTGTACACTGTGTTTGATTGCACAACTTTTAGTGTGAAAACCATGGTGCATTTGAAATGTGACAGCTTATTTTTAATGGGATATTAAAACTGGGTGAAAAAAATCTGTTTCTTTACTCTGCAGAGAAGTGAAAACAACACCACGGCCATGACACCCATCTAGACCATATCTCTGTTTGTTTACTGTAAGTTATCTTAATTAACTTGACATTTATATAATGTGCTACAGCCTATATGCTGCAGCACCATTACAATACAACATGTCCCTTCTCCCGTTTGTCTTCCAGTGTTTTGGTACATTTTATACAGTAAGTATTAGAAACTCATTTGTACCCACACGCACACATGCATGGACCACATTCATAACATTTACATATTCATAATAGGAAAGCAAAGCTTTGTAATCATGCATTGTTTGCCAATGATGTTTACAACAGTGCAGACAGTCAGACATCATTACAGTCTAAATACTGTGAATTAAATTAAGCAAATGTGGTCGCTGAACAAAATGGATTTTAAAATGAACGGCAGAGCCCAGGCAGCAGTTCTCTTTAGTTAGAGCAACATGGAGCTGGTATACCAGCAGCAAACCTCTGCTGGTGCTCATTTAAAGCTGCTGGTCCATTTGTTTATTCAGCAGGAGGAAAATAGATAAATGTGAAAAAAAGTTTTTTTTCAGTTTGCTAACATACTAACTTAATGTTCTAGTTGCCTGCCCACAGATGTTACGGGCCATGTTACAAGGCCAACCAATGCTGTGTAGTTACCGTACTTAAATTATAGCTAGTTAGCGATTAGCTGCCATGCATACTCTACACATGTATGCATCATGCGATATGGTGTGTATTTTAGCCTACGATAAATGGAGCACCGCAGGCAATGAGGGCAATAGCATGGACTTCCCGTCCATAAAAAGGCCTGTCGTAACACGAGTTCTAGGTTTTTATGTTTTCATACTCTGACATGATGATCTTTTACATCTCAGCGTGTCTTGTAGATATAAGCATCATCAAGGTGTTTGTACTGTCAAAGATGGAGGAGTGGTAAACTTTGTTAGTAGGGTAACATTAGCTTTTCACTTCTAGGCCAACAGCCACGGAAAAAATGCCGTTGACCAAGGCAAATTTACTGTCCAGATCAGCCATGACAGCTTAAATTAATTAGATGCTATCAACTCACTAGCTTGTGATTTGTCCTTGTTAGAAGACAAGAGTCTTCTTAAACAAGAATGCTTAAGGGTAGACATCACATTACAGGGCTGTAGCACAGCTAACCTTAGTGTAACACTGTGTTTTAGTGAGAATGTTAAAGTAAACAAAGCTTGATGTGTAACAGAATAAAGAGTATCTCTTGTTTCAGCTTACATTATCTTGCTTTAATTAACTATGTGCAAAAAGCGTATTTGCATGAGTGTAACGGCTCATCTGTCTGCAGCACAAAGCAGAGGAAGATAAGCTACGGCTCTTGGAAGAAAGGCCTTTCATGCTGGATATTTCTGTGGCTTGGCAGCTCATTTATTGGTTCCCCAAACTATCTATCAAACCATTCAGCTGTGCTGATTGGCCCGCCGGCCC
This sequence comes from Parambassis ranga, assembly GCF_900634625.1. Lineage (NCBI taxonomy): Eukaryota > Metazoa > Chordata > Actinopteri > Ambassidae > Parambassis > Parambassis ranga. The sequence goes on along the minus strand of NC_041038.1, from coordinate 4,646,445 downwards.
TGCAAAAGAGTCCCAGAAATCAATTTGAAGCCGGGATCTTCACTTGCATTTGATTAAGTGTTTGCCTCACAAGGATGGAAAAAAGAGTCCTGCTGTCATTATGATGCAAACTCCCCTCTCCTCTGCTCTCTTCCTCCTCCTCTTCACCTCCGCTCACCTTTCCCAACTTTTGACACTCACTTGTAGGAAATAAGTTAAGATTTGAGAATTAATAGTTTTTTTAAGAGTCAAAAAAGAAGGGAAGGTGAAAGTGAGTGTCAGAACGTCTGCCTGCCCTGATTCCCATGAGTCTTCCTGCTGGCAAAAGAGAAGCATCATGACAGCCGCAGCCAGAGGTTAAAGCACCAATTAGCTACAGTTAATGAAGCCTCATTAGCCTCCACTAAGTTCCTCCTCTCTCTCTCTCTCTCTCTCTCTTTCACTTCCTTCCTTCACACTTCTTCTCCATCAATGCTCAGATATAAACCCTGCCTGACCTTGCGCCAGTGACTAATATTTTTAATCATGTATAGATGACTGACCCCATATACCTTTGATGATATTTTGTTATTGTTTCCGTACTAATTGTGCATTCAATTAAACACTTCTGTCTCTTTATATATCCTTCCCTTCACCTTCTGTGTCTCCTTTAACTAGACAGCTGATGCAGATTGGTGGACTGAGTCTGCTCCGGTCTTTTGATGTAACCAACCAGAGGAGACTGAGCTTTTTGGGAGGGGTGTGGCCTCCCTGGTATAGTCACCTCAGAGACAGGAAGCTGTAGGTGCAACCACTGGAATGAGGATATTTACTGGATCATCCAGTCAGACTGAGAAAGAGAGAGGGAGAGTGCAGGACACTGAAGTAAAGTTAGACCGGACAGTAGACTATTGGATTATAAAGTGAAAACCCTATAGGGACTTCATAGGTCACGCTTATTGGAAAGTCAAGTACATTTTCTGTTGTGTGAGCTCATTAATGGCAAAGCGAGTTTAACTCCAGGTCGTAGACACAGCCCTACCCTATCAGCCTGCCTGGTGGCTCTGCAGGGACACACAGGACAAACCTAACCTCAGGGGGGGTTGAAGATGATAAAATAAGCCGTTACCGTCCAGTCTTCTGGAGAATACACACAGCCCTGGTCACACATAAATCAGCATCATTAAATCGACCCCCTGCTAGTTTTTTTTCCCACACAGGGGAAGCCCCGAAACAGTGAGCGGTAAAAAAGCTCACGTCAATTAACATGGAGGCAGGCGTGTAGCATGAAGCAAAGGGACACGGACGTACTACTCACATCAAAGACTCAGGACATGTATCACGTGTGTGTGTGTGTATGTGTGATTCAAAGCCCCCTGCTACATGCTTTATGTGTATGAACCATCACAGCCCAATATAATGATGAATGCTTTGTACGCTTTGAAATGGGTTGTATATTATTGCTTGTTATGAGTCTATACATCATGCACAGCAACAAATGGGCTGGTTTACAGTGCAGCAGGTTGGCGCATTTGTTTAGTGTGTGTGAAAAACAGACTGCCCGTGCAAGCATGTAGTGAAGCAGCTTAGATTTTAATGAAGAGTTGTCTACGGCAACCTAACAACTGGTCACACTTGCAACCATAAACCAAAGTCTTCTGCTCTGTATAACTTACATAACCACAGTTCACTGAGTGCATTCTGGGATATAATTACTTTCCGAACTATTTGGAGTGAAGTGTGGCAGAAAAGGTTTAGGTTTTGACATTGAAAGGGTTAATTATAATCTCTGATGGAGCCCTGCTGTTCAGCCTCCATTGAAAAATGGGCATTATTGATGTCTATGGTACTTTGAGTGGGTGTTACATTCAAACCTTATCCAACAAATTTAATTCCGGAAAATCTCACTTGTTTCTATAGAGATCGACTAATTTCTGTCTCCATTGCGTCTGTGGAGACATTGTCGGCCCAGCATCGCAGCAGCAGTGGCTAGCTGAAGGTGGAGCAGGCTACATGTAGTATGGTGCAATCTCAATGGCAGAAACACAGAAAACATCAGTGCCATTACTTTGCAGCACAAACTGTGTTTTCGGCCGCTCGCCAGTCACAGCATTTCTTTCACCTGAAACAGGCAAATCAGCAGCACCTGTGGAATCCTGCTCATGTATGCAGCCACCACCATCACTCAGGGTGCTGGCCTCAGTCTAGCTTCTCTATTACTAATAGCTTTAGTTGTTTTTTTACAATGACTTTTTTTGCAAACTGATGCCATAATGCCACTCATCTTTCCAGAGAGAGAAAGAGAGACATGCCAATGCTTAGACCCTTTTGCAAATAAAAGTAAAAGTGCAACAGGTCACAAAGCCCCTAAGAAGGTCATAGGAGGAGGTGAAAGGGTTCTAGTCCTACATCAGTGTACATAAAGCACAGCTAAGCCTACATCGTTATCCTTAGCCATGTTCCACATACAGATCAGACACTGTATATGTATGTAATAATACATCATGCTTGTGGGCCATATTTCGTTTTAACAAAATTACCCTTTGCAGCCTAATTTTTGTAAGTTCTGAATCAGCTGTTATGATCAAAATGGGCAAGCGCCGCTCTTTGAATCTTGATGATTGATCTGACAAGTGAAAGCAGCAGTACTGCTGCCTTCACACATGTCGACATTTGATGTGTGTTCACTGGTGTCTTAATTGAAAAGGGGGCATCTGGGATCTGTTGTAGTCATTCACGTGCTGTTAAACTCAGATTACATGCTGCGCTGTTGGCTTTTTTCCCCACTTTACTGCCTTTAGTGATCAGACAACAAAAACAGTAATTAAGTGACTGCAAACATGAATACTGTCTGTTGTTTGCGAAGGCTTACCGACCATGAAATGAGCCCTAGAGAAGCTATCAGTGATTTCAGCTTTAAAAAAATGCTGATTGATTTAATTCTGTGTAGATAGGCATTGAGAAGAAGCTTCAGGGTGTCTCAATGATATTCCGAGGAAGGAGAATACTGAGTCATGTGTATAAATCCACTGTCAAAAGTCTAAGTAAGATTTATATGGTGCCATCACGGCGGAATAAACAAAGTAAAAAAAAAAAAAAGATGCATTGGTTCTCTCTGCCTGAGTGAACTTGTTTTCCAGCAAAGAAAAACAAATTCCTGGACGGATATCAAAGGGAAGCTTCACACTGCAGAACTCTGTGCTGCTGGGAGTTGTTGCAGCATTGCACAGGGCATCAGGCTGTGTCCCAGTAGGGACTGGAGTCTGGACAAAGACAGCAGCACATTCATTATGCAGCACAGTCTCCTAGTAGCAGTACTCAACTTCTTCCTTCTTGCATTGTGATATCTCCTACTCCTTCACACACATACACACGCACAAGTCACACACACCTCAGCTGCTCTGACACTTTTCAGTCAAAAAATACCTCCAATCCAGAGAACAGCGCCCTGAAGTAGTTATAATATTCACATTAGAGTAACGATCTTACTGCACCAGGCAGAGAAACAGTGGACCACTGACCCTTTCACTAAGGGGTGGGTGTGGTTTAGCGTCAACACAAATGAGCACCTTTAAGCACACACACACAGCATCCTTGTGTACACCTGTACATCACAGGTCAGTGTGGAATAGAAGTGTGACTTGGATAAGACCAATGTGGGAAACCGTAGGCAAGAGCACAATGTCAATAATGCCTGCTTTGTGTTGACCTCCCTGCCCGCCCCCTCCCTGAGAATTTGGATTTTTTTCCTCAGAGTTCCTCAAGTTTTTTTTCCTCAAGACAAGAACTCTGACATTTTCTCCTCAGCCCCAACAGTTTGAAATCTACATGTTGTTGTTGTTATTAATTAGGTGAACTAGTATCCTTACTTTCCCCCTTAATATTAAGAAAAATCTAAATTCAGCAAAAACTTCATCAAACATCAAAAGTCTGACAAAATGTACAAATTCTGGCACTAGATAGTAAAACCTTTTAACCCTTGAGATAATAATAACACCTCCTTACAAAACACATCATGACTAAAGAATCTGAGGGGCTAAATCTCATCTTGAAACAAAGACAGGTTTTCTTTGCCACAATCTGTGACAATCTGTTCAATCAGCTATTGTAGTCCCATTTAAAGTCACAATGTGAGACAATTAACCAGAATATAAAATGTATGTGAGCTGATTGCTGTGAATCATGGGTCTGTGTGGCTGTCAGAGAGCAGCTCGTGTCTGAGCGGCGAGGTGCAGAGGATCAGAGGGCTGCCTCGCTTTGCTCCGCTCGGCTGTTAGCACTGCCAGTCATCCTCATAGCGTACACTCATCTCCATTCAATATGCTGTCACTGTTCTATCCTTGTTCACACAGCATATCCCTGAGCTCATTACCACTCCAGCAAACACACACACAAACAAACAAACAATTCACAAGGTTTGGGTGCATCCGTGCATTTAAAAAAAAACCTTTTGTTTCATTATTAATTTGCTTATTTATTCACAGCATCAATAAAACATATCAACGGTTCTGTAGACTGAAGGAGCAACACTGAACCAAATGAGAATCAACAAACTGAAGGAGATCACACCTCTCACAAATCACCCCGTGTTCCATTCATACCACCTGGGTGAGCGGTGCAGGAGATCGTGACAGACAAAAAGGAGTCAGACCGTCTTCTTCACATGCTCGATTTTGCTCATTGGCAGCAGAGGCTCACGCAGAGTGGCAAGGCCAAGGGCTAACCATGACTCAGCCTGTAATACTAAAAAGTGCACTTCAGGTAGGGGCACGCATGAGGATACTTGGAAAGAGAAATCCAATGACATAAACAGGCAAAAGCTGCTAAGTCATTCTTAACAGTGTGAGTCAGATTTTAAGTCTTTCATTTAAAAATATACAAAGAGCAAAGAAATATATTTCATATATAGTATGTAGTTTTAACATTTTAAGGTATAAAGTGTTTGCCCTTATGCCTTTCCTCAACTGAAAGCAGACTGATGGAACACTATATATATATATATATATATATATATATATATATATATATATATATATATAATGTGTAATTAATGTAATTTCCTGTTGGGTATCTTAAATTAAATTCATAAATTCATCCCTGGTGTTGATGCGATCCAACTATGCAAGTGAAACCTCTTCTATATATGAAACTGATCATGTATACAGATATCCTGAGGGCACAGAGGGCTCAATAGACAAGTGTAACCGAGCAACCATATACAATCCTCCACACTGAATGATCAAAGGCTCTGCTTGCTGTCATCTTGGCTGGTCTTCGTATGATCGAAGTATCTTAAGTTAGCAAATGAACCAAGAATCAACAGTTTGTGTGTGTTTGTGTCCCCAGGCTCACATTAAAGCAGCATACATGTGCACACTCAGTGTTGCTGTGCAGGCAGTGAGTCTCTGCTGCACCCAAACACAGAGAGACACTAACACACACTTGCAGACAGATCCAGTATATCATCTTTATCTCCGTCTGCCAATAACCCACACACACACAGACACACTCACACTTGCAAATTAACACTCTTCTGCTGTTTATCATCTGATTCAATTAAAGCAGTGGAGGCGAAGGGATCAGAGCCCATGGGACAGCATTTTAAACGGCCGCAAAACAGATGAGCTGGGGTTCAGCCGCTGACATTTAAATGAGAGTAATGAGGCTGCTTGTCATCAGTGCTCTTCTGCCAGCCGCCGCCACTCTCTCTGTTTTCTTCCACTTTTTGCCTGGTGCTCAACTTTGTCTCTGCAACTTTCATTTTCTGTCATCATTCTGCCTCCCATCAGTTTCTCTCAGAGACGTCTCATGATGGCTAAACGTTCCATCTGCCTCACCTTCCCTCCTTTTTGCCACCATGTTTATTTTTCTCTCATCATAATCATTCATCATCATCACTCTATCCTGGCAGAGGAAATGCAACACGCTCCGTCTGGTTTGCAGATCTCAGAGCTTAAAGCCTGGAGTTTTAGCAGGACTCCCCTAACACATGAATCACCGGCTCGTATTTATTCTGCAAACCTGGGTCAGTTTGAAATATGAAGCAGATGGGGACAATAAAGACAATAGGCTGCATTTTGTAGGCCTCCATCATAAAACCATAAAACCGTTGCAAACAAACAAAATTAACAACCCAACTTTGAAGGAGATGTTTACTACTTAGATGCTTTAGCTCATCTTTTAAGCACATCAGTATAAGGCTAGCCTACTCTATGCTACATATTAAGCATCTTAGCTTTTTAGATTCTTGTAAGGAGCAAAAGAATGATGATGACTATTTATTTCCTGGTTCCTCTGGACAACAATGCAGACATTAGTATACAGAGCCTTCCACTAATGGCCACTGTGAGGTCTTGTTTGGGTCCCTTTCACCTCACGGGTCAGAACAAGCCACCAAGACAGGCGGAGAAGGTCAAGAGCATGTTTTTTTTTCAGCAGCCAATCATCTCTCACCTAAAGTGGGCTTTTTATTTTTTTTTCCTGCAAAGCACTGTCTGGCAGAGCATCATGGGACCTCATTAGCGCTGTCTGGGGTGATCGCAGCATACGACACGCTGTAAGAATCCACCATGGAAATGAGACCGGTGGCTAACAAAATGTATGTTCAGACATTAGGAGGTAAAAGTGTTTCACACACACACACACACACACAGAGGCAGACACACAATTATTAGAGAGAAGATACAGTAATGCAGATGGTCCTTTCCAGAGATGCATGAGGAAACCTTCATCACTCCACTGACTCTGGTTAATTGGACTGTCTGGCTGTGGCCTGGCATCACTTGTGCAGCCTCCCTCACACAGATGGATCCTGCATTGTTTGATCATATGTGGTTGCGGACATTCTAAATGATGCATCATCATCTGCGTAATATTAGAGAAGCGGTTTGTTTTGTTTACAGTGAAAGCAGTTGCGTTGCTGGTCGGAGAGATTGTTCACTGCAGATTGTGATGGTGAATGTCTGATGAAATGATAAAACAAACTGAGAGCTAACATTTTTTTTTATCTTTGAGTGTAATATTTTTCAGAGGAGAAATTTGTGAGTGTAAATGATTTGAATCTGTGCAAGTGCATCCAGCAGTGGAATTGCCCATCTGCTGCAGCAGGCGGGTATGGGACCTGTTCTTCATCCCCACCCCTCCTCCTTTTTGTAGCCTTTTCTTCTTTTTTCCTCTGACAGTAGCTGGATCAGCTTTCTAACACTCCGGATCATTGAGAATAAATAAAGAAATAAAGATTTCTGTCAGCTCAGACAGATTCAAAAATGAAACTAACTGTTAATATTGACCTTTGACCTATTATGTTATCTTATCTCTGCCTAAAAGAGCAGTGATTATACAAAAAAAAGAGGTCAACGACAAAATGAATGATTAAAGCTAAAGAGAGAGAAAGAGAGAAATCCGGATGAATAATCCAATAAATCAGAGGGAGAAAAAGCCTGGCCCAACCTGTTCACCAGGGATCGAAAGAGCCGACAGAGAGGAGGAGTGCCCGATGAGAGGCAGCACCGGTGGGAGACGGTGTTGTCTGTGTTGTGGTGGCAGAGCCCAGCAAGCCTCGCTTGTCCCATTGATTTCAGCTCAACAACAAATTGGACCATTTTTCACACTGTCCCGCAGCGGCACCACTTGCCTTTTTATTTATTCCCACATTCAGCAGAGCTGACCGAACCGCATGTGTCCTGAGTGTGTGTGTGTGTGTGTGTGTGTGTGTGTGTGCTCCCAGACACACTGTCTGGGAGCTGTGAATGTATAAAACATGACAAAAATACAGTTTTATGAATGTTTACAGGGTGTTAGCCAAACGCAGTCCCTTAAGAGGACTCTCCTCATCTTTCTATTCATGTGATTGAGTCAGTCCAGCCTCCTCCAACCTTAGTTAGCCTACAGGTTTTGGCTCTTGAATGTACAGCTTTTACCTCACAAGGCGAGTCACAGATTTTGCTTATTAGCTATTGCTAAAACTGTGCAGGGATTTGCACAAAATGGTTATAATGCCATGCTAAAATAGCTGAGGCTAAATCTGCAGTCAAATAGCACCATAATGACTGTTAAACCTAGAAGAAACAAGCGTGCAAACCTACATTTAGATTCAAGGCTACAATGCATTGCATCATCTTAAAAGGCTGAGGCTAAAGATAGGTATAAATCACGTTTTTGGGGAAAATGTATTTTTCTAAATCCGAGACCAAGAACAGACATTTCATCTTGAAAGGCAAGTTATTAATAATAACAATAGAATAGATAACAACAGGCTGAATAGGTGTACGCTAACATAACCCATTGATGGCCACTCAGCTATATGAGGCATAGAAACTGACTCAATAGGCGTCCTTTATGTAACATATGAACAGTTATTCAGATAACTATAGCATACCGAACATGTTTAATCTATGTCTAATCAACTGTTTAATCACATTATTGTTATTGACCATCAAAGCTCTTTCAGAGCATGTTTTTGTTCATGGTAGTTCTAGTCTCTATATTTGTACCTTTAAGGACTGTCAGAGGTGGACGTGCCAGGTAGGAAAAATGTTGCTGTTCTATCTGAAATCATAGACACTGCAGAAATAAGACTGCCATACAGACGAGGTGACAGGAGCTGTTAGCATTCACTGCCACTCTCTATCTGTTCCTCATTATCTCTCTGCATGCAAGGTGAAAACTTCTTGCTGTGGGGGCTCAGGAGGAGTTTGGTAAAAATACGTTTCAAAGACCAAGGCTAAAAAATGTTGAGTAATTTTTCTACGGGAGACTTATAATGTGAATTTAAAGGAATATTCCAAAATCTTCTATGAGCTACAGGTCATTAAAGCAGCCATTTCCTTCTCTGGTTAGAAAAGTGGTGCAGAAAGAAGTTCCTGTCAGGGTTAAACTGGTCCCCTAATCCATAAATCACAGCTTGTTGAACTCAAAATCCAGAGCGCTTCCTTCCTGGCATTAGGTGGGATCCTGCTTGGATCACATTTTCCCTCCTTCAAAGGTTTTAGAGTCAGTTTGAAAATGTACCAGAAAAGACTCCTTCTGACAAAAATATATAAGTCCCAGTCATATTGCCAAAGGGGAATATGTGCTCCGAGGGTTTTTCCACACAGTAAACGAGACGTCTGAAGTCTTTTTCACACAAGTAGTCAAGGCGATTTGTTAATAAAGCAAACACTGAGCTTTAAATTCAGCAACAAGATTTTTTTAGCTTCTTTTAGCAGGTTGTTTTGGTTTGAAAACCAACTTATGTTGCTGTTATCATCTCCACCCACTCCAGGCATCAATTTTCTTATATTCTTTAACTGGTTGATGTCCAAGTACTAGTCTCAAAAATGAGTATAAGTAACTTTAGAAAACATCAATTACACAAAAAAATGTTTTTCAGTATTTCACATTTACCCTTTCACACACAACAATAGCACAGCCACTGGGATGGTTAAGTGTCTTGCCCAAGGACACATCAGCTTGCTGCCAGGGCAGGGGATTGAACAGCCAACCTCACGATCAGTGGATGAGCTGATAGCTGCCCCATATATCACTGAGGCTCAGGTATGACTGGGCACTAACATGAACATCAGGGCAGAGTGTGCTTTGCCCTCACTTGGCTTCTCATGCATGGCAAACCACAGAGCCTGTTTCCCCACTGTGTTCACTTTATGTGGTGGGATCAGAGCTCATAATCAAACAAAGTTATGCATTTTTCAGGCATGTGGATGTGAAGTGTCACACAAAGACACTACAGTCGCTTTATCTGCTGTTTCTTCATGCCTTCCTGCAGACAAACAATCCATAAAAGTGTCCTTTTCTCCTTCAAAGTCATTGCTCCAACCTGTCATCTGTGTCAATCTTTCTACACACTCAGACTAACAGGTCACCTCCTCATTGCTTTGTACCTCCTCCCTACCAAAGGGAGGTGGCTTCTATAATCACCTCCACATCCCTTCTTCCCCTCTTCATCTGTCTGCCTCCTCACCACACCCTGTTGTTTGACTTTAAAAGCCGGAGAGCGACGTGACGACTTAACAGGGAGCCTAAGCCGAAGTGACAGTTTGGTGTCACTGCGGGGCGTGAAGTCCGTTTGAGAAATGTCAAACTGTGTATGTGAAGGTGGTTACCGGTGAGCTGAGTGTGAACATAATGGATGAATGGCTTCAGGCGCAGTCTGCGAGCTGTCGAGCTGTCCGGCTCAAATGGTGCCCTGTGTGCTGGCCTGCATTACATTCAAAAGTCGACGCGCTCATGCATCCGGGATGGATCTGTTACTTTAGGTTTCTGCTTTCATTTGTTTCACCTACATCTCTGCACTTTGTGTGAACCAGAAAGAGTAAGATTGGATTTAGATTATACATCCTTTAAAAGTTTTCAAAAGTTTTGACCAGTAGTTTCTGTTAAGTTAGTATTTTGTTTTTGAAAACTTCTTAAAAATAACTGGCGCAGTGACACACCCCAACCCTCATAACCCCAAAGTACAACAACCAACAATTGGTACAAATGGTGGAAAGTGACATTATATGGAAAGCCTAAGGTATGGAGAGCACACCACCCTGTCTTTCCATGTACATACTGTCACAGTCACCCCCACTCCTTTTGTTGCAACCCTTATGCAGTATGGTGTGATCAGCCCACACATACTCAAAGTCTGACAGCTAAAATCAGTACAAAGAGATGACAGTGATAATACATGGAAGGCCTAAGGCAAGAAGGCCGCAGTCATGGTCACCTCCAGATGTTCCTTTGGTTGGCTGTTGCCTTACAGAGACCAGTAATGCAACCAATATTGAAAATGATCAACTAACCACAAAATGTGATAACATAATTGAAAAGCTTAAGGCATGGAATTTCCCTTCCATGTGCATACTGTCACAGTAACGCCCACGTATTCCTTTGCATTCTTTATGAAGTAATATGGCCTTTCTGACCCAGTTGCAAAGTCTATAAGCTAATAATCAGTACAAAGAGGTGACCGTGAAAACATGTGGTAAGCCTTAAGAAGTAGTATTTGCAGGCTTGAAGGCTAAAGTAGTTTAAATACATGTATAGAAGGGTCTCCGCTGGGCATCATTATATTGTGTTAATATTGTGTAATTTTTTCACTTTCATGCATATTATAGGTGGTGGTAATGGTATAAACTGTACGACTGTACTGTAAGACACTGTACTGTAACTAATTTTAAAAATATTATAAATGCCATTAAGTAATTCTGATGCTCATATAAAATATTATTGATAAGATTTGTTGCCATATAAAGTCAATATTTGGGACTTATAAACTCTTCATAAAGTCTGCCTTAGCAGTAAACCATATCAAATAGGACCATAAGAAGAACCTATTGATTAGCTGTGGTCAGAGGGGAAGCGACAGCCCTGAGTGGGAGGTTTATTTTTTTAATAAAAAGCAAATATCGGCCTCATGCGCCGTCAGTCGATGTATTGATCTGGCCTCAGCCTACCTCAGCACAAGGCAAGTGTTTGCTGTTGTTGCAGCTTTCAGATGCGGAGAAAGGATTCGGTATAGGAGAGAGGACTTGTTTTCTTTTTCTGCTGTCACCATGGTGACCACTTCACTCTATTACACGTGTGTGTTAACAGTAAGTCAAGCCAGTGCCATCTAATCTCTACAGTCAAGGTCAACCTACAGGTAAGTGTGAGATGGAGGAGACACACCAATATATAACGAAGACACACACACACACATAACTTCACTAAATATTCCATCTCTGTGTGTATGTGTGTGCATTTGTATTCATGACGTGTGTGTCAGTTTGCATGTCTGGCCCTAATTGTATCTAGTATTGCTGTGTCGCCCTATGGACAGATTATTCCAAGTGCATCAGCCTGAAAGCCCCCTCCCCCCTACCCACACGCACACATGCACACACATATGCACACACCATCACATACACACACATTACAGACACCCTATGTGATGAAATAATAAGCGCCCATTTCTTCCCATGGCACACAAGATAGCTAGGAGCTAATAAGGGACATGCGGTTAGCTGAGACACACACACACGCACACCTGGCACCAAAATATGAAAACTAGTGTCTGTGTTTGTCCTACAGCTGCTATGTTTCTACTTTTTTTTCAATTCAAAGGAGGAAAATCAAGATCTTCTCATGTTACAGATGTGGATTTTGCTTCAAAAGTAGCAGAGTTTGTAGATACAGCTGTCATAAGACTGTCTGCTGCCGGCTTTGGGAGGAGACAGTCTGTGTGTGTGTGTGTGAGAGATCACCAGGCAAGATAGCAATCTTGATGTTAAGCATATGTGCACTTCAGAGGAAAGATGTTAACCACATGGTCGACTGACGGACATGTGTCTGTCTGTTGCTGCCAAAATCTTCACTCTCACAGCAAAGAAGTGTATTTACCAGCTTAAAGCTGCACTCACAGTGAAGTGAGGAAGTCAAAAAACAGCAATGTGTAAAGTTATTGCCTTTAGCAACAACCTAAAATTGCTAATTCAGAAACTGCTACAGATTTAGTATTTATTAGCAACATTACCGTGCCAACAGCAATGTCATTTTAACATACAACACTAAGTCGTCTGCATATTGACATATACTGCACTTATAATAGTGGCACTGGTCAGGTTTGCCTTGTCTAGTTATCCATACTACTTACAGTATTAGCAATAGCTTTAAATAGCAACTGAAAAACATGCCAACTAGTACTAGCAAAAATCTTTTGCTTTATAACCAAACATTTGTGAAAAGACCACATTACTGGGCATAAACATAACTTAGCATTGTGGTATGTTACAAGTTGCATACTGTAGCTCCAGTATTGCACGTGTTTGTGTTAACTTTGTGCATGTCAATGTAACTTTAACATGAACTCCCAGACCCCAGGTCTACTAGCTATACACTGCCTGTGAGTGTCGTAGTGCCTCTGGCAACTCGTCTTCTTCCCATAGTGCAATGTAAATAACACACCTCTTCAAACAATTCAAACAGTCTCTCTGAGACGTCCTCAATACAGTGAAGGCTAATAGAATGCTAATACCCCATCACTTGACAAATCTACTAAATAAAAGTACACATGGAAGTACTGACACTTAAAATGTATTAAATGTCTAATGGAATGTGTGTATTTATGATTTTATGATAGCTGGTACAGTAAGAGAAATATTTGCTCACAAAGCTTTTTTTTCTCCATTATGATTTACAAGTTACATGTAATTGTAATTGTTATAAACAGCAAGAACAAAAGAACACGTATCTCCTAAATGAACCATAATGCACTCTGTCATTTCACCTGCACCCTGCCCTATTCTACAAGAGCAGTTAAGCTGGAGCCACAGGGGGACAAATTGATAAAGCTTAAGGAACTATGAACTATCACTGTGTATGGAAATTGCCAATTTTCAAGGCTCAGATTCTGGAGACAAACTGACGCATGTGCTTTTTTTTAATGCAAATCATGGTTGGATCGGGGGAAATGAGGTGAGAAAGTCCTTCCACTAGATGTACAGTCATGCTGATATGACATAATGTCATCGAGTCAACATATTCAAGTGTTTTTGTTTGACTGATTTAAGCTGTGTGTGATGGCATTGTTGTAGGTTTTTCAGGCAGCCATCACTAGCCTGCTTGGAAACTGAATGACTGGTCATGCTTTGTGCTGTCAGTATAACATTTTTTTTATCTAACAGTGCTTTGATACTGTGAAACCATTGAAACCGATTGTGACAGATGAGAGTGAAACTTCACTTTGAACCTTGTAGCCAGTCTGTATGGTGGGTCTTTACACAGTTAAAAAAACAGAGGGGAATGAAGAGGTTTCCAGTTTGTGTCAGATAACAAAGGGTTGTTATGAGTTATTAGCTATAATGAAGTACACAATAATGTTTTATTGGCAAGGTAATATATGAATTTATGTGAACTTTTCCACCTTTTAGATTGTTGGAAAGCCTAAGGTTTTTCCACTTTTTTGCATTCTGACATTCCATGTTCTGTTTATTGACCAAGTAATTCCCGCCCATTGCAGGTCTACTTTCTACCTTCTCTATTTACCCACTGCCATTAAAAGTGTCCAGACATTTGGGCTAGGTATTAGACAGAAAAAAGGAAAACATTTTACATACTTCTGTCGAGGAAACCAGGGATTATCTCTCTCCTAGAGATTACAGACAGTAAGTGGCACATGCAACTTGATGTAATCCCACATGTTCAGCTCTGACAGTGAAGATCTCTCCTCTGCCTGCTCTGTATATACGCCAAGGAGCCATATCTTATTCCAGACTTGCCTAGGGTGTCATAGCAAGCAAGTACAGCCTGGCAAATTTATCCATTTATATTCAGTGCTGCTTGCAGTTAAAAGAAGAGAAGTCCCAAAGAAAAAGATCAATTTTCCAGTTTTAGACCTTGGCTTTCATCACGTCGCTCTGCACTCCTCTCTGTCTCCCTTCCCACCCCCCCCCCCATGGAACTGAGGGAAGATAAGTGAAAAATTGAAAGAGAAGCAGGAAGATGGCAAAAGGGTGAGGAGAAGACAGAGAGAGAATGATGTGTGATAGAAATATATAATAACATAATAATAATAAATAATAAATAAATAAATAAATAATAATAATAACAGCAGTGATAATGTATATTTTATAACAATACCAGTGGTCTTTGCTAAGATAATTTGCTCTCTGTTATGAAATTAAATCATTCAACCTACAGAAACTTATGTAAACACACACTAAATATATAGAGAAATGTGCTGCTCTGGTAGTTGATTCCAGTCTTGATTCCAGTCTGTTCTCTTCCTCCTTAAATAATTCCTCAGGCTGCTCAAGGGCTTTTGCCACTCGCATGTAAACAGATGTCGTTTTGGGCACTTGATGGAATGACTGATGCTGTTGTTCCTCCTGCAAGGACGGTCTCATACTGTGAGGCAAGGTCGAGGGAGTGATGGATGGAGGTGATGAATGGAGGTGGACTGAACCGAACTTTAAAAGCTAGGAGTTTGTTTTAACCCTTATCAAAGTACTTTTTCAATCCAAACTTTATCTGTCATGTAAAGTTTGGCTAACATGGCCATTAATAATTAAAAATGATAAAAGAAAGTATAGTGTAGAGTAGAGCAGGAAATATAGAGGCCTTAGGATCCTAAAACTTCTTAGCCCTGTTCACACTGGAGAAAGTCAAAATAAACTCAGGACAAACCTGTCATAGTTCGACGGTTGTTTACATACAGCTTTGGTACGTGACCCGGACACTGTCCCTGTGAACCGGAAGTATCACATCGCTAGCTGGATTCAGACCTGGTTCAGACCTGTGCCACATTTGAGCCAATCCAGCTAGATTCACCTCCGAGAGGTGGGTTGAAATCAAACCAGATATATCCGGATTTGTGTTGTTCAGAGTCAGACAAAAACTAGATATATCCAGATACAGCCCGAATCCTGCTCTAGCCGGATTGATTTCCCCAGTGTGAACAGGGTCTTTGTCAGGATCTGTCTTCGAGACAGGTTGTATTTTGAAAGTTTGTTTACTTCCTGTTTTATTTTGGTAACCACTGACACTCCTCTCGTTTCAGGTGTCTTGTCTTCCTCTCCCTCATGTTCTCCCTCCTCCTGTTGATTACCTGCCTCCTCCCTAATGTGTTTCACCTACGTCTCATTGTCTTCCCTGCTCCCTGTGTATTTAGTCTTGTCTCTCCCTGTACTCCCTGCCAGATTGTCTTGTAACCTTCGCAAGAGATCACGCCACCTCAGCCTTGGTATACGACCTTGTTACTCGCCCTGTTGTGCTTGTATTTTTGCCTTAGCCCTAGTCTAGCTTACCTGTGGTCTTCACCCAGAGATTCTTAGTTCTCTTAGAGTTTTGCCGAGTGTCTTTAGTTCCAGCCCTTTTGGATTCCTTGTTAAATTCTTCCTGTGGATTTTCCCAGAGTTTTGTGTTTTGCTCTTTGTATTTTTTTGCCTTGTGTGCCTCCTTGGGTCTTGTAATAAACACTTTATTTTTTGCATACTGGCTCTCGCTTTGCATCTGTGTCCACTCCACGACCGAGTCCTGACACTCTTAGTCCCTTAGTCTAATTATTTGTTTAACAAGTGTTTAGCTAACAGCCTAATGGATGATGCTCAAACCTGTAAATGCGTTGCCATTTTAACATTTATGTCTAAAGGGATTTGCGCACTTTTGAAAGCCACCCTCAAGTGGCCATTCAAGGGACTGCAGTTTTTCATACCTCCATCTTTATTTATAAGTCACTGTCACTCTTGCACCATCATAAGGACATAAAATCTGCTGTCAATCTAACATGACAGATGTTACATTTGGAACCATAAACTGTTTCTTTTCAGGCAGAATAATAAAGATAAAGACACAAAGTCAAAATTCATTTCAGTTACTTGACACCAAAGGGATTGTCAGTCCCTCTCTGAAACTAAATCCCACCAAAAAATGTGACTAATGTAGTTAAAGAATAATGTACATGCCTGGGGACAGGGGATTAAAATTAGCTTTAGCTGTATTTCTGCAGGTTACCTCAACAGTTACATTCTCCTTTGAAGTTGAAGGCTTTATTCTACATGTTCTGTATAGAGCGGAGTAAGAGCAGAATGATCCTGAATAAAGGCTGGAAGTCACAACAGATGCACGCTTACACACACCGAGACACTTTTACAGGGGCACACATTATTTGTTTGACGATCCAAGTCAATTTTTTTGCTATTCTTCTATTGTTTACTTATTTATTACTGTCTTCTGCCACAGTAAAAACCTCAGCATTTACATCAGCACACACACACACATATATCAGCCACTGGGTTACAACACCAGCCCCTCCTCCACCTCCAGCATAAATCAACCGTCTCTACCTCCTCTTTCTCCTCACAAGCATCGCATGTGGTCAATCAATCTCCACCGTCTGGTTCCTGCTCTGTCATCGGCAGTCAGTGAAAAAGAGAAAAAAGGAAAGAAAGGGGGGGGGGACGCTAAACTTGTGGCGTTAATATTTATGATGGTGTTGGTGCTGGAGAGAAGACAATATATAGATATATATATGAGCAAGAAAGGAAAATGAAAAGGTTGAGTAAAGGTGGAGGGAAGAAATAGAAAACAAGTGGGACTATAATAATAATACTGCAGAGGCGTAAAAAGAATGAGAAAAAAATAATGAAATATTAGCTGAGAGAAGAGGAATTATGATCACATAGTTCCAAGAACTATGAGTAATATCATGAATTTACCACCGGTCCAGGGAGCAGGGAGAAGCTATGCCACTGGCCGCTTCATTCATTTCTACATGTTCTTATGTAACTATGGAATGCTACGGTTGATATTGCTAGCACAACAACAGAACAACAATGATGAAACAATGTGGCAACGTAGCTAGCGCCCCCAGATGGTCATGTCAATGTAATGTGTAAGTGTTAGCGCCTATTGAGAATACATGCCTGTTAATTTTAGGTATAAATGAAGTCCATTATCTTCATTTTAGATTTCACAGCTTCAGATGGGCAATTATGTTTAGCCAAATTAAGCCCCTGACAACAAAAGATACCAGTTCCTGCAGTAGAAAATAGCAAAAACATGTGAGAAGGAGATGCATAATTAGAGATAAAGGGAGTAAAATAGACAGAGGATGGACAAGAAAAACACACTGAGCCAAATGAAGTGAGAATCAGAAGTGAGAAGAGACACAGGCAAAACTCAGCCATGGTCTCAAGGTCCCTGAAATGTTCCCAGATACTGGTTCCCACGGTGGAAAATGTACAGAAAAACAAAAGTGACAATGAGATGGATGGATGGATAAGACACAGAGGAAGTTCTAGGCAAAGGTGAACCAGAAAAAGAAAGAGTGAGAAAGAGATCTGGAGGAAGACACAAACAAAAAACAAAAATGTTCCTAGTAACCACTAGTAACCGATTCCTGCAAAAATGGCAAAACAACACACATCCAATGAGACACGGAGGCAAATAAGAGAATAAGATGTGGAAAGAGATTTTGAAGGATGGCAGAGGAAGAAAAATGTGCCAGAATTCATACAGGGACTCACAACAAAAGAAAAAAAACACAATGCCAAAAAGCCAGGGGCAGGGCTTATACTTAACATACATAGCAAGATTTATAAGACAACACAATGAAGACAAAGAGAGGGAGGGACTAGTTTTATATATAAGCAAAGTGAGTCGATAAACTGAGCAGGAAGCAGCTAAGTGGGTAGGCGGTAGGTCAAGTGATTACTATAATGTCTATAAAGAAGACAACAGAAAGCACTGACTTCATGAGTAGAAGGAGGGAAAGGAAAGGACTGATAATGAATGGATGATGCATAGATGGAGGGCTGCTTTCAGACAGAATGGATGAATGATTCAGTTACAGGATGAATAAAGGAATAAGTGAAATCCATCCGTCTGATTTGCTGCGTTGAACGCTACCTGACATTCTGGTTTCTGTAGTGTTTTTGTGTCAGAAATTAGACATGGGCTTCTAAAATGTACCACATCTACCAGGAGACCCTCAGAAATTGAATTGTGTGGAATTAAAGTTGGCTCACTTTAATCAGGATGGGACGTTATAAAAGGATTAGTGTATTTTTAGACATCACGCTAAAACAACTAGGCCAGTGAAAGTACCATGTCAAAGCTGATAGGCCGTCTCTTCGGCAGCCGCTGCCTCTGCGTGGCACACAAATGCTGATTGAAATTGTCTTTAATGACCAGTTTTATTGTGCGATATATCCTCCTGTTTTTCTCCACTCCGCTCAGCTTCTCTTATATTCTCTCCAGTCTACTTCAGCCACATTGAAATATTAACCAAGCCCCATTAAACTCTGGAGTACAGCAAACACACACACAGCTCGAAAATTCAGAGACAAATGCAGGGTTGTCTTTAAATGGATCCAAAAAGCTGCCTGACAGCTATCCCAGAGGCTGCAGCTCCCTCCGGAGTGAGCCAGCAGATAGCGATGTGTGTCAATGGATCTGGCCTGCTGCCTATTGATCTGCGCTGGCGGATCGAGGTCAGGTCAATCCATTTAGGCACCGCGTGTGAGGGTCTGTGAGCAGTGGTGCACCCCCTCTCCACCCTTGGGCCACCACTGTGCCACAAGGGGACAAGCACAAGAGCCCAGCTGGTCAGAGCATATGGGTCAATATCTGTGATCAATGCTAGGTTAGAGATGATGACGGCTGATGTTATGCTATAATCTGAATAGACTGTGGCAATGTGATTTACCATGCCCTGCAGGGAATATGAGACGGAGGGGGACATAATCAGCAAAGTCAAGGTCAGTGAGGGGACAAGCAGGAGAGCTGGATTACCTGCAGAGTGTTAAACGTACAATGAATGTCAAACACATCTCACAAGTGAGGCAGTGTTTAAATGTCATTTCCACTTGACCTTAAGGGTTTCCTTTCACTTACTGTGGCCTAATACCTCCTCACAAGTCACAAACCATTGTCTGCTATCTGCGTGTTCTCCATCCAAGGAGACTGCTGATACAAGAAGCACTGATAAGCTGAAGAGAAAAGACAGAGAGAGAGACAAGCCTCTGGTGGTGTCTTGACATAGAGAAGCTGCCGTGACCCTGTGCCTCATACAACACCTCACACTGCGTCAAGTTTTTCTTCTAAGAAACGCCTCCAGAAACCTGATGACGGTTTCCTTCCAGCCTCAGACCCTAGCACCTGTCTTTTCCAAAGCTTCAGAGAAAAAAAAGCATGCAGACTCAGAAATTGCTTCCATACGGCCGCGTGGGCAGACGAAAACGTCTGTAGTGGAGTCCAAAGTCGATCCCCCTCCAGCAAGTATTAGCACTAGCTTCGGCGAGCTAACGCTGCCTCTGCCTGTCCTTGGTTCACAGTTGCACTTATCAGCCTGTGTGCAGGTCTCAGATCAGTGTCTGGCCAGAGGATAAAGGAAAGACGGTTTCTCTGAGATGACACGGCTGCAGGGTTCGACTCAGAGAAGAGGGAAGAGAAAACAAGGGTGTAATGGCTGCCTCTCAATGTGGCCATGCAGCGTAGCTTTCAGCCATGCTTTTACATGTCACACTGCGTGAAAGGGTCATTCTGCATGTGCTATTTCTGTTCAAAGAGTAGCTAAACTCCAGTATGGGAGCTCTATACATAAGAGACTAGCTTAACTATCCCAAACACTTGGTCGAACCCCCAGAGGCCGAGAACAAAGTGCTCCATCAAAGTATGTCTGTAAACCTACTGAATTATTGAGGATTAATCACAGAGAGATGAGCCAGGGTGAACACATCATAGCTGTTATAACTTAAGTGTCAGCAACTTTGAAATAGCTCTAAAGCAGGGGTGGTAACATGAGGAAAAAGGACTATAAAGATGCACAAGATGCATCAAAATCCTTAAAAACCATTCAATAAAAAGTGAGATCCAGACCTTGCTTCCATCTTTTTGACCACATTGAGCATAACACCCGTATAGACGTGCACCTAAACTCTTCACTTTGCCCGGCTTTACCAAGCTTTCACACAGGTCGGATCACCTGCGTGCTATAAAACCTCTGTATTGATCAAACGTTTATGCTGAGGTCTGGACCTCAATGGTAGCCATGACAGCAAGAAGCAATCTCAATGGTCAAATTCTTCATCCAACCAGATGCTAAGTATTTTTCTGACAGTGGCTGCTCTTTCTAAATGTGTTTGCAAGCATGACATCCCAAATGGTTCTGGGTCACAAACCATCTGGGAGCATCAGGTTTAGAGGTCAGCAGCCATTTTTGGTTATCATGGTGATGATAAAACGTTTACTACACACGACACATGTTTAATGTTGTGAAACAGTGGGATAAAGAGTACCAAACCATCTAACATGTACATTGTGTCAAATATTGTACATCACATTTGGAGTCATTGTGATTTATGTATAAGGATGCATAATCCCAATGGCATGCTGGGTTCTGAGGTGCCTGCAATGCTAATCTATTTTCCCATTACCTTGCCAGTTTAATGTTAGACATTGGAAGTGCAAGATTTTCTCACTTTATATTGTTTGGTGATTTTTTATATGTATGTGCAACTGACACAGAATGAATATCAGGATTGAGCATTAGCCGTGGACTAAAGCATTTAAATCTTGAGGTTAATGTGCCTGGAGCTTAGTGTTTTATCTGTATGTGACAGAGCTCCTCTCAGCTTATTTGTCTCCATCTACTACTTTTCCATTAGCGGAGCTGTTCTACTGCTTTTACCATCATTTTCTTCATAATTACTTGCAAAACCCATTCCTCTTTGATAACACAAAGGCAGATTTGCCTCTCAGAAAATGATCTAGTGACTAATCATTTAGTTTTTTCCCCAATAGAAAGCTGACAAACAGACAGCTATTGCAGTGTCAGTCACAGAAAAGAATGTGATAGTCTACCTGAAATGACAAAAAATTGTTCTTCATCACAGGAATATCATCTGAACATAATGCATCCACATCTGAATATCTCGCCTTTCTCTTTGAAGCTCAATCAGTGAAGCTCTGACAGTGAATCTTTCAGCCTTTTTTTAAAAATACACATTCTTCTTCCTTCTGTGTTTACTCATCTTATCGCCTTTGTTCTTTTTTGGGGCTTTGTTCTTTTCCATCTCAGTAGGTGAGTAAAGGCATTTTTAAGAGTTCTGTCAATTTGTTGTTTCAGTCCAAGGCAGCATTTATCTGTTGTTTAAGTTACATTTCAAACAGCAACTCTGGTAAAAATGTAAACCTCAGATATAAATCACCCACATGTACACATGTACGAAGTGTTTTACAGTCCTGTGTTTTACATGTGTGTTTGTGCCATCATCCTACCTTGTTTTTATATACTATAATAATGGCAGGCCAGGTTTTTGCTAACATTAGCCTTTCTGGGAGTTTTTCTCTTGTCCTTGGTCTTCTGTCCATTTGTAAAACAACTAGTCACAATTTCAGCATGTCCTTGTCCTAAGGAGGTAGGTAACATTTGTACATACACTCCCTCAATCCTAATGTTTGATATCTGAACAAACAAACCCCATTATAACACTTGTTACACTTATTTTTGTCAATTCTTCCTAATGTTATTTACCTTAAATATATGTACAGACCGCAAAAGATGAGAAAATGTCGAATTTGGCAATTGAAAAAAAAAAGTTTGGACATAGCATTCTTGAAAGATGTAGGTTCTAGTTTTTCCACTCTGTGTGTGGTTCCTTCGTTTGCTTGTACATGGATTCTATTAAACGCTCCTGGAAGTGTGCAAGTACATGAGAAATTTCTATTAATTGATCACTCTACATCTTTTTCTAAAACCCCCCTTGCTGATCTTTTCACCAAAACTTCAAAGACTGATGAAGATTTGCAGCATTAGAAATAAGGGCTCTAAAAAGGCCAGTTACAGTGTAGTAAAGTCAGTTCGTTAAGTCCTTATCTGCACTTTTGGACCCATCAGCTCTCCGTATAAAGAAATGCTTAAAGTCTCTATCGCTTGTGGTTGATAGATTTCTCTGCCTGCAGCAATATTTTTCAGTACAGTGCTCACATACTAAGTGAATATTGTGATACTTCTCTGGGGTGTGACTTTATTGGAACATTGCTTATTTCTTGTTTAATCTCTTGTAATGTCTAAGTAAAGGAAAGAAGTGCCTGATGTAATAGCTGAGGGTTATACCTCATATAAAATGGCACAGTTGAACAGCAGTGTTCTAGTATCACCTTGGATTATTGACCTCAGTTGACTCATGTTTTATTACATATATCATAAAATATTTAACTAGAGTGTAAGTAATGGTGAAGAGCTATAAGCTAAGCAGGAGTGACCAGCCCTGCCACTACAGTGCCTTCCTCATTGTAACAGATTAAAACACTTGGCTATTATAGAGCACTTTGCTCTTCATCAAAATCAAATTTAAAGTTCTGACATGAGGCAGGAAATCATCAGCACTGCTCCCCGAGGAGACCCCACACTGACTGGTGGCTGAGGGCTATAATTGAGGACACAGGCTCAGAAGGTGGTTTGTCTTTGAAGCCCTCTAAAAATTGATGCTCTGCTTCTCAGAGATTTGCTGAGGTGGTGATGTCAGAGCAGGTGCAGTGATGGTATGTTCAGAAGCTGCCCCACAGAAGAGGTGCTTTCTGTACATACGTCTCTTTAAAAACACATGCTCAATCATCAGGAGGTGCAGCATCTCAGCGGGAAGCAGATTTAGCTAAGCCGTTAATGGACCAAAAAATGAACTTCGGAATACACTGGGGCCCTCTGGATTGTTTTAATTTGTTCTGACACCTCGGATGCCTGAGGTGTTTTGATGTAAACATGTTTCTGTGCTTGTTTTTCTAGCTGCAATGCAAGCAAAAAAACAAAAACCTTCAGATCACAACATGAAGTGTCCATCTAGGTTAAAATCACAGATTCCTATACCATAATATTTGAGCAAGAGCCAAATTTGACCATTTGTCATTTAACCTCTTTAGTGGTTGCAGATAAAAGGCTTGCATTGGTTTTGGTTCTGTCTGTTCTTATCTTTTTGTTTTAAGGATGGTTTTAGCTACATGTTGGAAGTGTCTGACTCCGCCCCTTTTTGGCTAATCCAAAAAAATACAAAGACTTAGATTTCAAATGGAGCTGAGGCAGATGGATGACACCTAGACAGATAGCTAGTGATTGTGACTGCAATAGTTGTATCTCAAATAGGCCACACCCAAAAAATATTCATGAATTGAAATTTTATACAGTCTAAACAGGTAACTAGACTTAAATGTTTAACCTACTGTTTTTACACACTGTTCCACAGGATGTGACTCACTTAAAGAGCAAGTTGTGGCACATTCACATTTCCATTTATTATTGACACTAGTGTGTTACTAAATTATTAGCAGCCAGATTAAATTATTATGTTTGGTTGAATATTACCATGCTTGGTAGCAGCCTTGAGGGAGCATAACCCTGTTGGGAATTGCTGCTGCACCTCACAACTTACATGGTTTGCTAAGCTCCAAGCTACTGATTCATTTATTCTTTTTTTTTATTTTGGCGTATTGATCACCTCTATTATAGGCCTCTTGCCAAACTAACAGGATAATAATTGTGTAAATTTCTCAGTGAGGAGCAAAAGAAATGTAAGAAACTCTCTCCTCTTTTATCTCTATGATGTCTGGCAAAGCTCCAACAGATAAGTACCACTTGACAGAAAGCTTTTTAGTTTAAAATCACTATTAGCATACACTTGAACCTTCTTTTAGACCACACACTAAGCACTCCACAACAAGAAAATGGACTTGTGCAAACACTCGGCCAGCTGACAGTCCCCCTGAGATGACTGTTACAGAAAATTGCTGAGGGAGAGCGCGCTGAGCCTGTAGTCTCAAAGTTTATTTACAACTCCATTGGTGTTGAAAAGTGTCAAGGGTCCTCAGGAGCCCTCTCCAGCGAAAGGATCTTTAATGGAGCTCTCAGTGAAACGACGCAGAGAGGGAGAAAGAGAGGATGACATTGTCTCCGTCTGAAGACTCACCTCTCTCTCTAATTGCCTCAAGTCCTATTGATTACCTGAGGGGCCCCTCACACCTTTTCCATGTGATCCCCTTCACACTGTGTGTAATCCCTGCGCCGAGCTTACAGCCCAGCTTGTTGTGCTGTTTTCTGATGTGATTAGCGGTATTGATCAGAGCATGTGGGGCACCTCACAAACGCTTGTGATTCAGATGCTGAAGTAAAGATGATGTTTAGTGAAAGCAATCAAAGCATTTTGTGCACATGAACACCTTTTCTCATACACACTGAGCTCTTCCATCACTACCCCCCAACCCCCCACTGCTAAGCCTGAAGGCGTGTTTAAGCTGCAGCTTGATCCCTAGCACATATTACCAGACATCCCACTGTCACAACACACACTCTCACTGCCACTCACTGTCTTTCCACACCCTATGTCTTGCTCTCTCTGTGTCCCTAAGGGAAATTAAGATGACTCAATTCCCTTGCAATTAAATGCTCTCATGCTGCCTGCCCTTCAGTGTATGTGTGTGTATATGTGTGTGTGTGTAGAAGATGAGATGGGAGACAGCTGGAGTGGTGGACTGAAGGAGAAAGTGAGAAAAGTGACTACATCTAATCTCCCTCCATCTCTTCTCTTCATCGATTAGAAGGACCCTGGACCCCGGCGATAACGCCCGCCAATTAAACAAGCCGCCACAGTTTGGCAGTGAAGCTGTATTTCGGCTTAAGTCACCTACTGTACCTCTTGGCTCTTTCTTCAGCTTATCTGCTGCCTGCTTTTTTTGGAATTAAGTAGAGAAAGTGTGGGTAGGAGTGGGTCACGTGCACCAAGAGAGGGCAAAAATAAATATAGTATAAGTATAAATCCAACAGAGAAGGTAGGAACAAAATGTTATGATTGCCTTTGTTGCTGTTGTGCATCCTTAGATATGGATTCTATATATCATAATAGCATATCTTATAATATCTTAAATGCATTTTGTTCTTTTTGATTGAAAACTGGTGCCTTGTAGAGTGTTAGTTGCCTCTAGCTGCCATTCTCAGTGTTCCTGGGTTGGAGGCACATAGTGTAGGTGGATAGCATGCATGAATTCCTGTCATGAATTCCTCTTCTTTTCCCCCAGTATCGCTTCTTAGTGAATGTTAACACAGAAGTACTGTGCACTATAAAATACAACCATAATTTGTGCCTAATCTGTGTTGTTTAAAGTGGCACTTCATACATTTTCAACATTAAGTTCAATGTACTCCTCATGTTTTGTAACACCTGTGAACATAGTTGTATAATGTCGTCTGTTTCTCTGGAGGAGCTTCCTTTATTCTGAGTAACTCTAATGATGTCATCAGGGATTCACTTTGAGACTACAAACAGGAAGTCTGTATTACAAACCAGGTACATGGTAGAGAAAGAGAGAGATTAATGTTTCACAGTTCTCCACCAAGTTGGATGACTAACATGGAAAGTTGGAGAATGTCACCTACCAGGACCACAAAATCCAAAATGGCTGCTCCATGCATTACTCTCTACTCAAAGTGTATGTCTCAATTCTCCCACTCACTCCGTACTTACTGTATGGGGCGTTTGTTGTAGAGGACTAAATAGTGCGTTTATTTTCACAATACATGATGGTACATATTGTTAATGTAGTCACCACATCTTGTCACTGTCTTTTGTGAAAGCAAAATTCTAAACTTAACCAAAGATTGTGCAGCCGCCCATGAATGCTATGCTATAAATACCTACCCTGTTCACATGATTGGACAAAGCCAGATACTACCTGCAGAAGGTAAGTGGTTAGTGTAGCCAATTTTCAGAGGTAGTAACTAACAAAGAACGGATCTGTGCGCTCCACAACTGCTTATCAGGGATGGATTGCTGAACGGGCCTACTGGGCTCAGGCTCAGGGGTCCAAGAGCTCAGGGGGCTCTGAAGCTCAAGCCTGTGGCACTACTCTGTATGCCAGGTTTTCGTGTCCTGTCCAGGGGCACATTGGCTCATAATCATATTCGTTTGAATTGCATCTTCTTTGTTTCATGTGGATAAAACTAGTCCAAAATCACTTTATAAACGGACACTAGGAAAAAGCTTTAAGTTTTCCACTGCAAATCTCAATGAATAAAACACTGGGGCCTCCTACCTTTTTCTTGTTGGTCGGGCAGATGTAAAAACTCGTCACGACGATGGTTGTCCCTGGCATCAGGTTCAGCTTTGTGTAGGTTGTGCCGTAGTCAGTAGACCTGAAAATAGAGAAGGAACAAGTTTGTCTGGGAACTTTTGCTTCTGTAATGGTTTTATCAATAGAAAAAAGACATTATAGTGGTGATCTGGAGAATAGGACCTCTGTAAAAGGCTGCTGCTCATACAGGATGTTGATAGTTCATTAGATTTTATAACTTTTCTTTAGTTCTATTTCATCGAACTCTTCCCATCCTGCATGTTAAATCTACTGCTGCATGAAAAAAACACCTTTCTGTTGACAGAATGCAACCTGCTTATTCTCTTAAACTGCCCTGAAGGCATCATATCAGCTCTCTGTTCACCATATTACCACTTTATGGTGCCCGGCAACAAATCAGAAATGGCTGGACAACCTGTCATTGCTAGGACAATTCAAAAACAGCCTAGGGCCTAGTAATGAAGTACTGACAAATCCTCAAATCTGGCAGTTTTAAAAGCAGGTAAACTGTGTGCATTGGAGATTGATTGCTAACTGCTGGATTCGTTCTCAGCTCGGGCTCAGGCACTCCCGCCCAGCTGAGTGAGGGTGATTGTTTGTGACAGCTTTTGAAAAATGGCGCAGGTTTCAGCACGCCAAGGCTAAAGTGAGGTGACCGCTTATGGATAATTAATGTGTCAAATTCCCGTCAGGATAGGTTAATCCAGGAAACCCTCTCCTTGACAAAATAATGCAAGCAAAGGCAGATTAAGACCGAAAATGCTGGTTATAAGAGAGCAAGATAATGATGTAAATAAGGAAATAAAAGGTCGACTGTGTTTGCGTTCTATCTCTCCTGTGTGCAGTTTGTGAGGAGAGAAAGGAGATGCTACAACATTTAGCTGAGGGTTGAGGGTTTAACAGGAGGGGGCCTGTGAGGAGAGGTCTTGATGAAAGAGAGTGATGAGCTAGCACGTCAGTCTGGTTAAGGATGAGAGGAATTACTCCTTTGCGCAGTGGGACTTCAACCACACACACACACAAGACACATATACACCCGAAGCCCTGCCAAGCCATTCAGCAATCAGCTCTCCCAGAGTGCTCCGATACAGCTGGAGAAAATCAAGTGGCATAGCAGGCGTGAGCTATTTCTCTGCAGTGAGTGGGGCAAGTGTTTTCATCTTCCTTGCCGGCCTGTGTGCCATGTTTAACCCAGGATCACACAGAGGACATGGACAGATTTGGCACTGGTGGCCGTGTTAGCAGCACGAACCTGGTGCTTATCCGAAAAAACTCAGTGGATGGTGTAAAGGGCCTGCTTGGGGGCCACATTGAAAAATCATGAGGACGTGTTGTAAGTACAAAAAACACACTGAGTGACCACACTTGACATATATACTTATGCAAAGACATATAAAGATTTGAATGATTGAAGTCTTATTTTGAAAGGGCTTGTCCTAATGTCCAAATATTTTAATTATTACCTTCAAGATGTCTCTGTGTAACAAATTACCTGACTTCAAAAACTGCTCTGAACGATGACCCACAAACACATCATTCTGTGTACAGTCTTTATTATATATCATATATGCCATGTTAAAATCTAGTATATCATTGACTCATCCATCCACCTCCCCTTTCCTTGCCAAAATGGCCAAATCATCTCTAATTTAGCATTTTTATGCACAAACCTTGCCAAGAGCTACTATGTATTAGTCAAAGGATTCTGTGATAAGTCATGCAAGCAACATGAAAAGGGCAACTGAGAGCAAAAAGGGCATGATTGTAATGGAGGGACCGCTAATAAGGCTAATATGGAGGTTGTGTGGGGGTTGTTGCTGGGGGAAGTCATCAACTGCAGCACCTTATATGGCAAGAATAATGATGTCGGGTTAATAGAAAAGCTCATTTTCTTCTGTCTGCCATCAAGACCTCTGGATTAATAGGCTGGTACTGAGCTATTGTAGATTAATGAGGCATAATTACTTTAAAACAGAGTAGGGAGCAGATGAGATGGGATGTGGAGGAGCATGGGGAGGAGATGGTATGGTACTCGGTGTAACTTTCAATCCTGGCAAAGTTACATATTAACAAAAAAACAACAAAAACTGATTTAGTACAAAATCATCAACAAACATTATCATCAATGTAATTAAACAAGGCCAATTAGCTGGAGGGACATTTGGTACAAAGGAAGAGGAAGCGGTGAATGTGGAGATGGTGTCTGTGAGGATGGATGTGACAGAGACAGACACTGCGGGTGAAATTGTATTTTCCTTGATGCGCTTGAGAAAACAGAGAAATGTGGAAGCACTTTAGGGTGGCGACAGGTGCTGATTCAGATTTAATGTCCTAATATGTCAAGGTTGCTCCCAGCACCTGACGTCTTGGGGAAGAAAAATCGAGTGTCAGGCAAAAGTGAGATGAGACGGAATACCAAAATTCACAGTGATGGAGGACAAAGGACATGAGAGAGAGGATTTCTGATAAATCCATCTGAAGATCTTCAAAGTATTTTGATTGAGAAGTGACAGGCAAAAATGTATCTTTCTAAATTCACATGCATGTCAAGAGATATCTAATGTCGATGAAGCTAATGGTGGAGCAGGACAGTTTTTAACGTTGTAGAGACAAGACAGTGGACACATACAGAAGCGGCTTGGCATGCCGGTCAAGGTCTGATTTCTGCAGGAAACTGGGCAGATGCTGTCAGTGTGAATCAGCCAGATGGCCAAACTGTTGGGTTTTGACAAGGCACATCACCGACTGGCTGACACAGTTATTTCACAAGGGAGCCCCCTTCTAACAACTGAGGGGTGCACAGCCGGGAAGGAGGCCAACATCTCCTGACAAGAGGGAGGATTGAGCTGTATCTGCCCAAGAAGAATATGTCAGAGCTTCCTATGCAAAGCGGTGGAGAAACACAAGGTTGAAAAGACATGCAATGCATTAGAAGGTTGACAAGAGTGATAAAGCACGGGGTGAGTTCGCTTCCATGCCAGGGTATCGCTCATCCCGGCCATTAAGCTGCATCCCAGAAGAATTTGTGCCAGACTTTGTCCAGAGTGGGTTAAAGCTCGGGGTTGTGAGTGATCATAACGATCAGTGCTTCCCCATCTTTCTTTTTGAAAGAGCAGGGAATTAGCGGGAGATGGGAGCTTCTGATTTATAGCAGCAAAGGTAATTGCTATGACTAGTGTTAAAAAATACTGCTGAGAGAGAGTCACCATTAGTGTTAAAACTGATTTACAGTGGTTAAAAGTAAGGGCCCATAAATACCACACGACAGATTGAACTTTTAACAAACATTTTACAATTCAGGATGGTAACAAAAAAAATTACTGTGATGCTGAGACGCGAGGGATGGTGCTAAAAAAAGGAAGGGCTGTCACTCCCATCTGCTGCACACATGGACGGGTCAGTCTTGCTGACCTCATTCTGGCTCCCTTTTAAAAATGACCATTCTGCTTGACTGCAGCTGTTCTTAACAGGCCTGACCACACCTCAGTGTCATCTATCTGTTTATTTTCCTTACTTTCTACTGCAGTGCAATGGCTATGGATGATAAAGCTCAGGGAGTCTCAGGTGTACAAAGAACAACGGGTTTATGGCTATCTGCTGTGGCCTGGTTGTGCCAAAGCCTGGCTTTATTGACTGGAGAGCAAACTAGGGAATGATACAGCATGCCTCTCAGAGCTCAACCACAATCAGCTATAGGGAAGTTGAATGGCAACTTTGGAGAAAAAAAACAGATTTTGTGTTGTGTTTTGTGTCATGAAGTTGAGCCTTTGCCACACACAGGAAATGGATGTATTTGTGGCTGTATCTCCCACATACTTCATCCAATGTGGATGCAGCAGTGACCCCTAGAATCAGATCTGAGTCCCCGTTTAACCTACAGACATGAAAATCTGTACACATAGCACAGCACTTTGTCATACGGTCTGGCTGTGGCGCCGCCACAAAGTTAACCCTTCACCAATGCACAGGGAATGTTTTTGTGGCTGTATCTCCCTCATACTTACCTATGTGGATAAAACTTTACATGCTGAGCCTCTGAATCTGCACAGATTGATATGCTGATATGCTACAGTTACTGCGCCACCTACTGGCCAGAGGACCTGTCTTTTGTATATGTGTGTTTTGGTGTACTCTTCTGCCCTGCCAACCTGATCTCACAGTGACATACGCACAGATTGTTAACACTGCATTACGTGGCACCGACACGAAATGTACAGTAACCCTAACCCTTGGAATTGGATATTTGAGCCCCTTGTGCTGTCGCTTGATGGTCCAATTGGACACTGACTTGCCCATAGAATATTGCGGCCTGTTTACAAGACAAAGGCATGGCAGATAGCTCCGCAGAAAGCCTGAAGTGTCTTCTTTTTGAGAAAAAAAAACATCGTCATCGTCGACAACGTCTTCAGCTATTACTATTCCTGAGATATGAGCGACTTTGTAAGACGTATGCTCTCCTGTCGTACATGACATGGTCGACTCCGAAGGTTATTAACTTTGTTTTTACTGATACACTTTATGTCAGACCAAATGCCTACGAAACGTGGGGTTCCACAGGGGTCCATCTCAGAACCCTTTTGGTTCAATCTTTATATTCTTCCATTAGGTTAAAAAATACAGTATCAATAGCGCCAGGAAATTTAGGAAACATGTACTGACTCGTAGTTTCAGAGTGTGATCGCCTTTCTGGCCCAAAGACAATGAATTTCGAGCGTCAGCACTCACTGGGGTCACCTGACAAAGAGGAATTTAACACCCAGTCTCTTAGTGTGAAGGCCTTCAGAAAGTGGCAGCCATGCAGAGAAAAGTGTGAGACTGTGCTGACTGGAAAAGCGAAAAAGACAACCGCCCTTGGAATAACAAGACGCAGAGGTGACAACCGCACTGGTCACAAATCATGAAATTGCAAGTTAAAGTGTCTATGGGAAGATGTTATGGTTGACAGACTCAGAATATAGAGATGAACAACCTAGACTTACTGTATGCCAAAATGTCAAACGGCTATGCCGGACCACTGAGCAAAATGTAGTAGTTTAAAAATAAAAGCTCTTTTCTACTAGCCTGAAAACAAACATTGGTTTTTGGTAGTAGCAGCAAACCCTAGCATTTTTTTTATTTGATTTAAGTTTTTTATTCCGGCTGTGATTCCACTGTCAGCATGGTCAGACACCACAAGTGGTTATAGTTGAGAGTATGTAGTCATGAGAGTTCACCTTCTTCCCCCCTATTTCTTGAACCAATTTGAATTGTGCCTCTGTATTTGGCAATGCTTTATCAAAGTGCTGCTTGCACAGCCAGAGGACCTGTAAGATAATGCACTCTATTGTCTCCTGTACTGTTAAGAGTAGGAGTAGACACTTGTAGAAGCAGAACTGATCAGAAATGACAGTCACGCACAAAACCATGAAGGCTCCATTCTTCAACAGATTTGCTTATGCTGCAACTGCTCCTTTCATGATGAGAGTCATTTAACTAATTTGCATTCGAATCACAATACATGGCAGGAGAAGTTGGTAAGATGTGGGCTACATTTCTGTTCAGCTTAGTCATTGATGCCTGAGAAGCAATTGGCAAATTGCATCTGGAAGAGCCTCCTACACTGTAAGTATTCTGAGCAGGCAGTTAGCCAGGATACAGTGATTCATGCTTGGTAAGGGCACTTCACAGCAGTGGATAGACACTTGAAGTGCACAAAACCACTGGAGCATAGTTATCAGGAGCGGAGTGCTGCTGCCATTTTGAAAAGCTGCTTATAGAAGTCCCCTGACAGTCCTTTTTGCATCTATTTTCCCTGTTTGTACAGAGGAAATGACACAGTATTACATCAACGCTTTCAATAGGGCTGTGTTCCAAAGAGGTCAGTGCTGAATTACACTCCTGACCTCTTCTCTCTAAGGCTCCGTGCAGAGTCGCTGGCCTTGTGCTGTCAGCTGTGATTACACTTTGTTTGAATATGTTTGACAAGAGCCACTGGATAAAGAAATGCTAAAAAGACATATGGAGGTTGCCATAGCCCCCAGGTCCACCCTGCGTGGACTACTGTCAGCCTGCTTCTGTCAACAGAGGCTCTTGGACGTCTGCAGTATACTGTTGTCATAATATGTTTCACCGTCATCCCTCCATGTTTCATAACACTTCCTTTATCAATTACAGATCATTGCCTCAGAATACCCAAATTCCTAGCGCATGCAGTCTGCACATCATTTCCCTTAAGGTAGGTGCAGAAATATGTGTGGATATAAAAAAGACTGTATTATCAGGAGAAATAACCACACTCCCTGGATTCCATCAACAAAACTTTCACACTGTCCCAGTGAGCATAATTAGTAAAAATGAAAGTCAGTACACACCAAAATACTTAAAGAGATTTCTGTCCTCCAGCACACATCCAGGATCCTTGGATGTGAAAAATATACGTTAATCTGCATATCATACCAGTCTCAGGATGTTTTGTTGTCCAGACTCCAGAAAAACACACAACTTTTCCTATGATGCAAGACCAGGATCCCAAGTCTACTTCTGGAGAATAAGTTTTCTGGATTCCCAAAAAATACTTTAGGAAGTTACCCAAGGTTAACACCAGGCTGTTACAGCTACAAGCAACAAGTTAGCCAATGTTTGACCCTAACCACTAAACAAACCTGTATTTTGCTGATGCCTGTTTGGTTGATCCATCCTTCCACCCCAACATCCTTAGACACTTTGTGGCTCCACATCTTTGCCTCCCACCCGACTGGCATCTTGCACCCACCGCACCAATGTCTGGTACATGGACATCCTATCTCTGAGAAGAGAAGTATCTTTTTGTGTCAGGAGAAGTATAGCAACTGATTAAGCTGTCTTTTGTACTAGGCACACCAAGCTCGGAGGAGAGACTGCAATACACCTGGTCTCTCCTTTATGAGGCCTCAGCCAAAAACTGGAACTCGCAGATCCATTCTCTCAGGCTTGAGGCTATCTGCTTGCAGCTAAACCAAAGTTAGTTTGGACTGGTCTGTGTCCTGGTATACCATGCTTTACTGCTACGATTGCTTCTAATTAGTGGATGAAACTGGAGGAATGTATGGATGGGTGCTGTCAGACCTAACCTTTCTTAGTAAATCACCTTTGCAGTCTTGTTTCTTTAACTCTTTCAGCCATAGTTTATTATGTCTTTTTAATCCGTCTACAATGCCATCTCAGTGCTACTTCCTGTCTGATCATGAGCATGCACACTTTTTATTCAAAAATCCATATAACATTATATAAGGTCAGGAAATCAGGTTTCTTCTGCAGACATTATACTTTTGTGAGCCGAGCTTCAATGAAAATCAGGTAAGCCTCACAGTAAGCTGCCTATTAAGTGCATGTAAACCCACTGACTGAAATGTGAGAAGTGTTGATAGTCATGTTGAGCTTTGCGACAAGTCCACTAGGCACCCCCACCACCACCCCCCCACCTCTCACCCCCCACTTTCTGCTGACTGAGATTAAACACTTCTTACAGGCTTCTCCTCAGTCTTCCCACTCTAATGTGGTTAAGCTCTGACTCAACCACTTCTGCCGGCTGGATTCGGCTCCCACCCCCAACCCCACCCCATCCCATCCCTCTTCTTCTCTGAGGCACCCACGCTGCGCCCTCTCTGCACCCATGTCCCAGCTGAATAGAAGGAAGAAGGGTAGTAAATGGGGACATTTATCTAGATGGCATCCCCATCAGTACGCTCAGGGACATGGCACCCACACTTTCCCAGACTTCACATGAAGCATTAAGTGCATTTGTGAGGTGTCCCTTACGTGTGAGGTCTGGACAGGCAGCAATTAGCAGATAAAGAAGAAGCAAATCCACTGCTCTCCATCAATTCCACAAATGATCCGATTGCCCTCTATACACTTTGTTTGGATTCTCTTCAACCACTCTGAGCCACAACAGAACAGAGACAGAAGAATGCTTGAACGTAAAAAGTATTTTTTTCTTCCATTCCTCAGGCCTGTGGAAAATACTCATCACTCTCTCCACAAAGCACCAACCACCAACCTGTGGATAATGGAGATCACAAAGTGTGTTAACGCTGCATGTACGGAATCAAGAAGCCACTACAAAGCTGAGCTCAGGCTGCTGACTGATGCTCTTGATTTCCTTAGTCACAGCAAATCAAACTCCAGACTGGTAATAGCCTTTTTAATTACAAAATGAGGGTGATGAAAAAACTAAAATGCTTCCGTTTTCATCATCAACAGTTACAACAGAAAGATTGCAAAGAAAAACACAAGGAAAATAATGGCTTCTGCCACAACCTGCTAAACTGAAAGCAGCAAATTGTCCATCTTTTCTCCATCTTTAATGGTCCCTGCAACCCCTGCCTATCCTCCCACACACCTACACATTTTCCTCGCACATGAGTGTTCTCCCCATGTTATTGTGGACAAAACCACACAAAGAAAAAAAAAACAAAAGGGTTCAAGGAGGCGTAGAGGGCAGTAAGGTCAGATTCAATCTTGACCCATTGATTAGGACTTGGATCATTTTACTGACAGGGGAGTTTAATTAAAACGAACGGGTTTGATTTTCCATTCATCACCTGATATCCCTCAAGTGTCCTGACTTCAAAGCCCAGCAGGCTGCTGCTCACTGGTAGCCAGGATTCATGCTGGGAGCACCTTCTCTGATTGCCTTGGGGCATCTCACAGTAGTCCACATGAAGGCCAACACTGCTGCCCCGCAGCGATCAAGAGCAAATATAATGACAATGGTACAAAAAGGATGTGGAAAAAGG
The DNA here is from genome assembly GCF_900634625.1 of Parambassis ranga. NCBI lineage: Eukaryota > Metazoa > Chordata > Actinopteri > Ambassidae > Parambassis > Parambassis ranga. Next base: position 4,611,154 of record NC_041038.1, on the reverse strand, counting down.
TGCTTTTGATGTGAGGTGTGGTGCTGTATAACTTATGACCACAAGATGGTCTGTCAATGCAGGAATAGAAACCCATCTATTTTCTAATGGTGAAAAAGATGCGATCACATAAAACACACCATTCCCAGTACACACGCTTCTTTTTCTGATCTCAGCACTTTGACTTTTGACCTAAAAAAGGTACAAGCCTGACAGAAACTTCACATGCCCACACAGTTGTGTGTGGGGCAGGGTGAGGCCCCTAGGGATGGGGTCCCACGCCAACCTCTGTCGTTTACTGAGACAAACCAATTTGTCTCAATAAGTGACTTTGACAGGACCCCCAGACTAATCAGTCACTACTGATTGCTGTTTGACTGTCAATAAGCCTTGACTTACAGATGTGTGGTACTAGTACCTTACAGTTGTTAGAAGTCAGTCTTCTAATAGGTTAAAATTCTAAAAAAAATGTTTACTTTTTCATTGTTTTAGTAATCTATACTTGAAATAAATCTTCTTCCATAGAGATCTGGGCCTTCTGTTCAACAATAGCAGGCCTAAAAACAGTCTGCTTCCTCATAAGAAGCTTAGAATTGCTAAGCTACAAGCTAGCTAACACCTACTTGTGGTCAAACTAGTCTCCTCTATTATCAATGCAAACTGCAGGGTTTATAGTTAGTGTGGTTGCCTTGACAACAAATGTCCCACGCCTTGTCTATGTCCCCCCAGAAACAAAAAAAAACTGTGCCGCATCCATGCATGCATAGACAGTATAGAAAATTAAAGAAACGAGTGTGCAGACCTCCTCATACTGCACACTAAAGAAGCTTCTTCTCCAAAATCACCACACATTGTCAAGTCAAACAGAAAGTTCAAGTTAAGTTAAACCTATAACACATACTGGATGAATTACAGTATGCAGCTTTCACTGTGAGGAAAAGAAGAGAGAGAGGCTGATGGTGGTTTCAGTAAGTGGGCTGACATCGCAGAGAAAAGCTCACAGTGTCCCAGGGGGCCAAGTGTGCACCGCCTTTACATCTTCTAATCATCTGTCACTCTCTAAGCCCCCCCCCCCCCCCCCCCCCCACACACACACACACACACACACTACAGTATAATATCTGTAACTGGAAATTTGTGCACATCACCATGAAGGACGTCCACCTCCTAATATATAAGATGCAGCCAAGATGGCTGTTAAATGTCTTGAATGAGTTTACAGGCCTATAAAGCAATTTTAACTCAGGCTGTAATTTCAGCGCAGACTGTGTGCAATCTAACTACTAATATCTCCACATGAGGGAATGAAGGAAGAGGAGACACCATTAAAATGCTGCTGACCCAGAGCTGGCATGGGTGCTGCCGGTGGCAGCTGAAAGAAAGAAAAAAAGCCATTATATATGTGTGAGTCATTGTAGTAAGATTGGTGTGGCCAGGCTTATCTGCACGTTGAGGGATTCTAGTGTGGGAAGCAAAAGCAAAAGTCTCATATCATTTACTTTATTTTTTGACATATAAGGTTCTGACGCAAGGTTTTCCTCATTCTGCTCATGCAGCAGTGGCATCTCTTTTAAAACCAAACCTTCAAAAATATATAGGAATTTATTTTTTATTTTTTACCTCATGAGAGGCAGAAATAAGGGTCTGAGATCATCAGAAAGAATTTGTGGTTGACAAAGCTAAAGATTTCCCAATAGACTCAGTTTTCTGATCTGCTATCTCTTTGTGTTAATCTACAGATACTTGGATAAAATGATTTTGGCCAATGTGAAGATAGTCAGGCACTTTTACTGCATAGAGACACCTCCTTCACTGGACTGTATAGGGAGGGCTAAAGTACAATTGACACATGTTCAGAGTGGGTTAAACCCTTTCTGGGCATGGACCCACTGTGACATTGGTTCCTGAAGAACCTTGACACCGACCATCTGTCACTCAAAAATGGCCACATTGCGCAAACATTTAGATCTTCATACTACAGACTAAAAGTGTCCTCTGTTTGTTTGTTTGCTGTGAACTTGGCCATGCATGTATATGATTAGCTAACACAATAGCCTGTCGGATGATATTGTGTATAAAAGTTCATCTTTTTTGCAGATGACTGCATTGTTTTTGTATGATTGGACCTGTCACCTCATGACAAAATGGCCTGTACTTTGCTCTCACCTCACCACATGCAGACCACACAGAAAGTTTTAACTGCTCATTTTATGTACATACTGAGACCATTAACATTGACAAGGGTTACAAAAATTATCAAATTAGCAAACACCAATCTGGTTAAACTTATAAATCTATACACTAAACATTCCAGCTTCTGCTGCTGCTTGCTCCTGTCTGTTTTCTTTCAGTTTATTTGTGTCTACATGCCATTTGCATTCAGCCACTGTGGTGAAATCAATCACTGCATGTCAGGCAGAAACAGCTGTCACCACGGGTTGGGCTTTATTATTCATACACATCATGAGAAATTCTCATCATGATCATCTGGATGACATTTCAGATTCATTTGCTTACATAAACAAAACCGGGGAAATGCAGATTTAATTGCATAATGGCAACACAAAGTGTGTCATCGTGCTGCTACAAATACTGTTGAGGTGGTATGGTGTGGCTGGTGGGGCCTACAAGGTTAACTTGATTCTGAGTGGCTGCAGGGTGTGAACTAATTCCTGATTAGTAAACAACTGCTTAGATGGGTAACCATAGCAACAGATAAACAATATTAACAACATGACAAATAATCTTTTTTAAAGAAAAAAAATAGTGACAGCTGACTGAAACACATAGCAGATTAGCCAGCTAGCTACTGATGTTCTTGAATATTATTACTAGCATAGCATTAGCTTTCTTTCTCAAAGCTAGGGCAAAACATTTAATGAACTCGCAGATCTCGTTGAGAAGTTGTTTCTACGGTTCTGCCTAATTTACTGTTAGTGAGCATTTGGAACTACTCATCCAGGTAGTAGTCACACCCTAACACGTTATCAAAGGTTAAATTATCACTCAAATATTTAATCAAATCCATTAAAACATAAAGTAATGTACTTATTTTTTGTATAAAAATGTTATGTTATATAAAAAGAGATGGGTCATACATATATGCAGTTCTAGCGCTTTAATAATTAAGCCACTGTGTACACCAGTTTGCTAAACCAATAAAAAAGTCATTTTGATGGGATGAATTTTTGAAAATTATTCATAAAAATGAGGCCAGGTTCTTTGTTTTACTTTAATGAAAGATGCAAGAAAACTTAATAAGGAGCTTCCTTTAAATGGAGTTCATGTATGTTTTGCTTCCTCCTTAATATTCAGAGCTGCTTTTTGCCTCCCGGTGAGGAACTGTCCGCGGTGCTGACATTTTCCACCTTCCGTTCTGACTTCACAACATACCGACACCGCCTTGGCTCCAATAACACAGAATGCATCCAGAGTCAGTGCTGTTTTATCACCCGGCCTGCTCATTGTTGTGAGAAAACACTCACAAAGAGCACATTTGGATTCAAATATGCACACGTTTGCTGGTCTTTACTTTCAAATGTGCTGGTTGCAAAAAGTAGGTGGTCATCTCATTTGTGTAATTGCATTTAAAAGCACACTTGCCTCTCTATTGGAGGAGTGGAAATATAATGCCCGAATTTGCAGACAGCAAGCTTTTTACCATGTGAAGCAATAAGATAAGAGAGTTGTTGGCTCAAAATCAAAAGTGACATCACCTGATAGGAGAGGATGTGTATCCATCCTAGGTGCTGTAGAAAAATCAGACAGCAATATGAAGAAGCTAACTAGCACTGTTGCACGTCAAACTCTATCAGCTGGGATCAAAAACTTCAAGATGAGAGGATAAAAGCAGAGAAGAGGTGAGAGGATTATCACGGGGGCAGGAAGGGGTGCCGGGGGCAGGCAAAGAACCTGAGACACACTGAGTAATGTAGAGAGGTACGGCTGGGCAGGGAGGTTAAGTGAATTCCATCAGCGTGTTCTGTCTCAGGCAGAATCACAGACAAAGTGCAGTGAAGTATGACTGCACCACTGTGCACACACACAAGACACTACAGCACAATCTGCTGTCCAACAGACAGTTAAAATCCATCTGAGGGTCCACATAGAGAGAGAGAGAGAAAGAAATGGAGGTCCACTGCAGCTACACTTATTTCTGAGTTGAGGCAGTGCAAGAGGAACGTACACCTCTGACTGGAGGATGGTAACATCATTTTTTAAATAAATTTCATGAACATAAATAAATATGCCCCACAGAGTTAATTGCACAGCTTGAAAACATGTTTAAATGTGCAGTTAGTCTTACATGTCATGGCACCTCTTGGCACTGATTATTAGCTGTTAGGCTGTGGGGATCATTTGTGTGGGTTAACCCATTTATAAAGAGCTGGGCAGTTGAATGAGAAGCCATTATTGTGAGATGAGAGCAGTACGATTGAATAAATGTAGTCTGGAGTTACAGCTAGCTGAAACAGTTACTTGACAAGTTATCAAAATGTAGACCTTGCATGCAGACCTCGGTGTCCCGAAAGCCCATAAAAAAACAGCTAATTGAGCCTGTGGGGATTTTAGGAAGGTGTATTTTCCCCATGGGAGCGATGTGACATTTGCCAGCAGATATAGTGTAATTGTTGTACTTACAATCGGAAGAAATCTTTACTTTTATATGATGCTGCCATGGAAATCATGGCTCTGATACAACATGGGACCAAAAATTACGGTGGTGTGCAAAGGTTTAGCAAGATTATTCAATCTGCAAAAGGCTACACCACTAGCTTTTATGCTACCATGGTGACAGACCAACCACAAGTCCTTGAGAGCAAGTCATGGTTAAGTCAAATCAGATTTATAAATGCTAATGTATTAAGTCCAACTCAGTGTCACACAGGCAGTGTTCCATTAAGGCAAAAATAAAACAACAAAAAAAATCCTACCGCTATCTAAACTGGGACATGTGCCAACTATTACCCATACAGTTCATTCATTTACCCAGCATCCTCTATTAAACATGACATGTCGCGCCTGTTATTTAATCACCTCTCTTCTCTTTGTGGCTGATTGCTGATGACAACAGTCGCCCTGCGAGCGATCCATTGCCGATGATGGCCCCCGTTAAACCAGTCAGTGTAACGCACATCTGAAGGCTTCCTGCGCTGCTGACTGTAAATAAACCAATTAATGCGGCTCTGTGCGTCTCCACGGAAACGGACAGCCAGGAACACCTGTGCGTGAGAGACGGCGCTGCGAGGCCAGTCCCCATGTGAAGGAACAGATGTACTCATCTGTGCAGTAGAAGAGTGTGTGTGCAAGTGTCATAGGTAAGTGGTAGTTGACTAATAAAAAGCCCCTTGCTGGTGGAGAAGTGGGAATTAACTGATGTTTCCTATCATTTCGCTTGTTGTTGTGTGTATGTGTTGTCACCTTATTTTCAGTTTAATCTCTAAATCATAGGATGCCTTGCTGCTGTAGGTGGACAGTGAGCATGTAAATGTGTTTTTGTTTTCATTAATGAGGTATGCAAATGATGGTAAAGTGTGTTGCTTTAAACAGACATACAGTAAGTTTTATGCATGTGATTGTGACGTATGTGTTCTTCTAATTGTGGATGAATGGCCTGCATTTTCATTTAATTGGCTGCACACCTTTAAAGGAGTTAATTTAAAGTGAATTCCACTTTATTACAAGTGACATGTAATTTTCACATGACACTGTAGCCAACCTTTGCTACATCAGCTGTTATTTTAAGTAAAAACATCAGGTTCCATCTTTAGGAGAGGCACATAAATAACACCGGTTGTCTCCATACATGTTGACACAAGTCATGTTGGCAGGAGAAGGTGGGTAAGTACAGGTTTCTTTTTTTAACATGAGTGGGACAGTGGGATGGTGAGACTGTGGCAGATTTTCATGAGCTAAGATTAGCACATTTTTTTGGGGAAAAAAATGAAGTTAGAAATATGACAGAAACCAGTTTACAGACTCCTCAATCCTCCCCACAAATGTGATGTTTTTATCTGATCCACTTTCTGTTTATACTGCATTTATTTTTTTTTATTTCAGATGTCCTAGTAGTAGTCCATACATTTATATACATAACAACTTTTAACAACTGAATTCTGCTTGTGTGTCCCCCTCCATGCCTGTTTTCCTCCATCCTGTGTTCAGGTTTATTCCTCACTTGCTTTCTCACTCTCAATTGTGTTTGTGTGCTCACTCTCCACCTGCTGTGTTAACTCCAAACTAAACCAGCGCCTACACCAGCACCAGCTTTTCCTCCACTGTCATTCATCATTCAAACTGCTTAAACCATGAGGGTTGTGTTAGCTACTTTCAAACCAGCTGGGAGATGTTATCCCTGAAGGCCAGGAGCCCTGGTCCATGCCAGGCATCCTTACTTGTACTCGAACCACCTTAACTGTATACTCCAAAAGATTTTTTAGAACTTCTCTCTTCTATCTATTCTTTTTTTTGTCCTGATTCTTGGTTCCACATTTTCTGAAACATAACAGGTCAATCTGGGCCAGGGTCGGTGGATGCCGAGCAGGTCATGAGAAGCCCGATTTATACCTAAGCTCACACATTGGTGGTACTGGCCTGTGAATCTTTGTATAACCACTCAAGACATGAATAAAAGGCAGAAGGACTGGGCTGAGCTGGATAATCACTGTGTACTAAAGTTAACCTGACCTGGTTATCCTGACCCTCGTTAATGTATCTTGCAATGCCACTTTGCACCACTAGATGGAATAGTGATTCACTGTTGGAACATATCTGCCCTCAGAGGAAGAAGTAATGCTGCTGAGTTCTTTTACACAGCCTGTAACTGTGACTTTTGATCAATCATGTTGACAAACAGGAAGTCAGTGTATGAAACAGTAAACACAACAATGGCTAAATCACTGCAAGCAGCCGTTACTACAGCGTGACAGAGGAGCTGTCGGCCTGGCGCTGGTGGGGTTAAGAGCACTTGAGCAGGGTTGTTGAAGCATTTTCTTCCTTGAGACATCCTCCTTTCGCAGACAAGATCCTCCAATCAGACCTGTCATACAAGCCTGTGTGGCTAAAGTGGGAGCTAATCAAATCTCTGCTCTCCCTGTTGGACAGCTGCTTCCACTGCATGATGGATGCAAACCTAAAAAAAATTTAAAAGCTGTTTCCTCTCATTTCTCTTCACAAAGCCTGAGTAAACAAGACGCCGTGCCAACTGCAACACTTCAATCACCATCACTGTGTCACGCTCAATCAATAGCATTTCAGAATTAGGAAGTGTGGACAAAATGTTTAAGCCTGTGATGTTGATGTGAGTCTCGAGTACAGCAGGAGTGGGATGTAAGCAATAGCGCCTAATTACGGTCCTCAGATTATGGCGTTCACTCCTTCTTGACAACCAGCAAATTTAATTGCTCCATTAGCAATGACTCAAACATCTCACACGTTCCAAAGTGATTTGAATCACTGCAGGATCTGAGCCCAACACAGCCATAAAACGTGCACAAAGCATAGGAGTATAAACTCTTAAAAAACTCATCTTAGCGATCAAGCTACAAGACAAACAAAGGGGGTTTCAGTGTTTTGGCATCTTTGATGATGATAGTACACAGGAGAAACAGCCCTACGATAAATAATTTAAACTCTAACCGGGGAAATTAGCTTGAGATCAATCAGCTGAATACACCTACACACGTCCATACACATGATGGCTAATTATTCCAGCATTCACATGTAAAGCTGAGCAAAAGATCAAAAGTAGAAATCCAATTATCTGATTATCATAAATGTTTTTAGTAGAAATTTCATCCACTTTGCACTCTGGGTCAGTCAATAATAAATGTGATCTTATAATCAATAACAAGAATTCAGCCTGACTTTGTTGCTTTTATTTGTTGCTATAGCTTTAGGAGACATTTCTGTTAAGTGTAGTTTAGTATGATCACTTAGAAATTAGCATCTCACAGGTTACCTCCACATAAACACAATTGGATTATGTTAGCAACCACCTAATAAAATCAACTTTTATAAAAATCACTGGTAAATTATATATTCCAAATCTAAATGCTAAAATATGCTTCATGCCCATGAAGCCCATGAGAAAGGGCTTAAAACTGTAGTTCCTCTCTCAGCCTCTGGGAGCAAAGTCAAGTTAACCCATTTACAGCCAAGTACAGAAAACTGTTAGGGTTTCATTTTGTTGACTAGTGGACTTAGTTGCAGACCACTTGATCTGCTTGCACTCCACCTGTTTCCCTTCATTTGGATTAACCAGGGGTTTAGGTGGACTCAGTCGCTGCCAACATGGCGACAGTTGGAGCCTCCCACAGGGACATGAATTGGCGCTCGTAATCTGTGGGTGACATCATAGAAGGTTCACCCATATTTTCTGTACAGGCGTTGCAAGAGCCCTCTTAAGTGTGTGGCCCCAGACTAGTAGATATACAGTCACCCTCTAATGATGCAATTTCCCTCATGCAGATCCAGAAAATATAATACCTGCAAAAGCCTTTGGGGGCAAAGGTCAACGTTTCTGGGTAATCCAATAACACTTGATGAATATTAAGACCAAGACTTTGTTCACAGTCAATCCAGAAGCTTGAGACATAATTATGAAGTTGGAATAAATAAAGGACATTTATTATGTATAGCTTGTCATAGAGCTGACATATTGTTAGGTATACAACGCCCATTCATAAATGGGAACTAGGGAGCAGGAGAAATAGGTTAATAGGGGACACATGTTGTCATCATCACAGCATGTGGGCTATAGCTGCAGGTGATATAACATACAATGTACTCAACTAGAACATGTTGTCCTAAAGGTCAAATGAAACGTTTCATTTAAGCCTGGTAGGTGGTTGAGTAGATCCATACAGGTGTCCCCATTCACCTCATGGCACATAAACCATATGCACAACACTACAGCCAATCAACAGCTAATATAAGATCATGCTGCAAAACCATGAAATATGTTTGTTTACCACTAAGTTTGTTCACCACAACCATGTTTCTCTGCCTTACCTACAGCACTCTGCTGCATCAGAAGGATCACACAGATATCTTCTTTATCTGCCTCCAATAGCAGCAGTTTAATTTCAGTATCTAGACCTGGGGATACGTGGATGGTCTGACTCTGCCCTTGAACTCTGCCTCTCACAGTTCCCCATGGACTGCCCGCTAGATTTCAAAGATTACCTCAACAAACCCTGACCTCAGCTTACACATAGCTACTCCAGTATACACACACACACCGAGCAGCTGGACTGATACTCACAAAAGGTTACTGAAATACACATACTAGTATGAATTTTTACTTTTTCCTCATTGTCCATATAAATATAGAAATATGTTAAAACACACACACTCCCTGTCTGGGTGCCCTCTCCATCGCTCTGCCTTTCCTAGTTAAGGCTGAAAAGGCTTTTTGTAGCCTTGAAAAAAAAAGAAGGCTTTCACAGAGTGGCTGACAGAAAGCACCCATGAGGGAGGCTGGATGGGTCTGGGCTGAGTGCAAGGTGAGAGGGCTGTGGGCTGACATGCCCAGGGTGTCTACATAGATTAAGCTCTGGATAAAAGTGTGTTGGAGGGGGGGGGTCGCTGAGAGGTGAACACGTCTGCTCTGGGGACCGCAGAGTGACCCGGGGTAAGCAAAATGTCAAGACAAGATCTGTCCAGCATGGAGCCAGACTGGAAGAGGCGCAAATGGTGCTGTATATGAGAAAGGTTTGCTTCACTGGCAGCAGTGAATATGTTTTTATACCTCCAAGGAAAGTTAAGAGAGCATCTGTGTTCCCTACTGGCTTCAGATCTTCACATCTTCGGCATGTCTTTCTATTATCAAGAATTAATGCCATAAACCACACCGGGCTACAACTGCATGTCAAAAATTCCATTTTTTTCTTCAGAAAATAATGGGTGAATTCAACTAAAGATCTGTACAAGATTCATATTTATATGTGCTTTTATATAAAATATTTTTACTTAGACAGTGCTAACAGCTAACATGATGCTATTGGTCTGAAACCCAAACCAACATGAAGACCGATGGTCGTGTGAACTGATGATTCTTGTCATAAGGTACATTTTATTCCACGGTGGTAACTCCACAGCAACAGCTAACAGCAGCCAAACACCAAAAGGATATGAAATCAGCCAACTTGTGTTTGACACAATGAATCAACGTTTGGGCGATTTCTATAAAATCCTAACGTCTTTAATGAGGTTTAATACGTCACCCGCCTGCCTTTCCACCTGTGGTCATTCCACATTTTTAATTTCACTGTGCTGCCTCCAGCTGCCTGTTCCCAGTCCTCTCTCATCTATAGCTTGTTTTTGTTGGAAACCATATTGTTTTATCCTCCCACCTCTATGTTGAGGAGTCATAGGAGAGTTTGGTCAGGCCATCAATGGTAGGAACGCTGCCATGGTTAGAGGCCAGACAAACTGGAGAATATTAAGAAAGCAGAGATTTATGGGCTAAGGTGTAGTGCTGAGGGCTTAATAGACTGCAGATGTAGTAAGGGGGGATATGACTGTTTCAGTCAGGACACACATACACACACACACAGACCTGAACTTTTGACTTAACACATGCAATAATCTACAATAGAGGTGGATTGTCGAGGTTTAATGCCCTCTAATACTGAGATTATGTCATTTTACATCATGTTAAGAAGTAAAACTGGCTCCAACTGGAACTTTATTACTGTCTACTAACTGCCAGTAATACAGCTGTAATGATAATTGGTAGCAGTTAGCAAGGTGTCTTTAATCATCCCTCTAATTCTATTCTATTCTAATTCTAAGACTAGTGGGTATACTTTAACAGATACTTCTCTCCCGTAGCTGCCTCGAGAGTAAGAGAGGGATCATTTCTAGGTCTACGACTTTGGGTGTTTCCATTCCATTCTTTACACCTGTAGCTCATGGTAAAAGTGCTTGTGCTAATGGTATTGTCCTTGACAAATCAGTGTCTCATCAGGCCCAATGAGTTTCAAAACCAAGTAAGGTGACACATTGATGATTGTAAAGAATTGTTGTAGAAACTGCATTGACACGTTCCTGGGAGTTACCCAGAAAGGGGTCCAGTCTTCTTATCAATGATTCTTGGTATACTAAAATCCCTTTACCAGATCACTCAGAATTCAGTGGATAGAGCAGGGGGCAGCAATAGTAACACAGTCAGTATTTGTCATAAGTATCTTGTTTTGTGTGTAATTTGAGCCAGAGTTCAGTAGTTGGTCTTGACTCCAGCGCTTCACACTGGCATATACTGTAGCTGAAGAGTAACACTTAACATGAAGAGCTGTGATGGTCTGAAGTCATTAAGATCACATGCGTGCACATGAATGTTAGACTGATATTAACAGGAGAGTTGGTCCTTACAGCTAAGTGTGACCTCAATCCCCATGGCCAGATGGGTAGGACAAAGCAACACTGACAGGTCAAGGTGTGTGGAGCAACACCGTTGGACCATGGACCAGTGCAATGGATGACCTAACTATAATAAATGGCAGCTTCAATTTGCAATGTATTAATACCTTGTTCTAGGGTACTACAGGGTGCCTTCAGAGGTTCAGAGGAGGGATGTAACCCTCACTTAGTTCAACTGGCAGAGAGGATTCTCCACTAATTGTAGGGTTTGTGACTCAATCCCTGACCCTTTATACCAAAGTGGAATTCAGCAAGACATTTTAACCAAAGGTGTCTTCCAGCAGCAGATGTGCACCTTCAGGCATTTGATTGATTTGGTATCAAAAGACCAATAGTATTCATAGATTCTACCTTATATGTCGTTCTACCTCTATCCTGTCTTTATTGTTCTGTCTAAGGGAGGTAAGGTAAAAGCAGCTACATTGAAATGATCACATCTTTCAGATAACTATTAAATGAATTAGCTGACAGACAGATGAGGGGAGCCCGATGAGAAGTTATAAAGAGAGAAGGTTATACTGAGATTGTAAGTAGAGAAGAGAAGAGAAAGGATGCACAAGCTGTGGCACAACTGAAGTACTGTACAGATCCAGTGCAACAAGCCATCATGGAGGAGAGATCTGAAAATGTGGCACAGCGAGAATGCTGGAATGACTAGAATGCAGCAGGGAATGACTGTGCAGTTCGTCATCATGCAGTCTCTCAGAGGATGTCTTGGCTCGGACCTCGGGCAGGATCTCTAACCCAACAGGCCAATGGGAAAAGCAACCTCAGCCAACAAGTCACCGGGAAGCCGTCACTATCCATTTCACAATTAAAATATGCTGAGGGGGAGTTGGGATTGGCTCAGTCGGGGGTCCGAACGCCTGAGCTCACATTCGTCTTCCAGTCGGCAGGGGAAGAGAAAGCATTGAGCTAAGAGGATTAGCCCAAATCCTTGATGATTTTTCTTTTTCTGAGGGTTAAAGAGGACCCAAATCAGAGCCAAATGTCCCAGCCGGCCGCCAAATGAGCATTATGCAATCTCTCTCCGATTGTCTGGGGTTTTGGGGCTTTTTGTTTCCCTGAAAGGCCTCTTGTTCAGAGATGAAATCCAAATGATACAGGGCCGACAACAATGCGCTTCGGATCACCTTAGCCATGCAGATGAGAGCTTTCACTGACAATCTTGAGTTTCATAGAAGTCAAATCTCCGTGACAGACAACAATCTCTTCATTCATTCCTGCACTGTGTAGCTGCCTCTGGTGAAGCAGCAGAGCCCGGCCTCTTTCAGCAGCAATCCCCCGTCAGCCTCCATCCACTTAGAAGTGAACAAGCTGTCCTCCCACTTTACTTTTGCCTTTTCCCCACTCTCTGAAGCATTAAGGATGCTGAGAGGGGAGAAGCATTAACCTTGATGTCTGAGTGTCTGTGCTATATCTATGCAGGGCAAAAGGCCATCAGAGAGCGCAAAAAAATTCCTCCAAACCATGAGGACAAAGCAGGGATGGAGAGTGTGCCTGATGTAATGTCGTGTTTCCTCAAATACTGAGACCTTTATTTACCTCAGCAGTAGAACTGCCTACAGGCTTTTTTTTACTAGTCATAGTAGGAATAAATGCACTCATCACTAGTGCACTTGTGCATTCTGTACTGTGACATATCACTAGATTGCAGAGTGCACTGACTCATGACTCATAACTTTAACTACAGTATACAACAATGTGCATGCTACATTAGTTCACATGTTAACAAAGCCCTATTCATCCATACCAGACAAAACCTTATAGCTACCCTGACAATTTAAGTCACTGACTTAAAACTGTTTGGAAATGACAAGCACTTCCAAAAGACTACTCGTCAGGTGAATGGATGAAATATCTGTCATTTATCATCTATATCAAGCTAACTTCTACAAGTAAGATCAGGTGAAAGTGCATGCTGCTGAAGACATTTAAAAGTTAGCAATACAAGTGAGCATGTTTTTTTGAATCTTTTGTGAACCTTTATCTTGCTGCTTCTTTGCTGGACACTGATTGGTCCAGAGCACCTGAGGTTCATCTACAATCACATAGCTTAAAGCTTAGCAAGATGGATCTGTGTAAGATTGTGATGTCAAAAACTTAATGCTTCATAAGCGTATCTGTTATCTATACCAGCTCAGTGAAGCCAGAGATTCTCTGGAATCTGCACTAAGCAACCATTTGTATTTGTTTGCACAGCCTTACATTAAAAGCTGCTTTCTGAAAAAAACATAAAACAAGACACTAAGGGATTACAGTAGTCTGAGAGACAGTAAGTAGCTAACAAAGGTATGGAGTTTTCCTAGCCCGTCGTATAATAGACCTTTACTATCATTTTATATGTAACAAGGAACCAAAACAACAGAAATGTTTCTTACAAATATGGTTTGACCCATGTTGTGGTAGTCGCACTGAAAATCAAATTCTTAAAATGGCTCTCAGTCATAAGAATCATCTTTGATGTGCAGTTTCTTGTCATTCAAAAACATCCCTCATATCAATCTAGTCAGTCAACTCTAATAGTTTGTTGAAGGAGGGAGAGGAAAAAGAGAATAGGTTAATGTGGCAGGCATATGGCATGGCATTTTCACTGGCAACCCCACACATGATGCATACACCCATTTTCATACAGAGACACAGACAAGCTGCTCCTGCTAATAGGTGCTGTATATTATGCACATAAACACACCCCCCACAGTGTGATCACTCCATGCAGTACGTTATAGCACACATATATCTAAAAATATTGTAAAAATACTAATCTAAGCAGGACTTAATTTTCTAAATCAACAGGTCTTTTTACCCACCCACAAAGGTGGTAGAGAGCATCAATCATCATCACAACATGGTCTGACTTTAAGTTACAAGATATACAAATGTAACGCATGGTGAATGGACTCAACCATGCTCACACAAAACCTTTTGAGAGGGAAACATTGTCTGAGATAACCAGCATTGACCTTATCACTCCAGTCTCTCTGCGACACACACACACATATGTCTGGCAGCTGGTGATTTTTACACCTCTCACAAGCCGTGTTGCCTGTGACGATGGAATAACAGAAGCTACTGAACTTTCCTGACCTCCATCTTTTCCCTACAACACCTCGAGCTTGGCCTGGCCTCGACCTCTCACTCTTTCACGCACGCATAACGCACGCGCATGGCTGCACTTGTATACAGATGAATGGAAACCCTGATTGTGTTACTCACAAGCATAAGCCTCGTCTGACATGTATTCCTACTGTTCATTAGGGAATTCATCAATGCACTCTGATCATTTGATCAAACAGTCTCTGCCTTCTCTTTAATGTCAATCTAATGCAGCATAATTCTCTTTGAAAGCTCTCATCATTGCATCCTCCCATACAAACTCTGATTGGCACATGGAAATACACTCTGGAAAGAAGGTACAGTTGAGTCGTAGTGATCTTCATCTGGATCCTGTCAGTTCATTGTTACAGGCTCCAGACTCTTTCACAGTAGGAGTAGCATGGCACAAACAGCATAAATATTTATCATAATCTGTTATCCTCCTGCATTGTGGGATGCTGTTGCGTGTTTTCAAAAAGCTCCAGCTTGCAGAGAACCGTTCCCCTTGGCAAAAGGGGGGCAAAGACACTAGGAGCAGATCCTGCTAGCTGCATGCTGGAGACAGATACAGATCAGACTCAGTCCAGCACATCCTCCAATACACTCCCCACTGCAGGTACATTGATGCCTCACAAACCGATGGCATTGCACAGCATGGTACACCATCAGAATCAACAGCAGACACACAATACAAAAAAAAAAACGGTGGTTGGAAAATGTTATGGAGAGTGAAAAAAATAGAATAAATTTACTGAAGCAAAGTGATTCATTTCTGAACCTTGAGAAATAAGTCATCATGTGCTTCTCATTCACCATGGCCATAGAAGAGAAGGACAAAAGTGCCACAGTAGCTGACTAGATAGTAGTCCAATTTTGCTGCAGTCACCGGAACAAGACCCAGAACAAGACCTGCTCTTGTTTCCCGTACATTAGTTCAAGTACAAAATAGTATATATTTTGGGGACTTAAACTGCACCTATAAATATGGGGCTTGCTTCTTATGCCACAGGTCAACACCAAGTTAGTATCCACATGCTGCTTTGATTTATAATACATTTGTATAATATTTGGAAACTCAAGTACTCAAACCTCCACTCACGTTTCTAACATTCAATAGGTTATTAAAAATTTAAACCAGAGCTCTTTATTTGCATGAAAAGATCATTTAGAACTGCAGCTCTGAGTTATACAGCTGCCCACCCTCATAGATCTTCATCTTAAAGTCTGCTAGGGGTGAAATCAGGGGATGATGGCATCCACACCGTGTTTTATTTCTCCCTTTATTCCCATAGTAACCGAGGAATCATCTGTGTTGTTGCAGCATGATGTATTGTTGTGCATGAAAATAAGTTTTACTCAGAAGGCACAGTTCCTTTTTTCTCTACCAGGAAATGGTCAGTCAGGAACTGCACATATTTTGCAGAGGTGATGTTGACACCTTCAGGGGTCCCTAAATGGACCCACCACCCCACTTCCCATTACGCCAGCTTGAAATATCACTCTGACACATTGTTGGAAAAATTTTGGAAATGGATGGTTGGAAAACATTTACGAACCATCCAGAACTCTATGATTCTGAACTATCAAGTGAAGCATGGCCTTCATCAGCAAACACAGCTGTCACTTCCTGATGTCTGTATTTCTGAGCCTGCTGCTTCTCTTTGTGAGCTCAAAAGTATGTTCTGATAACAGCCTGCTGATTCCTGTCTTAAATATCTGCAGTAGAAGTGCACCTATTGATCCTATTCTGGAGGTACTGTTCATCAAATTTCTCTTCACTTTACAGACAAAGAGGGAATCAACCAGCTTACTGCTGTACAATGCAGTAAAAGTTACAAATCAATCAATTTTACTTACACCTCTGTGAACACAACCTCAGCTACAAACCTCCAGCTGCCTTTACAGCTTATAGATAATAAATAAAACAGGTTTCAGTGCACAAAATGGTCGTAAAACAGCACACTTAACTGCTTTTTGCCAACACAACATTGGTCATTAAGAGGTATTTATTTGCAGAGCATAGTGGCCAGTGTAAAAACAGAAGGGGAAATCACAGCTGAAGAATGAAGAGACTGCTGTCAGCTGAGCCAAATGCAGCTTTAATTAAAACACCATTTAAAAATCTTCCCCTCCTTCCCGCATGCCAATGAGAAAAGCTGCTAAGAAGCTCCAGCTAGATTAAATAAGGCCAAAGCTCTCTCCTTTCAGCGCCAAATCTTGTTAAGTCATCTTCCTCATTTCATATAAGGAACAGTGCCCTCCCTCCCTGGTGGGCTTTCCATTTTTCATGAGTCATGTGGTGTAATTTGGCCGACAAAGTGACGAGTGAACTAAATGAACATAAGCAGCAATCATAAGTCGCTTAGAATGTCTGGGCAAAGGAAAATAAGAAGAAGAAGAAAAAACATGAAGGACCAGCAGTCAAGTACAATTACATATTTTCTGATGTAATTTTGATTTCCCACAGCTGATGGCAATCAAATGAACGTATTACACAGGGGAAGCCTGGCCTGAGCGCTGCTGGTGTTGTTGTTGCTGCTTTTTTGGAGTTGGTAGCCATGGTGACAGAAACAGCCAGGCACTTCTTCAACTTAAAAGAGTAGAAGTGTGTTTGGTAGAGCAGGCTAGCAGCCTGCTGGGCCTTCTGGGAAATGAAGTCTGTCAAGAGTTTGCCGTATTCCAGCCTCTGGCCTGGTCAGCCATCATGTCCAGGCATTCTGCCCAGACCTTACTGAATGTGTGTGTTGCACTCTTAAGTTCTGAGCAGCCATCTTGAATAGAGGCCTTATATGTGTTCATGTTTTATTGAGATAGCCAGTGGTGCCTCAGCCTGGCTCAGCTCTTTCACCCTATCGCCTCGGGCAACAGTGAAATCCAACTATACACTACACATGTGTGTGAGTGTGAGAGGGTGTGTGTGTGTGTCAAGGAGAGTGACAAGTGAGCCCTGAGGGGTCGGCAGGAGGAGGAGGAAGAGGAGGAGGAGGAGGAGGAGGAGGAGGAAGAGGAGGAGGAGGAGGAGGAGGAGGAGGAAGAGGAGGGGAGCGTCTCTGACCACACTGCCCTTCTCCTGCAGCTATCAAAGCCCTCGTACAGCAGGCCGGTCTCTTCAGCATACTCACACCTCACTTTGTCACTCAATAATTCTTGCTCTCTTGCTGCCAAGGCCATGGATTTTCAGCTTCTCACCCCATTATTCAATATCCCAGCAATCCCTCTTCCTCCACAAGCTGCAGGTACTTTAATATAGGAGTTGGATATTCACATACGTATAAAGAAAAATCAAATTAGCTCATATCAGTGTCGCTCCCTTATGAATAGATGGATTTGGTCTTTTTAATAATAAATTTAGTGTATGGCGATGAAGTGGCAGAAAGACACAGCCCACAGGATTAAATTAATACAACTTGAATAAAAATTCAGTGCATAGAGTTTCAAAAAGCTGCAGAGAATTTCAAATATCCAGAGCTTTACATAACCACATTCTATCCCTTACTAGGAGTGGAACGGTTCACAAAATCCATGATATGGTTTGTGTCACGATTCTGAGGTCACTTTTTTCGGTTCGGTTTACATTGAGGTTTTTTCTATTTTTAACACACAGACACGTGTGCGCACATACTCCCACCATCGGACAGAGAACGTGTCTTGTTTTGCTCACAGTTGCTCATGACATGAAAGTTGCCAAATTTAGCGAGAGAAAGTTGGCAACACTTGTCTCCGTGCTGTGGTAAAAATGCCTCCCTGCATGTCCTCTATATAACCCTTGATGCATTCTTAAAAGGCTGATTGCATCACACCACACCGACTCAGGCTATATCCTTCTTGTGTTGTTCACTTATACGTACAGGCGATCGGATACTTATGAAACATCATTTAGAACACTACATGCAAAAAGATCTTTGTACGTTCTACACAGCTTTATAGAAAAATTAAACATGCCCTCAGTCACTTCAGAACATTTACTGCTTTTTGATCTCAGCTCCATAACTGTGTCAGTTCCCTCCTTTTTATGTTCTCTTTTATTGCTCTGTAATTATTATAATCTGGAGAGAACGTCGTGTCTATGCTTAGGGAGTGCTTTATATAGTATCCTGTAACCACAGTCGCAGCTGCTGAGTAAAAGTTCCTTCAACACAAGTGGACACAGGACTCAAGATGCACACACAGGTACCGGTACATCAAGTGTCTCTTCTCAGTAGGGTGCCACATGGACATAAGATGAAGTTCACTTTTCTAGTTTTCCCACTCGATGCTCTTATTTTGTTTTTTTTTTAGTTCCCTAAAAGTTTCATTTAAATGTATGTTTTGAATAAAGGAACATCAGAAACATTGCATAATACAGGCTCTGATGAGATTTAGCACACCATAAAGTGCCCAACTGATCATTTCTGCACCCTAACAGCCCTCACAAAGCTCTACAACAATAGTAACACCCAGCATTTGTTTCCATTGATTGCTCTCTTTCACTCCCTTCTTGGCCAAATGTACAATTGGCCTCCTGTCAGCTAATTCTGCGGCCAGCTGGGGAGCTCTCACACAGAAAGGCCAGTAGCTCTGAGCGATCATGGCTAAGGGACCCTGAGCTTTGTCTCTCTGTCCTCCACCCTTGCCCTGGACTCGTCCTTCATCAGCTGCTGGCTCATTCCCTGTATAGGACATGTGACTGGCGACCCCTTTGCCAAATTGCTTCATGGATCAGCTCTGTTTTCTGCTCTTGGATGCACTCACGCTCTCCTCTGTCCCGGAGCACTCTGGATCAGAATTATCCACAGAGTTTGAGGGGGGGAGGTTTTCACTGCTGCCAGCAACTCACCAAATGCCACCTCTCTGGCACAGAGAAGTCCTGACTGGAATTACGTAATAATGCATTTCCTCCTGAAGCACTTCCACGGTGTGATGTCCAGCATGCTAACTGCCTGCCTTACTGTTCCAAGGCCTTCAGAGCAGGCTCCAGGGGTCTGAAGAGACTCAAACTTGTATAACCAATAGCCTGAGTCCAAGTCAGGTGTTTGGTTGTCACTATACCTGGCAAAACATTCTGGCACAAGACTTGATTTGCTTAATTTTGAGGTAATTTTAAATTGCAATAGCAACTTTGGGTCAGTAGAGGCAGCATAGGCCCACAACTTGAAAGAGCAGGACGACCTGATAGCTGCTTAATGTATTTATCTGGGGCTAAACAATATGGGCTACCTGCTGAACCAGAACAGTGGGTTTAACATTACAAATGCACAACATTTCTACCCTAAATTTCTACCCACAAAACTTAAAGAGGCCAAAAACCAGACAGCCAAAATTGAGATTTTAAGGGTGTTCCTTATTTATTTTATTAACCTATAAGTTCTTGTTAGCTGCTCCATCAAACAAATCTTCCTGTAATTAAGTGTATGTTACATGTTTATGTGTCTAAACCTGAATACACTCTTATTTCTAAAAGCAGCACTTTTCTCTGAGCCACTGATCCTCCATTCACCTTAATTCACCCCATTAATTAATTTAGTTTAAAAAAAGTGACTTACCCTCCTTCTCATATGGACAGTTAATAAAAAGCCATAAACTAAACCAAACAGAACACCCGATCAAGCCCACATCTTCACCTCATAAGCTCATAGGACCAGGTTCCAGCACGCATATCTTAACGACGTCATTAAAGCCGTAATGGCTATCGTTTTATGGTAATTGTGCGTGCCGTGTTATTGAAAGGCTCATTGTTCTGATGATGGCCAGCTCATAAATAAACTTTATGAAGAGATCACGATGGAGGACGCAGATTGCCAAGTCTATTCAGAAAACAGAGCTGGCTCACCGGTAGTGGCGTGACTGTGTGTGAGTGGCTGGATAAAGAGTGACACAAGTCCTGACTCTAACAGGACTTAAGAATAGAGGATGCATACACAACCTTTAAAGTTCCCCCGTTTAAAAACTTTATAGAGTTGTTTTAGTCCAGCAGAGACTTTAAAGAAAAGTCTTTTGCAGACACTAGTTTGTGTGGCGGGCACACTGGGGGTCTGTCTTGCTCCTTTTAGTCCATTTTAGCTCTTTGTTTTGGTTGACTCTCAGCAATTCCTGACAGGACATTTTTTTCTTTCAGTAAAAAATGCTAATAATTATCTCACAGTCTGCTACCTGCTTAGCACTAATTCAGGTGAGTGAAACATATGCGAACAGGATGGATTTCTTTAGGGTTAATATAGTTAAGATTCATGACCCTACTTGCAGCATCATTAAATTAAGAGGGGTGTCTCATTAGGGGTTTCATTAAAGGATAATTCTGATTTATTGGACAGGCTTGTTTAGCAGATGGAGCTTTTGATCATACATCACAAACTCTTCCTCATCAGATGGAAACCAAGTCCGACAGAGAACTGAAAGATGCTCAGAGAAGGGGAGTGGTTGATTCTGCGTCAGTGCTTTTAATCTGGTTATAATGGCCTTGTCATGTTCATTCCTACATTCTGGGAACATGCTGTTAAACAGGTTTTAAATCAACACCCTTGTTCACTAGAATCTCACTCACGTCTCTGTGGACACAAAGTTGTCTCTAATCTCCCACCCCATGCAGTCTGGTGCAAGATGACAGGGAGAGCAGGAGGGATCAGAGGACCAGGCAGCGCTTAGTTTAGCCTAGCATGAACCCCCTTATATAGGTGGTATCAGAGTTGCCACACCAAGCAGAGGTCAAACAGCTGATAAAGCACATGTTTTACCTTTTAATGTGTCATACATTAACAAAGTCAGTGCATATGGGCTGTTTGATAAGACTACTGGAGACCAGACCAGCAGGAATAAATCTCTGCATAATGGATTCAACAGCCCTTCCTCAAAAAATCCAAACTATCAGCACCTCCTTTCACTCTTGATTGAACAGTTCACATGTGCTCTAGTGTTGTAATTATGATATATGCAGGAGTCAGTCGGTGGAAACTTTAGCGGTCAAAGCTGCTTAGCTTTGACTTTGAGCTGCACAGATGTGGCGGTCCGGCTTTAGTTATACGATCAAAGCCTGTCCAAACACATCGGCTGCTTTTATGAGACTAAAACAAACAGCCAGGCGTGATCACAGTTACACACACACACGCGCACACGTGTCATTTCAGGATTGAATCTGTTTGCTGGGGAAAATACCACATTGGTGATGAACCTGACTGAGTGTGGGAACAAATCTGGTGCAGGTAGCAACAAGGATACATTTCCGCGGGGACACCTCAGGCCATGTTTGTTTATTGCATGTTTAAACGTGCGTGTGCTTTCTACTAACTTTACAGATCATGCAAAACTGGTTCATCTTCAAAACACCTTGTTAACTATATTGTCTTCTTTAACAGAAGCACACCTGTTTGGCTTGCATACCATTAAAGAGGACGAGAGAAAATGAGACATTCTGTCACCTAACGACTACACATACAGGTTGTTGTGAGCGTGTTTTGTAGACAAGGCAATTTTCTCCTCTCTTATCTGTTAAAATATGACATGTTGTTCTATTAAAGTGCAATTAACATTTCACAAGCTTGTCCAAACCCCAATTTCTTCCCTTTTTACTGCTGCCTTCTATCTCTGTGCTCCTGTTTTCTCGTCTATATCTTTACGGTGACAGAGAATAGAATTAAAATGGCTGACAGGAGGTTAAATCACCAATTAATGCTCACTAAAGAATGGCTCTTATTCTTCACAATCTTAGAATTTTCTCATGGTTTTAACTCAATTCTTTTAATCTTCTGTCTATATTGTTCAATTATAATAGTAATGGCCAGCATTTGTTCTTTTTTTTCTGTTTTTTTTTTGTCTCATCCCAAAAACCTTTGACAGGTAGTGGTTGTAACTGATGTTCAGGTTATGGCTTTTGTGGGCGAATTCTTATTGAAAAATGAATCATTTAAGA
The DNA here is from genome assembly GCF_900634625.1 of Parambassis ranga. Lineage (NCBI taxonomy): Eukaryota > Metazoa > Chordata > Actinopteri > Ambassidae > Parambassis > Parambassis ranga. Next base: position 4,588,773 of record NC_041038.1, on the reverse strand, counting down.
CATACAAGTTGCTTTCATGATCACAAAACACATCTCAACTTTACAGCAATTAGGATGTGTTATCATATATATGTGTATATATATATATTATGGAGCCCCTCCAGCAACATGGTCAAAAAAAAAAAAATTGTGGCCACAAATTAGGTATAACATGCGCATGAAATACTAATTTGCGGCCACGAAATATTTATTATCATATCATTATTAGTAGCAGTAATATTATTAGAATTCATGGACAGGGGCGCATGGGAGCTGGCTGCCCAGCCAGGGAACACCCTCCTTGGGCAGCAGGGAGCGATGATCATCCCTTTCTTGGGAACACACTGGAGTACTGGGGAGCTCCAGGGGTGGTGGTCCGGTGGCGCACGGGAGCGGGCTGACTAGCCATAGAGCAACAATCCTCCCTCTCTTGGGAATGTGCTGGAGCACTGGGAAGCTCCAGGAGTGCAGGGGAGCGGGGTGCCCAGCCAGGACGTAACCTCCCGGGCAGCAGGGAGCAATGATCGTCCCTCTCCCTGCGCATCTTTTCTAGGGTCAAAGGTAGAGTCATTAGAGGGGTTATAACGACACAATGGACAGGGAGAGGGTGCTCCCTTACCTGGCAGCCCACTCCCGTGCGCCCCTGTCCATGAATTCTAATACTAATACTACAACTAATAATAACAATACTAATTCATGAATGAATTAGTATTTAGTGCACACATTATACATAATTGAGGGCTACAATGTATTTATTTTTTGACCATGTCACCAGAGGGGCTCCGTAATACATATCTCAACAATGGCAATGATAAATCAGGTTCTAAGAGTACAAAGTTCCTCAAGTGGCCACTTGAGGATGGATGAGAAAATGAGTCACTCCCCAATGTTTAATGTTACAATGTCTACCTTTACAGCTGAAAAAACATAGTGAGACACACCTTTGTCATCTAAGAATACAACAACACAAAAATACTAAAGTCGTTTATGTGAAATATGGATACAGAGTAATGTAATTGCTCTGCTTTGGTCTGCTAAATAATTTTCAGATCCATCTTCTTCCATCAATTCATCTTTTGAACGAGCTTAGTCCTGTACTAGAGGGTCACGGGGGGCTGAAGCCTATTCCAGCTGTCAATAAGTGACAGGCAGGGTGCACCCTGGACACGTCAAAATTCATAGTGCCAATTGACCACTAAGGTTGGAGTTCCTTTTCTTATCGCCAACATTTTTCCATTATTTTTAATGTCCATCGATCAAGCTGTTGGCAAGGTACAGTATTTCATCTCAAACCAAAAGTGTCGACTTGCGAGTAGGGCCATGGAAAAAGTAAAGAAACATCAAATGGGTTAATTCTCACGAAGTTTCACTGCAGTCGTTCCAATAAGTGCAGCAATATATTTCAGTCAGGGTCGAGTCATGAAGAAGTGTCCAAACCGAGGCTGGATAAAAAAAGCTTGTGTAAAAGCCAACTAAAGTATAACCAAACCCATAGTTTGCCTCTAAAATCCAAGTAAAATCTGATTTTGTTGTCAGTGCTTTTCTGGTTGACATGTCTGCTATCCAGCCTTTTCATCACGTTCAGCCATGTTTTCCAGCGTGCTACACTGGCTTCCTGATTATTTCAGCAAGTTCAGAGTGCGCCAACCCCCTCCAACACAGATGTATCTGTGAGAGAAGACTGGACAAAAGTACAAATATTAAAAATTACCATCTATTCGTGTAGTGTGAACCACACACCGGTGTCCTTTTTCTAACAAGACCATGAAATTGGCAGAAGGAAAAAGAGAAAAAAGAGAAGATGGTGAAAGAAGAATAGATTTTGAAGATCTAGCTATGATCTCTCTGCCAGTTGTTGTTTCCTGTGGATACACTTTCACAATTTAGTTGGTAGCAAAGCTCCCTCTCCCCCTCTCTCTCTTCCAGCTGTGTGCAGATGTGAACCTGTGTTCCTCCTCGCAGGAAGAATGTTTTAGGAAATAGGAAACGTTTTCCAGATGGCTGGGCTCGCGGCCCTGTTCGGGCTACAGTGTGAAGCGATCTCGCTCTCATGCTTGCACTCAAGACGCATGCCAAAAAAAAAACCATTCCTTAACATGTGCAAAACATACGCCTAATGCTACGCTGCGGGGGTGCACACGGCGCGGCGGTATGCTCTGAACACACAGGCCTGTGCTGTTGTCTCATTTTCCAGTTGATTTCAGGTCCAATCAGACAGTAAGCCGAGTTTCCTGTTCCTCTACATTCTCCTACAGCAGGCTAATATTGGCAATCATTGTGTTATTGGATGCTTTCCATATCCTGCCTGTATTGTAATTGTTGGACCCCTAAACTGTAAAATGATATTTTATAATCCTGTTTTGTGGTTTATGTTATACTGGCAGTTTATGTGCATAGGTACTTATTGCTGTAACTTTGTATTTATTACACAAAAAGCATGCCCATTACACTGTAAAACATATATGTTTTCAGGTATTCTAACTTTTTATTGAAAAAAAAACTATGGAATATTTGAGTTAAAGAAGCAATCTCTTTAGCGCCTCTGGTAATAAATTTCACTTTCCATTGATGCAAATAGTGTCACGTGTGACATCATCAGCCATTTTAACATTAGCTCCACCCACTGACTGACTACAGCCATTATTACATTGTCTTATTTGTACATCCATCCTTTATGCATTTACCTGCTTTGTCCTGCAGTGCAGGGTCACAGGGGGCTTGAGAGGACAGGTCACCAAGGCAACACCTCACACTCAACATACACACTCACACCTATGAGCAATTTAGAGTGACCAATTAACCAAGAAAAAGCACATCTTTAGACTGTGGGAGGAATCCGGAGTACACAGAGAACTTGCAACCTCCACCACAGGTGGCAAGAAGGTTCCACTGCAGGAACCTTTTTGCTGTAAGGCGACAGTGCTAACCACTGCACCACCATGCCGCCCCCTTATTCATACATATTATAACTAATAACAAATCAAAGAAAAGCAAAGTTGCTCCTGAAAATTTTGCTAATGACGGCAAAATTAGAATCAAAACAACAAGCAGAAAGAGGCTAAAAAGTTGTTTCTATTGCTGACTAACATTCATGCTAACATAAGGCTCATGTACAACATAAGACAGAACTAAGCTTAAAAAAAACACAGTATAGTTCCCACAATGTGTTTTCCGTAACCACGTTTAAAGCCAATCAAATACAACAGCGTGGTATGAGCATACAAACAGCATCATTAAAAAGTGGATGTAGCCTAGCATGAGCATAAAGAATAGAGTGTGGTAAAATAGGGTTTTCTAACAAGGACTCAATTGTTCTGGTCTTGCCCATGTCTATGACCTTCTTCCTATTACTGATTGAAGCAGGAAATAAAGACATGAGCAGCTTCTGCTCGACCCAGACACAATAAATTATCCATCACCTAAGCAGCTCATTGATTTTCTCCTTCTACCTGCATCCTTCCCTTGACAGATTCAGAAAAAAAAGTTCTTCAGCCAAGGTTGAAGTTTCTATATGTGCACCTTTAAAGTCTGGAAACTTTCATACAGATTCTTTACATGCAGTTTCTGTTTGTGTGTCAAAGCACTTGTCTTGAGAGAGCAGACTCACTGCCTGCCATCTTAGGTAGCATGGAGAGCTCCCCTTGGTGCTCTCTCTCTGTCTCTCTGCAGGCTGTAAAATATGTATGGAGGAGGGAAGTGATGAGGTGGTGGAGGTGTGGGGCAGAAGGGAAGATGATGCTCTCGCCTCGATTAAGTATTTACAGCAACAACAGACAGATCTGGACCGAGGGAAAAAACACTGGGAGAACGAAAGATAGAGAAAGAAGCAAAGTGAGGTAAATTAATCTAAAATAAAGAGAGTGGAAGTGAAGAGAAGATGAGCCCGAGTGAAAAAGCAGAAAGGAAATGAAACACGCTGTCTTGATTAAGCTCAAACGTGTGTGTTTCTACTTCGTGGTTCGTTCTCTTTTCTGGTTTAGTTTGGGGATATGTGAGCTGGACCCCAGGGAGGGCTAATCATCAACACATTTGTTAAGGGTGGAATGACTGTGTGTGTGTGTGTGTATAGTACACACTCCCATGTCTGAAATAAAGTGATTAAGGAGGCATCAAAGTGGGAAGTGAGGTGACTGCGGCAGTATCCTGCAGTCAATAAAGAAGAAAACAAAACATCACAATCAACTGAGGCATTGAGACTGCTTACACTTCCTCTAGTGATGTCATCACCAGTTGGGTCGGGTTGGATTGAGATGCACCATACCAATATACCGATATCAACCCACTCATTATGACCAATACTGAACCACTTTCCTACTACAACTGTCCTCATATGTGTCTAAATTTAGACACGTAGACACAATTTTTTTTTCTGTGCTGTGGAGGTCTCAGGAACTGTTAGCATAGCTGTTGTCTGCTTATGATAGCATCCTTCAGCACTACAAGTTTAATGAGTTAATGTTACTACAGGAAATACTTGATGTTCTCTGCAATTACCCAGATTAAGTTTGTGTATCAGCAACAGCAGCCAACAGAAGCATCCTACATGAAACATCTTCCAGCTTATTTACCAGCCTCCATTTTAATTATTCACATGTCTTTGTGTTTCTCGTTTTTGTGTTGCTGCAACACAGAAAGCTCAGATGATGTCATGTTAAAGTTTAATTCCTATTGATAAGCTTTAATGTTAAATTACACATCTCTTTTGTATCGTACCACTGTAGTGACCCAGTTAAGTCAGGAAACATCAAAACTCCATCTTCTTGTATCATCACTTACTTTATCATCTCCCTGATTGTGCTGGTTGATGAAAAAAAAAATCTGAATATGACTCCATGTGCAGAGAGGAATGGAAGGAAAGGGATAGAAAACAGAGCAGGACAAGAGAGTGTGGATAGTGGAGGACTGAAGTGTCCGTCTGAAGTGTGATGCCCCCTACTGTTCAGAGACTCCTTTGATTTGCTCTCCTCACTGCACACTTTTCCTTCTTACACCCATTAAATTTTAAAAAAATACATCCATATAGTGTAAATGCATAATATTATAGAACATAAAATGCTTGCATGTGCAAATTTGTTCTGTAAAACTGAACCGAACTTTCCCACAGAAGGATTTGCGCTGACTGTCTATGAAATCGCCCGTCGGTAGGGCTGTTTAGCACATCCGACAATTTAGCCTACTTGACAGACATATCGCCTGCAGTGTGGTGTGGGTATACGTAAAAGTGCGAGCCTTGTCAGACAATCTCTTCATCTATAATGAAACAGTGAAACCACCTCCCTCCCTCCCTCCTCTTTCTCCTCCCTTCTCCCACTCCTAGCCCCCCACCCCCTTCGCCTCTTCAAAAGACGTGTGAAGATGCCATGAATTATAAATACCCCACTCCACTCTTACAACACCCTGTTTATGTGCGTGTGATTAGTGTAAGAGTGAAGTGATCACATATGGGTACCCGGGGTTAAAACATCTTTAACCAGTAATGAATGATTAAGTGCTTGATGTGACCTATGAAGGCTTTTTAAAGGGCAATAAAAAACTGATATGGGAAATCTCCCCATAATAACTCCTCATTCTAAATATGGGCAAAGCTGTATAGTAAGAGTGTAAACCTGTTTTACTATGGCGGTGCCACCCTCAAGAATGCATTAAATATCATTCTACATAGACAAGTATAGTGATGCCGTGGTAGTGATGCCATTAATATAATGATATAAATGGAATGAAGTCAAAAATTTATGGAAAAATGACATTGCACAGTCCCCTTTTCAAGAAACTAAACTAGTTTTGTCATATTACTTCATGAAAATATAACAATACAATCAATTCTCCCCATCAGATCACAAACAGACGGCTGCCCGGCATCTGAAAGCTCTGCTCCTCATCTAAACATAAGAAACACTTGCAGTGAATGTTCAGGGCCAAGAGAAAAAGTGAAGGGTGCATCTGCTCTTTTCAGTTTGAGGATCAAATAGGTTTACTGAGTATTTCATGGCTCCACTTGGAGCAACAAAGTCTAAACATGAGTTCTGTCAGCCTGCAGTCAGCACAGTGTTTGGTAATGCAGTGGCAAATCCTCCACGTCTTTGCCTAATCTGTGAGCACCTCTTCCCCCTGTTTACTCTGAAGCAGTGTGTACAAGTTTGATCTGTATTTAAGGTATGAGTCTAGAGTAAGTCACCTTAGAGATGATATTGGGTTAGACAGACATCCTGCTTAAGTGTCCTCAAGCAAGACACACTCAGTGTGAGTCTCGCTAGCTTTATACGCTGCATCATCTCCAGAAACTCTACAGCTCTTTACTACTCACATGGACTCCAATGCAATCCACTTATGGTCTGATTTCAATAGGGAACGAACATCAGCTTCCACTAACCAATCAACACAGACTGTTGACTGCAGCTTGAAACAGCATGGTAGGGTGTAGGGAGTTAAACCCAACCATCTTCCATTTGCAATATGACTAGTGCCTATCACATCTGTTAGCTACCCAGCTTTGTTTGTCAGTGAGGAAACAGTGGCATATATATCAGTATTTTATTACATATTACAATCTAGTACTGGTATTGGAGCCTCTTGGCCTTCAGTGCTCACACAGTGGAGGGATCTTGCATTTCTAACAGAGAAGCTGCTGCTTCATGTCACAATCCTCAACAAATCAGTCGACTCCAGCGGAGAGATTCAATGGTCTGGCGCCAGGTAGCCAGCTAAGGTTCCAAACTGAATCTCACCCTTGCTCCTAGCTCCCCAAGTACCATCCTGAGCTGTCCACCCCCTGCTCTTTATAAACAAACTACTTAATCCCTGCCACCTGCCTCCTCCGTCTGTGTCTCCTTTGGGTCGACTAGTTCAGTAGTTCTCTGTGACAGCAGGACGTCTGAGTATTAAACCTCCAGTGTATCTCCTCTCACTTCAGGGGTCCAGACCTCTGACTGTGGTAATTCACCTCTGCCACAGAAAAACACAACAGTACCACCGCCACAGCATCAATTATTGACCACAGCCTGGACACACCGAGGCTCCTGTTACAAAGAAGTACCTGTTGCCAAGAGACACTTTTATGGCTTCAATCTGAGTCAATCCTCCGACATGTTAATGCTCTCCATTTTCACGTACGTACTTCAAAGTGAGGCCTGGAGACACCTCAGGTATAAGTTACCCATCAGAGAACCATTCTAACAAGACAAGTGAGGGGGGGGGTTGTTTGGAGCATTTCTATCAGCCGTGTTAAAGTAACTTGGACCAGCCATAACTGACTGAAGGACAGACATGCAGTAATAATAAAGCATTCGATGCTGACGCCAGACTCTGGGGCAGACAAAACTCGCACACTGTGGAGACAGAGGCACGGCACGGACTGCGGTTATGGTTGTGATTAGAAGGTATGAGCGGGCAACTCTCTATTTGATGGTTCATGGAACAGTTCATGGTGATCTCTGCAGTAAACCTTAAACTTTATAAATCTGACTTACATTTTAACCCATACCATACAGCATAAATTAGGTAATTTGTTGGTGTCTTTACTATCAAGGAGAAAGCATGGCACACCATGGTCACCTTCACCTTGTTCTCACCTGTAGTCCCATATGGCCAGGATTCTAGCAGACAAACATTGACTTGTGTCAGTGTTGAGTCTTTTTCATTAATAATCAGTGAGTAATAATAATAAAATTGACAGTCCTGGAAGTGATGTGTATTCTGCCTCTTTCATACTACAGTACATGCAGAATCTCAATAAAGTGCACAGAAGTGCTGGATATATATATCCTCTATCCTTGTCGAATAAATAATTATTGCCCTGTAAAAAGCGTGTAGATCACTACTTTTAGGCACAAATACACATTATAAGTAAGAGGACAGTGAGGCAGATTTCTCTGGTCGAGAAAGTTTTTTTTTTTTTAAAGGATCTTAGTTGTAGGTGTTCAGATGTGAAGACGGTTGTCTTCTGACAAGGATTTATAGACTTCTGCTGTTTTAAAAAGGCCTCACTTCATTAACTCGGCTACTCTGAAAACTTTTTTTCTCTCTGTGTTGTTAACATCCCCCCACCTCCCCCACCTCCCCCACCTTGTGTGAAACCTGGCATCTTGATCTACGCCACCTGACAGGGCAAGACGGCAGAGCCATTCATCTTCCCCCCATCTTCCCCGTTTGATCCTACAGCCCTGGGACTTCAAAGCCTATAGGCCAGCGGACTGTTGCCTGTCCACGCACCATGCCAAACTGATAACTACAAAAGGAACTGAGCTGCACCCTGCACACAATACCCACCAAACCCATGGTCAGCTGGGATTTCTAGGAAATGTGCTAATTTCATGGTAATTCCTTTTTTTTGATTATGCCAACAGGCAGCTGACCAGTTTCTCCTGCAATTTAACCATTTGATTGTCTTTTCCTTTTCAGGAGCAAGCGGTCCAGCATTTTTCATACACTGCAACAATTAAAACATCAACAGGGATGGGAGAAAAATATGTACATTATTCATATCTGTCCTCCAGGGAGACAGGCAGTCAGAGCTAATGAGAGGCTGAAGCTTTGAAGTCATGGAGCCCTCAGTGAGGTGAATGGCATGAATTAAGTACCACCATCAGACACGCTTTGCTTCTAGACAGCTAATTTTAGCCAGTTTTATAAGCTCCAGCTTGTATAGTTTTTAAGTTTTTAGTAGGAAAATTGAATATAATTAAGTCTCCTCCGCTCTATATTATCAACAAGGTCAGGCTCAGGAGCACTGCAGGAGCCGGTAGAGAGAGGATGTAGAATAATGACAGAAATGATACTCTATGAGAATACATGTACTGACACATGATATGCTTGTTGTGAAGTGGAGCGGAATGGATGCATTGCTTTTTCCGAGGGAAGTGAGAAGCGTTCTTGGCGAGCCTCAGCTCTGCTAAATAGAGGAAGCTCTGCCAGCCAGACTTGACCCCTTTCCCTGGCACTGCCGGCGCCTGCCGTCCTGCCCTGTGCCACGCTGATATGCTATCTGCCCAAACAGATGCCCGCTCTGGCCTCGCAGCACCACTCTCCGGTCCCCCACTTTACTCATGAGCTGCCTGCTGATGTTTTGTCCGCCCTAGCGCTGTGTTTCACTCTTGTCTCCTTGAAGAGGCACAGCGGTGAGATACCCGAGACCTCCCTGACCTCACTGTTAAAGAGAAGCCGCAAGCTGATAAAAGGCCTGCGTGCATCCGAGACCAGACATGACATAAAGACATCCAACATGAATGGACACGGTGTCGGTGTTTGGCCTACCTCCACAGCGAGCTCTCCAGGACCTTGGTAGAGTCGGCGTGGTAGTACTTGGTCAGGATCAGGATGACCTGCAGGAGAACACAGTGGAGAGAAACATTTAGAAAGAAGATAAAGGAGCAAAAACAGGCTTATAGCAGTGGATATTTAAACTACTGGGGTTAAAGGTCAAAGGTAATATTTAGGAAAGAAATCATTAATGGGAGAGCAGAAATCTCGAAATGAAACTGATGTTTTTCTTGAACTTTCTTTTTTTAATCCCAGAATATTTAAAATTCTGAGAAATTCAGAAACTTTTGAGCATAATCCCACACTCTTTAGGGTTACTTTCTAAAGACAAAAACAGTTTAATCTCAGTATTTCACTCTCAAAAAATCTTAAATCAGATTTCACTAAGAACCGAAACAAACAGGTAAATAAAGAGTTCACTGTCTGTGTTAAGGAATTCAGTTTGACCCTTCAGGTCAAATAAAAGAAAAACTCATATTTTAAAATATCCATTATTCTTTCATATGACCTAACACTCACAATTTCAGGCAACGGGGCTTGAGGGACAGTTCTTTTTTAATCAATACTTAATAATTTCAAAGCACCACTGGTCAGTCAATAGACCTGCATAATCGTGGCAAATGTTTGGGCTGCTATTTAAACTAATCTCTCTTCTGTATTTATGTTTAATGCAAAGGCAACCGTGGGGATTGTCTGTGCTGCTGCTGCTGATTTTTGTGTCGAGTTCTGTCTGAGTGTGCTTACAGAAACTATTACCCTGAACAAATAACGGCCTTGTTTGCCACTTTGATTCCGTAGAGAGCTCACACAGAGCCTTTCTCAGCATTTCCTCCTGGCTTCCTTTGTTAAAAGTAAAATTATCTTCTTTATTTTAGGAAGAGGATGGATTTGTTTTGGGACTAAGGGGTGAAAATAGTTTTATTTCACGAAATAAATAAATAAAATGAATGTATTATTCATATCAACCCAGACATCTTGGTCTGGAGCACAAACCCCCATGAGTGTAGACTGGATCAGAGACGCTTGTCTTTCATATTTCTGAGGACTCCTGTTCTTGACAGCGAGGTCTGCTGGGATTTGTGTTGCCATGGTAAGAGTGCCAGTGGGTCAAACATCACAGTGTGGGCTAGAGGTGCGATTGACAGGCAGGGTTGCCAGTAGTAGTGAAAAAAAACCCCAGTCTGGATTCAGGTGGAGGTGAATTGATTAGCCTAAGGGTCCTGTCCAGAGGCAGCTGCCAGCAGCCGGCTGTGTTTAAGGTGGCTTCTCCTGAGGAGTCATCATGCAAACTGTGTGCAATATATCTTCCCATGTCAGGATGGCCAAGTGGTCTAAGGCTTCAGACTCAAGGATAATCTTGTTCCACAGAAACGGGACTTCTGGTCTCCAAATGGCTTCATGGCTTCTTGAAGGTTTGGTTCCTGAATGAGACTCGGAAAATGAAGAGTGCTAACCAGTACAGGGGTCAAACCTCTGGCTGGTTTCTTCAAATCACAACCTCGTGCAATTTTTCCACTAAGGCGGAACCGGCCTTTAACTGTGACTTAAAAGACATTTTGTCACTCAAAATGAGAGTTAGCCAAAGTGGAGCACCACAGCTGGAGAGGCACAGAATGACACAGACTGCCATCAAAGACTCTCCGCTCAATCTCAAGGCAACCGTAACCAGGGAGTTCAAGCCCTGGTGGAGCAGAGAACATTCAGCGTCAGTGTAAAACCTGCTTTCCTCCATTGCTCCTTACTGTCACATAAATCTTTCCTTTCTGATGACAAATCAGACAGCACCCTTGTCTGATATGAAATACAGAGGTGTGCTGGTCTCATGAAGCATGTAGCGAGCACTCCCTGATCGGTCGTCGGACGATTCTGTGACTCAACCCCCGAAACAGGCTGTCCGCCTCTGCACAGCTGTCCTTCTCCTAATGAGATACTGGTGCAAAGCTTGACACGTTTACCATGCAGGAAGAAAGTCCCTTGACACTAGGATTAGAATTCAGCATGCCGCACACTTAGTACTTATTCCTCCAGAGCCACTTTTGGTTTGTTTTCTTTTTTAGGCTTAAGCCTTTGTTTTAATGGTTGTATTGACAGGAAGATTTCGTTTTTTTTGTGTGTTTTTTTTTCTTTTCTTTTTTTGTCAAATCAAGCTTGATTTTATTAACTAAACAAGCTGCCATGGTAACACATCCAAGAAGAGCAAGAATCCTTTCATATTTTTGTTACACCAGGCTTGTCTTATACAGGCTAGAGTGTATCCCATCTGTCTTTGGGCGAGAGCTAGAGTGAATCTTGACAGGTCACCAAAATTTTTTAGGACTTTGATGAAAAGCTTTCATCTAGAAGAGAAGAGAAATGTGACAGTAAATACACTTTGCCTACTGGATATGAGTAAGTGCGGCTTTTACACTGTTGCAAATATCAAATTGTATCTTCGGTCTGGAGAAGGTAAAAGAGCGATGCCTCTGAAGTCTATCAGAATATCAGCCACAGGAGACTCAGTGTAGGTATGCATCATTTATCCAAACGCCAATGCCAATAAAATATGCTGCCTCTCTATCCCCATGTTGAGTCAGTCCTCAAGGCTCCGAGTTGTGTTCAATTGGAAAATGATTTTTCTTTGGGGATAAAGTGGACAGGGCAAGGATGTATTTGACCATAAATCACTCCTGGCAGGAGGCAGAGAGAGTGTTTATTTGGCAGCGGTGTACCTAGCCACATCGACAAAACTGCTGAACAGCATAGGAGCCAGATCCCTGTATTCCCTCTAGTGTACAGAGGGGTGTGTTAAGACTACAATTTGGCAGATTCCGCCTACAGCTCATTGGACTAAACAGCAGAATTGGCACAGGGGTAGGAATCTAACCAGAGCACCCTTTCTATCATCATTGTAATTCAATAGAAATAAATTACAGAATCATACTCAGCGTCAGTCAGCATCGGAAAACATTTTTCATGAGCAATGAGCATAAAAAAAGCAGATTTCAAAAGACGTTTGTGATAAACTCCGTGACCTAATCATGGAGGAAGTATTTCTTCTGTTGTATCCGTGACCACACAGTCATCCTCTGTGGGTTTCTTGTTTGTAAGCTGGCAGACAATGGGCCCAATGGCCTTTATTGGGGAAAAGTCAACAGGGTGGTCAGGACCCCTGGATGACTCCATACAAGATCTACAAGAGACCCCATTGAGAGTCAAGCTCATAGCAGAGCTTGACCATGACCCTCCAGCGTGACAACCACTGTTTGTCCCCGTCAACCGTGTGTCAATGGAGCGCCATCAATCAGCTATTGAGGAAGAAGAAGGAAAGAGTGCTGGAGGGGGGTGTAAAGACAGACAGACTCCAAGGAGAAAGAATGCACTCATTCATTTTTTTAAAGCCAAAAACAGAGAAAAACTAGTGCTCTATCGAAATGTGTGACACCCCCAGCTCTTGGGGGGGAACGCACATTCTCCAGGAGCAGACCACACGCATAAACAATTCATCACAGTCTGGAATAAAAGAGAGGAACTCATTTTTGTTTCCAAATGAAGAGTCCAATTTATGTTCTTGAGGCACAAAAGTAAATTCCATATCAACTGGCACTTTCCCTCTCCCACACACACACACACACGATGGAGATGTATTTTTGGACATATCTTTTCATTTTCATGCATTACATTGAACCTTGACCTCAACTCGGAAAGTAGAGAGTCCAGCAGAGCAAACAAAAGTTGAACCAGTCCACATCATACTTTCCTCTGGATGAGGATCAGAGGCTGAATTTCAAAAAAGACTTTCAGTCTATCTGTGTTTTTAAACCAGGTACATATAGTTTATTTTTTATCTGTGTTTATTGTGAATAAAATATACTCTTTTTCATTTGTTTGTGCTGCTTCATCTTTTGGTCACACAGTGGCTTTACAAGAATATGTCTAGTAGTTAGCATTAACATCTGGCCATGTAGGCTACAACGTGTGTTTTTACATGTGAAGAAAACTGATTCACATTTCTAGACTTTTATTTTGAAGAAGCCCCATGAATAAATTGTGATTAAGGTCTCCTTAGAAGAGTTGTCTCTCTTTGTTGCCCCAAGAGCACTTACATTATGACTGTTTGAATGTCTGAGCACTCCTGTATGTTTTTCTTTAATGAAAGCCCAAGCCCCACTTATTTAGGATCAATTTTAAGGCAAAACAACAATAGAAATTTCTGTATTATTAAACTAACATTTATTTCTCATGGCAAAAAAAATGGTGGAGAAGCTTGTTGATAATGTTGTCTAATGACTGAACTGAGCCAAACACAGTGTCAATTAGCCAACATCCGACCCTCAAGTCTAAAATTCTGACAGCTTGTTCAAATAATCTAAAAACATTCTGTACATCTGTCTCTTTGCTTTCAAAGACACACATAAAATAAAGTGCTTCACGCATACAAATCGATCCCATTAGCACCATCCTTCCTTTTCAGTGACTATAGGCTAATAGTTCAGGAGACCAGCCATCTGAGTGGTCACATCTTGCTGAAGTCATTTTTTTTGGTGTTGTACCTTGACCGCGCTCTTTATGTGAGGCCAGCCGTTGACCCGCACACTCGTTACCATTTTAACAGTAGTTTGAGATTGCCAGCATTCATTAAAGCGCTCAGGCAGAGAAGAGGGGAGGGCAATTACATGGACCTTTGCTTCTGCTTGCCTTGTGCTCCATACACACAAAAGGCATGTGCTGACCTAATGCACAACGGTCCGTCCACTCAGGTGGAAAAAGGAGCACATCTGGATACCAGGCAGACTGTGGGAGGTGGTAGAAAATTATTTCGACTTTGTTATTCTTTTCTACACTTTGCATACACTATTAAATAAGTCCTAAAGAGTGGTCTGAAAGGTGTCCTTTTTAAAGGAATATTGTTTGGAAATTGGCCTTTTTGTGCTAACTCAGAGCTTCTATGATAAATTATATTTCACAATTTATTGACCACCTGTACTGTAAAATGTAAAGAAGCCAAGCATCTACTGGAAAAAGCTCTCACAGCTTTAAAATCTTCCAATGTAAGTGTACAGACACAATAGACTGTACATTTTATCCCAGACCAACACATAGCATTGTCATGTACATCCCTTATATAATTATTATTATGTGATAGCTCACTAAAATGCTAGCCAGCAGGAGCTATTCTAATGCCAAGCAGATTGAAAAATTAAGATAAAATGGAGGTTTTAAAAACTGCAGTTCCCCAAATGGCCACTGTCAGTTTTCCACATTAAAGCCCGATGTCCTAAGAGGAACCTGGTTGAAAATGGGTGCATTTGTGTATAAATTACTTATTTAATTATAATTACAATTTACAAGGCTTAAATTTGTGTATATTAAGAGTATCATAGTTGAACAGGGGGAGCACAGATGCCTAGATTTCACTTGCAGCTACCTCCAGCTCCTCCTGTGTGATCCCAAGGCCAGCCAGAAGTCCTAATCCCTCCAAAATTTCTAGGGTCAGTCTCAGGGACTCCACACAGATGGCCATAAGCCTCTAAAAGGTGGCGCCTAAACAATTTTCACTAAACCCACCTCCTCGCACCTAATTTAATCTAAACTGAAACTTTGTCAGCAGAGGTGGTTGAATAGAGCAGTAATGCTGCTAAAATGACAATTTGATGTTATTTCTTATTTTTAAGCAAACAATGTTTTTAATTTTTACCCTCTCCTCACCCATCCTCCTCCTCTTTAGTGTCTAACAGATCTTTTGTTGTTCCCATCCTTTTTTTTCTTTTGGTTTTTTGATCTCTGTGCTTTTCTAAGTCTCTGTGGTTTTCCCAGGCTTCCTCTGTTCTGCCATGAATATCTAAGCAATTGCTATAATTGGGCTCTGATCAAATTGAAGGCCTGTTTTCTAAGGAGGAGCCTGGAACACTTAACGCTGGCAGTGTTCACACAAACACACGTGCATCCTCCCACAGTTTCTTTTAAATTACGGGGTACATCCACAACAACAGGCTATCTCTGGTAACACACATCACTGTAATTCTACTGCACAATCAAAAGGGTATCATCAAGACACATTTTAAACATGTATTCCCAAACAAAAGTCATTTATTCATGCAAATACATATCCCTGCACATGGAATTGGAAGAAGAAGTTTGCCCGCTGAGATTTCAGAAGATTGACTGATGTGCTATCCGACAGCTAATTGGACCAACAGGGCTGAGTGAGCTCAGTTCCTTAGATGTGTGATAATCCACTGTTGGAAGCCTGAGGCCTCTGGGACTGAGTAGTGGGGGAGGGAAACCCAAGATAAAGAGAGATATGGGATATAGAAGGAGATGGAGAGATTAAAAAAAGAAAATGGCGCGAGACAAAGAGCTGAGAATGGATAAGTTGGAGAGAAGGTGCACTGTGAGACAAAAAGGGTAAAGAAGACAATAAGACGATGAAAAAAAGGGGGACTGAAGATGGATAGAGGAGGGAAATGAGAGAGAATAAGATATAAAACAGAAGCGTGAGACCTGTAATCGATAAACCGAGGGATTGAGACGAGACATTTGGCCCTCAGATCTGTCCATCGATTGGTACGGCTTACAGGGGACGAGGCAGTGGGGTTCAGCAAGCCACTGGGACCCAGATCTCAACTTAACCTGGCCCTCAGTAATCAGTCCTGGTCTTCAAGGGGAAACCTGATGGGGGTTTGTGACCTCACCTCGGTGTGTACTGTAATTCTCAGAGGCTGGCAAACAGCAGGCTGGATATTTTCTCAGACTCAGGTAAGGCCCATTGTAGTAATATAATATAAGCATCTGTCTACTACTGTGTATTTTCTCAAACCAGAACCACAACGGGAAAAAGTTCTTTGTTGAATTTTATATTTTATATATCACTGTAGAAGTACAAATAAATAAAGTAAGTAGACAGGAGTCTCATGGCCTTTTGAAGAGCTGGACATGCTGCTGAGTAAGAAATTCTAAAAGTTGTACTGCTGAAAAGTCTAAACCCAATCCAGTCCCTGCAACACGGGCAAAACGTTGACTCACCTGTCCAACAAAACTGAAACTGGGATAATATTTTTGCTATATAGCTGCTAACTTTGGGAGTACTTAATATGAGTGTGCCATCGAAATTTGCTGCCACATGGGGACTGTTTCTATGGTAACACAATCATAACATTAATAGATCTGTTTGTGTCTTTTTTTGTTGTATCGTTATACAAATCCGTTTTTCCTTTCTAAACTACACTGCACCATGATTGGTTGAAATTCTAGAGAGGTCACACATCTATAATTTCAGTAAAAAAGACACAGGGAGCCGCAAACGTCTGTATAAACCTCGATAAAAGCATTTTTTTTTCAGATGATGGCGCGAACATCAGTGCAATTTGACTGACACAAGGTGGGGGGGCACGATAATCACCGACTTGGGGTAAACTGTTCCTTTAATCTAGAGAGTACATTACCACCATATGCTCCTGACATGCCAGAAAGACTGGGAGGCATCAGAAAGCAGACGCCTTTGAATACAGAAACTGATGATCTGTGATGTTCCTGTGACTTTCATGCTGGCTGCAGCGGAATCAAACAGCGATATCTCCTCTAACACAGACTGGCGGCATTCCAGCTGAAAGACTGAATTACAAGAAGAAAGATGGACTAATTAGACAGATATGTGTCTGGGGACGTATATCCTACTTTTAGCTAGACAGGTGTTGAATCCTGTTTTTAAAGCCACAATAAAGAAAGAAATGTATATATATTAAATTAAAAAAAGAGAGAACAAAAACATCAGAGGAACAGGTGGAACTAACAGTGAGAGAAGGCACTTGAGCTAAGTGCTGCTGTATAAGTGAATCCCACTTAACTGCAGATCAGGGTGTGGCTCTAAATGACAACATATTCTATTCTATTTGTCATTGTGTGCTTTTATTATGGTTGATGTGTGTCAAGCCTTGACTCCTAACATCATCAATCTATAAGGTAAAAAAAAAATCATGTCTTCCTCAAGTGGCAAGTTACATTCAATTTATTATTCTTGGATTAAACAATAAAGGAGAATCTCTAGTTTCATAATGGTCAAATGAAAGGTTTGATCTGTGAATGACCTCTTTATCACAATAAACTGCTAATGCTGCTAGCACTTGCAGTTAATACACTAGTTAATTGACACTAGAAGATAACTTATCATTTGAGACCAGAGTGGTTTTTTTGTACCAGGCTGTAAACATGTTTATTTCTGCTGTGAAGTTGGCCATTTTAACATGGGAGTCTATGGGAAATGACTCGCTTCTGGAGCCAGCCCCTGGAGGTTGCGGTGTGAACTACACGTTTTGACACTTCATAGGCTGAGCCTGAGCCCCGAAGGTTGCCACTTGGTTGGAATGGATGATTAATTGGATGTGTTCCATTCCTATAAATGTAACGTGATGTTGTATGTCAGGAAATATGTCCATATTCTACGTCCATAACATCTAATTGAGCATACTAATTTTTACCAAATGTAAACACTGACGGAAAAGAGCGCTAGTGTCCATGGCAACAATATACCTCCTGTTCCTACAGACATCTAATGTGACATTTTTTAAATTACTGTGTTAAAACAACACTTACTGATTTTCACACTCATATTGATTACATTAAATAGCATCAATGCGGTCTGTCTCAAGTACACTACAGTGATGATTGAAAGCACTTTTACTCTTCACCCACACATCTGTAAAGTACTGACTTTCAGTGTGAAGTGGGGCCCCTTTGAGTTCACCCTGACAACAACTTTAGGATATTTAGATATATTACATGTAAAATTAGCATACGTGGCTTTAATGAGGGCAGATTTGAGCAGCAGCACTGTCATCCTGTCTTTTTTTCCCCATCCATGAATCTGTGCCTAATATATTTAATTGCGGTCTATATTTGCATACAGCTCTGTTTTCTTTGTGTCTGTCCTGGCTACCTTTGCTGTCACGGTGGCATCGACAGAGGCTCCTGTCCTGGCTCAGGCTTCATCCCCTTCAGTGGATACAGCTGCTCTCCACAGCCGAACAGCTGTCGCCTCAGCATTATCATAATCCCCGTCTCAACCCCCTCCTTCCCGTTGCTTTTTTCCATTTTCTTTTTACTTTGTCATATATCCCCAGCTTTTTTTGTGCACACTTTGTATCTACACAGTCAAAAAAAACACACACCATTAACAAATGAAGCTATTAACCACCGAGGTTGTTCTGTTAATGGGAGTTAAAGATGATAGCGCTGAAGTATTGAACGCAACATTAAATCCATACTTTCAGGGTCTAATTTGGGCAAATGTATTCAGGGAGACGCTCTAATTACACGAAGCAGATACATTATTTATCCCTGTACATTATTATACATAGTGTTTTCCCAATTCCCTTTCTGTTCCCTGTGACTAGGGTTCAAACACAGTTTGCCCTGCCTGTAAATGAGCGGTAGAGAAATGGCACTTATTTGGTATTCGACATGTTTTTTTTTTTTGTTCTTGTTGTGCTGACTCTAGAGGAGACTGCAGGCCTATCCCGTGACATATTTTTTTTCACCTTGTCATTAGGTAGAGTTAATGTGATTTCATAGGTCAGTGTTTACTCCCCTGGAAATGAACAGGGTTATTACAATAACACCAGTCAAAGCCAGAGGGAAATATTATGGAAATGACAAAACTGAATAGAAATAGCTTATCAACATAAACAGCTGGCTGAAAAAAAGCTTACATACAACAAAAAAATATTCAAAATTAACCCCTATCTCTCCTCTTAACTACAGGTTCACTTTGCATGATCGCATACAAGGCTGCACTTAATTGATTACAGATTGATTGTAGGCTTGATTAATACTGGTTGTTGATGGCAAGCCCTTAACCTGAATTGATTCCATTTAGGCTTTTGCATTGGACTTCACTCCAATCAATGTAGAAGTATGCTAATTATATTTAGCACTAAAACTACTGTAAGTAGGGACATCATTAGAGCTGATGTGCTAGGCTAATAATATGTTAGTGATATTGCTGTGGTGGTAATAGCTGTAGTAATCTGAGGGCCATTAAAGCACCATTGAAAAATTATTTACTGGTAACAGTTACTTTTAATGTGTTTGGTTCTAACTTAATCAAGTAAAAGATAACAGTGTATATTAAACCTTTTGTATGAATATGAATAAACCTGAATACAGCCTGACAGCAAAACTGTGTTGATCCATGTGATAATTTGTTTATATTTTTATACACAACACAACCATTTATATCATCTTAGGACTGACGTTCATGCACCATAAAGGCAAAGAAAAGAAGGACCTATGACCTCAAAATCACTCCATTATATACAGTCAGTCAGATACAGTTATATGTATTGCTAATAATATGTTCCATTCATTCTGAAAAGCAGTAAAGTTGGGTAGTTGTAGAAGAAGCCTTCCTGTGAGAATGTAAATATGTCTATGAAGTTGTAAGCAGCAAAACTTTATTATGCGTCCATGGGTCTTGACTGTGAGGTCTAGATATTGGCTGCCAGCAGCCAGATTCTGAAAAAATATTTGCCTTAACCTGAAAGCCTGAGACCCAGAGAGCAGTGCAGCAGAGGGCCATGTAAATACATTAGGACTAACACGCCTGGTGCAACCAAACGAAGCATTAACACGGCTAATTGAGTTTGGTGCTTTTTGGCCAGGATGCTTCATTACCCCTCAGCTGAAGCAAGACGCACTGTCTCAACACATCTCTGCTCATGAGATCACCCTGTCTGTGTTTGAAGTGAGAGGCATTAATTGGGGTTAGCAGGATTGTAACACTACAACAACAAAGTCTTTCTACCTGTATCTCTGCCTCATACTCCCGTGCTCATTTACAATGCTGGTGTCTTTTCACACCTGAAGGTTCTCACTTTGGAAGAAATACTGAGGCTTTGTTCATAATAAGACACAGCTAGGAAATGTGCCACACACTCATCACATGCAAGAGCAGAGGGAGGCTTTCACACCACGCTACTGACAGTTTACACCTTCAGAAAAATGAAAGTATGGGGGGAACAGCACATTGGCTATATTGTGGAGTTTTTGTACCTAAGGACTGCTTGCTGATAGTGGCAGCTCCCGCAGTTAGTCATTATGGAAACAAACTCACTTTTTATTATCAGCATAAAATGCAGGCTGCACTTTCTGTACCAAGGAAAAAGAGGGGAGTGTAAACATGTCTCCACTTTTGTTTTCCATACAGCGCCTACACAAAGAAAATGCATAAATTCCTACGTGCTTGGTATGGCCAATTTACACTCTAGTCCAGCCTGGATGACGCACAAATTATACATCACACATTTATGTCACCATCACTGCCCGTCACTAGGTAACTAAACCAATTAGGGCAACAAACAGTTAACAGAACAAGCAAGCAGAGGGGAGATAATAGTTCTGTAGATTTAAGCATAACCTTGGCTGTGAGAGAACTCATCACAAATGTGTGTTGTGTGCTGTGTGTGCTTGTGTTCATTCTGAGTTTGATTAGAAGTATATGTGAGCAGTTTGAGGTTTAATGTCTTTGGCTGCAGGGTCTCCGTAGAGTCTGGGAAGCTTCTCAGATCACCTCACCTCCAGCCAAGTCTTGAAAGGAGTCATGTTTAGCCACAGACCCACACCCTGGCCTTTGTCACAAGCCATCAGCCCCTTCTTGCTATTAATCTATCCTTACACACACGCGCACACACACACAAACACTCTTTCCATCCAGCCCCCTTCATCTCCATCTCCCCTGCGGAACGACCAAGAGTTCTGGCCCTGCTTTAATGCCCTGTCACACTTCATTTAGCCTCTAAGGAGGAAGAGGAATGGAGTGTGATGTGGGAGCAGGCTTCAATACATACATTACACCAGCCCACAGACATACCTGTAAACTCACTGTGGACACACAAATGAAGTCAGAAGCTCTTTCTGCTACTGTAAGCGCTATTCTAAACTGTGCAGACAACCAGAACTTACTCACAGTTTTCAAAGGTCTTTTTGGTCTTACTGCCCTTTTTTCCATGTTCCATCTTTTTGTATATTCCTATTCAGGCCAAGGCCACCCAGCTATAGAATGAGGCCAGACCAAGTGTTAAAGCCTAAACAAGTAAAAACACCCTGATCGCTTCACCCATTGAGGCACACAAACGTACTCTGACACATGGCTGAGCCACGCTGTCCATCAAAACCTGAAAGAAAACAAGAACCCTCAAGCAGCAACTGAAAGGGCTTTCAGACCTTGCAACCTTTGTTCATGGGCCAAGTCTGTGAAGTAAGCAAGTGCTGCATCATTAAGCAAACCATGTGAGGTGTGCTACAAACCAGTGCCACAGGAGAGGAACCAGGTTGATGTCGGCAGCCATCGTGGGTGTGCCGAAACCAGTGAAAAAGGACTTCACTAGGGATACACATGCCAAATATGACCGGAGATATTCTTAGGTTGTGAAAAAGGAAAATTGTCTACAGATGTACCAGCATAGCTGCCTATTCTGTAGCATTTGTTGTCCTTTCTTGCATTTCTCAGATTGGTTGGAAATGTAAAGATGTATGTAAGAAGTTGAAGTGTTGAGACAAAGATGGAAGCTAATGTAGCCTTAAAGTGACAGGATCCAAAAAAGCATGTTTCAGGTAAAGGTCAAATTTGAATAAATGTAAGATTTTAAACTGTACACCACATGACTTGTCACAGAAGAAGATGTGACCACAGATAGTCTCCAATGTTTCCATGGATGACAAGGGCCCAAATGCTGACCTGTACCTTTAAAGTAAGCATTTAAACCAATGCTGTATGAGCCCTCTGTGACATCACTCAAACGTTTCCTAAAAAACATCTTTAAATCTTGCCATCTCGGTAGGGTGTGGTATGCACTTCACTGACTAATTCAAAAATGGGTAAAAATGATGAGGGGCCAGAGAAGGTCACTAACATCTAGCAGACAGCTAGCAATCTGAGGGCCAGAAACAGCAAAACTGGAAGTTTTTAAAATAGAGTACGAACGTGTTTTTCTGCTGTCAAGTTGGACATTTTAATATGAAGGACTATGGGGATTGGCTCACATTTGGGGTCGCCCTCAAGTGGTCACTTGAAGAACTGCAGTTTGGTCACTTCCACATTGACCTTATTTTTCTTTACATGCTTGGAAAGGGGGAAGTAACCGAAGATTATTCAGCTGGTTGCAGTTCACAATTTCACCTTCAGATGTCACTATATCATACGCACTGGCCCTTTAAAATGCATCAGGGTCACTGCATGAAGACAATAGATATTTACTTAAGTCATCAGTCTTGTGTAGTCAGATAATACAAGTTATATTAACTCTGCAAATTTACACTCGCCTGCACTAGACCACAGACAGTCGGCCTTTTCTGCATAGCTCAGCTAGAGCTAAGGTAACGACATCACGGCCACTGAAAAAAGAAACTCACACACACATAATAACAAGCCAGTTCAGCTGCATTCTACACATGTCATGTCTCTCTTCCTGGTTCCTGCACACAAACCACATGGCAGCATGACATTACGACAACTTCAAACCCTGCGCAGGCCGCGAGGTGAACACCAGATGCTTGCGCTCTTTCACTAGTGTGGGAAATGTCAGCAGTGCAGATGGCAGAGGGTTTGTTTTTTTGTTTTTTTCTTGGGGTCTGGTTGCGACCTGTCCCTGTGGCAAGACACACATCTCATCCATAAACATGGCGGTAGGCTGTGGATGTTGTGGTCGGCCTGGCAGACTGCAGAAGGCATGCCAAGCTACTGTACAGGGCTGTTTATTATTCATGTCAGGGCCGCTCTTTGTTTAGAAGCAAAACAGACGTAGAGGATAATAAAAAAAAAGAAAATTAATCCATCTGATATGAAAAAAAATGCCCTTCATGTAGCAGCACTTCATGTAAATGTATTCTTTATTGCATGAAATGGCCTTTTTTCCATTTTTGATTAGAGCGTCTGCCGTTTCACTTTTTGTCTGTTCTTGGGAGAGCTGAAGTAAAAAAAAAAATATTCAAGGACGACTTTGAGCTCACGTTTCTATTCCTGTTGTTGGCGGCTCTTTGTTCTCACACAGCCGTGGTGTGTGTGCATGAATGAATGATGAACACACAGTGTGGCATGATAAGACTGCAGATGTAATGTGTGGGGTTAATAAAATGGAAGCCTCCAATCAATTTTTTACTTTTAGCTAACAGACTAATAAGAAACATAGAACGGCCTTCATCCTTCATCATGACAGTATCTATACTTCCTGTATTATGCATGCATGATAAAAATGACAGCCCATCTCTGTGATGAATGAATGAATAATGACAGTCATCCATCCACCACATTTCAAACATCAATGCAACACCATGGAATTCTATGTACCCCGTCTGCTCGATTTTAACACAAAAATGCTCAAGATGCATAAACATACATAGCCTCTCAATCCAATGATATATGTTCTTAAGGCTTCCAATGCTGCACATCAAGATAACAGATAACCGAGGTCCAACCGATAGCATCACAATACTAGCAATAGCATCCTGAGATGGTCTGAGACTGAGGCCCTCTTCTCAGATGAAGCTCAGAAAATGTGGCCCCTCACTGGTTTCTGACTGCTTAAAAAGAACAACTGCTAAAAAGTTTGAACCAAATCACACACATTTACGCTTGTTCGTGTCTTTGGACTGTAGTTTAAAGTATTTGCTTTACAAATGCAACATTTCATATAGGCAGGGTGATAAACAACCTTGTTTGCTTTTTTCCAAAACAATGGCCAAAGCCCAGTTAAATGTAATTGCACAATACAACTCAGACTGCAAATGGAAACTATAACACTTTTGGTTCCCTAATCTTGTCCCTTGCCTGTTCTATTCAAGCAGCAAACCCCATGGCTGAGCAACAAAGTCAGTCTTAATAGACTGATATGTTAAAAACTTCACAGCTTTAAACCTGTTGACAACTTTATATAAAATGATTTGGCCTTAATTCATACATTTATTTTTGTGACAACTGTTGTTGTTGTTGTTATAATATTAAGACGTTATTGTTTAGACAGCTGCCCGCCCGGCCCTCAGCTACGCATGGTGGAAGGTGATGCTGCCAAAACGGCGACAGGGTTAGGGCGATTCAACACGAGTTTACTTTAGACACCTATGGGTGGCATCACCAACAACTTTACCTATACATTACCATATATATTATATGTTTACACTGAATACTGGCACACAGCTGAAAAGCTAATGCTACTTAGTGCTGGATAGCATTTTCAACATGTTACATATTCTCCTATCGTTATTCTTAGAAATGGACAACTTTCACTTTCACTGATATGAAAATAAAACGCTTTTTAATTATTGAGATGACCAAAAATGCTGAAACTAAAGCAGACCCAACAACACCAAGACCAGCAGGAGAGATGCAGTACAGGTAGCTAAAAGAGGTTCAGGTGAGGCTTGTTAGCATTTAGATTAAACCAGGGATTGGCTGGTATTAATATTGCACCTTAATCCAGCCTATATAGAATCAAACTGGCAAAACATGGCTATCATAGCTAACAGTAAATGCTATTTATTTATTAACTAGTATTTGCTGCAACAGGGCCAGATATCTTGGGATAAGTATTTTCTGCGTCGCTACCAAAACTAGTCCTGCCAACACCACAGACTGTCGCCTCCTCCAAACCTTTGTAACAAAGGAAACAGAACACTGGATCAGATTCAAACTCATTGTACAAAAGCTCATCAATTAGGTTTGCTCCCTCCATGAATAATTTGGAGACTTTGTCTTTAGAGAGCAGTTGCAGTCACACATGGCCTACATCACCACAATGCTAAAAAAAAGGGCTTAACTGTCAACATCAACAGAAGGCAGGAAACTTTCCTGACAAGCTATTTGTGTATACAGTGCACAGCTTCATATGCATGAGATCAAATCAAGGCTGGCGGGAGATAACATGCTGAACACAGGCATCATGTTTGTGTCAGTAAGATATACCTGCTCACGAGATAAAAAAGAATACATGTTTACAGTCACAAAGACTCCCATCTGCATATATGTATGATGATAGAAACAAAGGTGTGTGAACAAGCAGGAAAAGAATAGAAATAAAATAAAGATAGAAATAAGTGTGATTGATGAATCCTACATGCGACTTCAAGTTAAAATGTCTGTCCTTCATCTTCATGTTTTGGCACTGTTGTTTCTTCCTTCCCTGGCTGATGAAGAGCAGTCGACTGAGATCAAATCGAATTGACAGAAGCAGAAACTGTGCTGCACGGAGAAAGTAAAAACAGGGAGCAGCCAGAAGAGCAAATGAAAAGTGACTGTGAGACAGAAAGATACACTAACAAGACATGACGCTGGTGACAGTGGCCAAACTCACAGATGCACAGTTTGATATAAAGCTGTGTTTCTACTGTAGCTTCTCGAACCTTTCACTTTGACTTCCTTAGTCTGTTATTAGCCAGTGTGTGTGTGTGTGTTCTCTCTGCAGCATACCAAAGAGGTACAATCAAGGCTGGGTCTGGTTTGTAACCCAGTGCCCCATCACCAGCTGGACAGCAGCCTCCCACCACATGCCCTGCTCTCTCTGCCCGCAGAGTGCTGCTTAACCCCTCTGCTTCACCTTAAAACCTCCACACCAGCCTCTGATAATCAAGTGCACTGGTGGAGGCTAGCTTGCTCCAGGTGTCGGTCAGAGGGAAAAATATAATAATAAGTGATTTATAACAGAGAAATGTTTAGCATGAAGGCAACTGTGGACAATGCGTGGCAGTGATTGAGTTAAACGTCAAATACTAAAAACAAAAGAAAGGCTAATAATGAACATGCCAAGCTCAGAAAAGCATCTTATGAAATATATGGAATGTGTTCTCATCATCCTACACATGAAGCATGTGTGAAGTAAATCCCCGTATTGTACACAAACACTGATACACATGGATTTGTTATGATCTTGCCATGTTTTGTCTCTGTTAGAAAATCTGCCAAGCTGGCAGCACAGACATTTTTTTTCACACGTTCTGGTTAAATTACATAAGTGATGTTTGTGTGAGCACACAGTTTGCAGAGATAACACTGCATGTAAATGACTGCATTAACTATACTGCTGCATAGCAGAGGCGATGACAGCAGCAGGGCTATCCTGAACATTACACTCAGGTTATGTCTTTTTCCACTAACCTGCACATGATGAATAACATTTGCCTTATCCACCTCTGCAGGCTTTAAGCCCGGTGCTTTTGGCCATACCACTGGACCGATCGCAGCTCCTCCTCGCTGTGAGGCAGCGTTTGGAGATTCTGTCTGTGGTGACAGCTCTTTGCTTATATGTATTTTTTTGTATGAGTAAAATGGCATTTGTGTGGTTTTGTTTGTGCTACTTGTGGCTCGTGTTTCCTTTGTTAACCCTTCCCACTCCAAGCCTATGTTTAAGGCCTCGGCTTGCCCAAAAGGAATAGGAAAAGGAGTATATTTCAGCAACCACAAGGTGTATCTGAATAATTTTGGTGTCATCTTACAGGAAACACCTGGGAGATTTGCTCAGATGTTTAAGTATTCGAATCTATGAATCTGGCTCTGTGGTAATCAAAATGGCAAAAATAGAAAAAAAAATCTTGTTTGTTGAAAATTCACACTTTTACAATGAATATCTTCTTGATATAGATATAGAAAGATAGGAACTCTTTGTACCAGCCACTTTACCAAAGGAACTCTGTGCACCAGCCACTTTACCCTGTGCATTCTCTTGCACCTTAGTCATGTCACACCAGTCTCATATAAGCTGCTATAACTTAAACTATTCCTGGACTGTTTACATTATGCCAACTGCACTGTCTTGCACCATTACATCTTTTGCACTCTCATACCAGTCTCAATAAGCTGTTATAAGTTAAACCATTCCTGTTTATATTATGCCAACTGCACTGTCTTGCACTATACATCTTTTGCACTCTTACTGCATTGTGCCTTCAGTATGTGCCTTGTATTTTGTGTGTGCCTCATTGTAGGTACATTTTTTTACATTTTATATTTATCTTTAGTTTTTAGTTACATGTTATATGTTGCGGAGTGAAGAGTAACGCAATTTCGATTCTCTGTATTTCCAGCACATATAGCAGATTTGACAATAAAGCTGACTTTGACTTTGACTTGACTTTGAAATGATGCAGTTGCAGCACCCAAGTTATATCAAGCTGTAGATAACCTTGTGGCCATTATATCCGCCAAGTTTCATTACATTCTAACAAACGAGAAACAAAGTTACAGATGGTTTAGTCTAACCTGTGTAGACATAATTTCCAAGATGGCCACCCTGTGCCATTTTGGCATGTTTGCAGCAACAGAAGCTAAACCCCATTAAAATGTAGATGCATAGCAGCTATTGTTTAATGGTAAGAAACAAGCTTCTTAGCAACAGCCCTGTTCACACTAAGAAGACTCATTAAGACACTAATGTTTGGTCTTGAGGAGGAGAAAATGCAGCCTCTGTAGTTATAGGATGTGTATAAATGCATTAAACACATTTCAATAAAGTGACTGCACTTTAATCTATGCTGCTTTATACTGTTTAATATGGTTTGTATACACTTTTGCGACAATGAACATGATGCACTAAGCGAAAACTATAATAAATCCCCTTGTCTACTCGCAATAGGAAAGAATTAGCTTGTACTGCGCATACATTCATTTTCTCATTTATGCCTTTTAGGGATGAGAGTTTGGCTACAATGAGCCTAAACCTTTTCCTAAAACTTCACTGATCCTGCTCTTTCTGCTTTTGTTACAAAAATCATTTTGTTTACTGTATTTCCATCCTATTCCTCACAGGCACATATCTGTAAAAACAACATCTTTTCGGCTGCCAAAATCACTTACAAGTCCAAAAATTCTCTGCAGTGATAAGCTTTCAGTGCAATCCATAGATGCTGTGATTTCCACATTTGTTGTGGCTCGGGGCTAAAAGCTTCAATTTCATTTCAGCATGACATTCCCATACAAGCCCAGGAACTTCTCGCTCTCTCCCTCTCACTCTGCAGGGCAGTGATATGGTCTCACTCCGTCTGCTTCCTCGCTGTACCACAGTATTATGTGGAAGAATGCAAAACCGATCCAAGGCTTCTGCATCCGAGAGCTGGGTCCAGATTAGCCAAGGTCTGCTTGCAATTACAGATCATCGGGTAGAGAAAGGGAGCGAGAGAGAGAGAGAGCGGGAGAGTTGCCGTGTCGGACGGCGTCACCACGGCTGCTGCTCGTCCAGAAACTCAGCCAATTATTCTTCCTCTCCTCGCCTTTTTTATTTTTTTTTCTGCTTAGCCATTCTGGCTTTGTGAGGGAAATAGGGAGGGAGGTGAAGGAGTAGCAGGATGAGGAGGAGGAGGAGGATGTGATGGATTAGAGATAAACAAATCTCAAAAAATAAAATGGTGCCACTTGGAAGCTCCAGGCGGCAGAGGGGTGAGACACAGGAGATGGGGGAAGTCTGACATATAGGGTTAAAATAGAACACAGAAGTAAGGAGGGGGGTGTACTGGGAGAGAACAGTGCACTAATGGGACCATCCCAGTCCCCCCCCCCCCCACCCCTTCTGCCTCTGTGTGTCCCCTGGTGGAGGCCCTCTCCCCTCTAATCCGCTAATCTGACACTTCCAGAGGCCAGGCACGCAAACATTAGACACTCATATTGACGTGTGCGCCTGAGTGTGAGCTCACAAACACACACTGAACTCAAACACACGAGAGACTGAATGCCAACATTAATCAAATAGACTGAAGGCGCACACGTAATTACACATATAAACAAACACACACACTCACAGAAACACCAAATTAACATCTACACCCACACCAAATGCAAATCACTGCCGCTCAGATTGTGTGTTTGTGTGTTTAAGTGTGCATGCACAGACATACCTACACAACGTGGGTTAAAAAAGGCGAGGTGGTCTGGAGTGTGTAATTTGCAACAAATGGCTCACTCTCGAATTACAGGTGCCTGCGGTATTGAATGTGAGTCTAAGTGGGCCCATTAAGGCCAAATTGGACTAATTCAATCCACAGATCTAATTCAGTAATGCGATTGTGGGGTTCTTGGATGCACTCATGGAATTCAGCTGGGTTCATTTGGAGCCAAGTTCAGCTTTTTTTTGACGGGATGGCACCCGGTGCAGTGTGAGGGCGTGACGTGCTGATGAGGAGGTTAATTTGTACAGAGGGGTGCAGTAACTGAGGTGGTGATGTGAGTGTGCAGCAGAATCACTGGAGGATATGTATTTAATCTGAACAGATGGGTGTGGATTGGTGTGTTTGGCTTCCAAAGTGCCCAAGGGGGAGGACTGATGCTGGGAGTTCTGGAAGCAGCTTCCTTAGAAGATTAAAATATTTATTTGATGGACATGCACAAAGCAGGGAGTGAAATCTGCAGCTACATCTGTTTTTTTGTGTGTTTTCTCCAGCCATGTGTTGACCCATGAGTTTTTTCTGTATTCTTGATAAATTTGGTATGGCAGCCTGCATTATTTCTCATCCTCTGAGCTCCAATCATGTTTCAAGATCTCTGGAATGTAATATTCTTCGGTATCTCATCAGTATATCTCCAGTGTTTCCATAGAACGTGGGATGATCTATATTGGTAGACTGCAGAGTTTGGAATGGTCTGTGTATACAAAGTCACATCACCAGGCTTCATGCTGCATTTCTCCAGCCCAACCACAGGTACCACAGGTAGTTCGGACCAATCAGCATTCTGTGACTGGACATTTTTAGTTCAATAAAGGATGGTGGTCAGGTATATGCTTTTGAAAGCAAATAAATGGCCTTTAATCTATGCATGGTGTGCTTGGTTGCACTAAAAACAGATAGGTTTGGAAGATATTTGTTCACTTTTCAATGTAAATACATGTGGGTAATCAAATGAAAACACACACACTGTAGATGTCTCAGAGAGGAGTTAATAAGCGAGAAGATGATCAGATTGTTTTAAATGTATGTGTTTCCAAAAGGGAAAGAGAAATACATTCAGAGATTATGGGTCTAAAAGTAGTTTTAATTGATATAAATTAAAAGTTTGTTTGGAGTATAGAACATTTAAACCTGTAGCTGCATGCATAATGAGGTGTAACGTCTCAGTGCGTTCTTATTCACCTGCGTGTGTGGCAATGTCTCATATGCATCCATGCATGTCTAAAAAGGTCATCTATAACCAGGCTGTGGCTGCGATGGTCAGACAGGGCCAGAAAGTTGCTCAGTACACCTCCTCCTCCATGCATTAGCATAACAATAAAGAAACCCACACACTCATCCCCTGCTCCTGCTACAATAATCACTTATTTACCTCCCACCGCAGGCCTGTTTCATGACCTTGAATGCAACTGCTGTGTTGCGTGAATTAAAAGGCATAAATGTGTTTCTCTTGCCCTCTCCTGACTGTGTGTGTGTGTGTGAGTGTGTACTGTACGAACATCTAAACCTGCTCCACAAAAGCTGCCGTCACATCTTTAGCAACACCTCCCCCCACACCACACACACACACACACTTGAGAAAGCAAGTGAAAGGGAAAAGAAAAACAAGTGAAAGAAAAAAAAAAACAACAACATGCCAGAAATGAGGCAGCCGGCACGTCGGGTCTGTTCCGATTGGCTGAGCAGCGGTTGAAGGTTATCCCAGCTAACAAACATATCACACCAGCCATGGAAGCTCTCTCTCACACACACACACACACATACACCCATACAGCCTTTTTGTTGCCAGACAATAGTCTGTAACCTTCAATACTGTGGCAGTGAAATACAGGGCGCAACAAACAAAGTGACTTCCTTACATTGCCGAGGCAACAGAGGGACTCACAGAGGTGTAACAAAGGTAAGTGTAGCAACGCCTGAACATAATTAGAGCTGTTTTATTTGAATGGAATTCACAGACAGAGATCATTCTGTTTGTTTAGTGGCGCGTTCTAGTTTCTCTAAACAAGTCATTAGAGAAGTGGCTTTGAATTTCTTTTTTCAGGCATAATTACACTTCTACTCAAAAGAATCAGTGTTTTTACAAAGGGGACCATGGGAGTAATTTCAACTGTCAAGCATTCAGCAGAAATGTGGGCCTAATTACTTGATAAACTAAGAATTGTACTATCCTAATGCTGTGCAAGGTGACAAGAATTGGCTCAAACATTCACTTAAACTGAACTGTTACCTAAACTGTAATCATGGTTTAAGAAAAGATTGTGATTTCAGTTAAAAACAGGTCTTTTAAAAACTATTAACAAGTTTACCAAACAAAACATCCTTTTGATGCCCTCTTTGGATACCATAGTGATAAGCCCAGGCTCACACAACAAATCACATATACACCAAATACCACCACAGATACATGCAGTACACACGTATACACAGATGGACCATGCAGCTCCACATATGTCCATTGAACAAAAATGAGTCCAAATAATACAAGTTGGCATGATAACAAGCCATAAACCTGGGGGAAAATATTACTTTTCAGTTGGGTCCATGCCTCATTCATTAACTTAACCTCTCCTGGTGAGGATGAGCTGCCACACTAGAGAGCTTGATGATGTCTATTTAATGTTAACTCAGTTTTGGGGGCAGCCTCAAGGGGCCAATTGAGGAAGTGCACGTCCATTAATGCTTCATTTCTCATTCCTAGAGGTCGCTGCTTGGTCTCTACCCTCTCTGCTTGACTGGGTCATGGATCTCTAATATAGGCAGTCAGGGGTCTAATGCCATGTTGTATTGTTATAGTGCATTCTTCACAAGAATTTAACAAATACATACATGATGCACATCCACCTTTACATCCTGTTTTTCTTTGTGTGCCACTATAGACACAAGGCGGTATCATTAGACATTTATGAACACCTCTCTCTCTTTCTCTCTCTCTGTCTTCAATTGCTGATGTCAAGCTCAGCTACTTCATCTCACACTTGACTGAAGCCGGCAGTCACAATGAATTAGGCAGAGATGGGCAGGTTTTGGTGTTAGCTGAGGGCAGCGTCAGGGTAATGTCGACCTGTCAGGATCTAACCCGATCCAGCGTCCTGCCAACAACGCTGCCATGAATGATTTAAAGCGGGTAAGAGGGAGCACAAAGCTTTTGTTTGGCTCTCCCACAGGACCCATCCTCCATTTCACCCCCTTGAAAACAAAATGCTGAGGGTAACTGACTGTAAAAGAAAAAAAAGAGGAGGTGTGGCTCAAAAGATGCATTTTATATCTCCTGCAAGACAATACACTCAACGTATACAAAACAGAACACCTATAGGGTGATTAATTGGAATACCTTTAGCTATGACTCGTGATCAATATGAGCTTTTTCCTCAGTAGAACACAACTCAAGGCGGGTTGTCAGTGCTTAAGGGTGCAAATAGATTGCACACAATAACAATTCACTCCAGTGCAGGAGGCAAAATGAAATATCTAAGCAATTAGTCAATTAAACTTGAGAGCAAACAAGGTGGTTTCACGCCAGCCTGCGGCCAGTCATTGGATTTTAATCATTAGAGGGCATTCTGGGAATAGATCCAGACCTGGCAGTTTGTGGTTTTAAAAGGCAGACTTCTTCTGCTTCTTTTTCCACACATTTAATTCATTAACTCATTTGTCTTCCTCTACAAGGGCACACCTTTAAAAAGAAACTTTAAAGAGAAACTCAAACTATTTACACAAAAGTATAACAGACTAAACTGACTTATTTTCTTCTCTTTTTTAATATATGGGCAGCAAACCTCCAACTTTCATAGGGCATAAAAGTAAAGCATACTCTGCAGTTCCTCAAATAACCACTTGATGGTGACTCCAAAAGCAAATCAATCTGCATAGACCTACATGTTAAAATGGCTAAGTTTAGAGTAGAAATAAACACAGCCTGGTACAAAATGCTGATTAAGTGGCTGCTGCCTGACTCCCACGTCTCCGCTCAGATTTGCCAAGAGTTGGGCGGAGTCACTGCCAAGATGGCCAAGGATGGACTCACTACTGTTAAAACATGGCTGTCCAACCAAGGCAGGATCCATGGAACAGCACACGATCCCTACTGTATATACTGTATGTAGATATGAGGGAACGCTAACGTATAATTACTGACTGCTTTTTTTAAACATTATCTCGTAGCTTGAACCAAGAACAATCCTGAAATTACCATTCAGCCAGACGCAGAGCCACCTGACTGTGATCCTATCAAAGACACTTTCATCCGCCATTACTTGCTGCTGATGGATTAAATCAAAGCACACAGCAAAGCATAATGTGTGAATTGATTCATTTTTAATCTGCGTCCTATGTCCAACAATCTCATAAGCTGAACAAGACGATAACAGAGAGAATGAAATTGTATGATTTGGCTAATTTAACCACAGAAATAAAACTGTAACAGAGGAAGAGTCAAAGATAAGCTTTTCATGGGTTAAAATCTAAGCTTTAACAGCTGAGTTTAAAACATCTTCCAATTTTTTTCCAGATCTGCAGATTTCCGTCTAATATCCCCCTTTGGCCTACTGCCCTTTCATTATTGTCCTTCTGATTTCCTCCCCCTTCTCCTCCCCCGCTGCCTCTGTTTTCTCTCTCCTCCTCACTCCATCATTTACCTGCCTGCCTCCCTCCCCCCGTCCGTCCGTCTCTCCCCGAGCAGGTGTGGAAATCAATCACTGATTTGTCGACTGTCTCTGCAGCAGCTCACACCCAGACAGAGGAGTTTTTAACATCAACCGACACCTCCCTTCCAACATTTGAAGGTGTGTAGGAAGACAGTGCGGGGGAGTGCATGTGTGAGCGTATGATTGTGCATATGTGTGTGTGTCTGTGTACTTTGACACAGGAACAAAGAAAGATGAACATCTTCTTTTCCTCTTTCCCCGAGGATCAACTTGTGTTTTCTCTCTTTTTGTTTCTTCTGGACCTCTCAATCACACACACACTGCCTTGTGTTATTATTTAGTGTGCCTGTGTGACTTTGGAGATTTCTAATGATAGGGAAGGGTTGGTTGTGCTGCTGTTATTAAGATTTCACAGGAGGCAAACACACACATACACACACACATACACACAGGCCCATCATTGTCCTGTCACAGCCGCCATCTATTTTTAGCAACTTAGCCCACAGCCCTCAATGCAACTGCCTGCCCTCCCTCTCCTCCCACAAGCACCCGTCAACCCTCTGTCACCCTCTGTCACCACGCCAGCCAATCAGAGACCTCTCTGAGCGGCTCCGACAGGAAGCAAAGCTGACAACCCACCAATCAACTAATAACTAGTCTCTGCAGCAAGACATTGACGAGGCTCGTCATGGATATGGATGCAGTATTTATGGCTATTTATGGTCTAATTACAGCCTGATTACATGAAAACACTTTGCTTTGATAGGAGACAGGCTAGTTGGCGAGGTACATGCACACATTTTATCTTATAGATATATAGATGGCACTGATAAACTGAAAGGGAAAACCTTTCAATGAGATGTTTAAACAAACATGAATAATTGAATAAATAAAACATGCAACTCAGTCTGTATTATAAGTTTTTTTTTTTTTTTAAGTTTTTTTTTAAAGAGCCGCCATGTTGGTTCAGACACCACAAACGTCATATCAGATGCTGGATTGCTGAAGGAGTGTGTGTAGGCAATATGATTTCTTTGTTGCTTTGTCAATCATAAATCATCACTGTCTAGAGGCAAACTCGTCAAGCATGCGATGCCAGCAACCAGTGCCCCATCTCCTGCATCTATAAACACTCCTGTGGACATGCACCCTAACATTCTGACATCTACTGTTGATCGTAGGCCAATTTGCAGCTTTGTCAATTGGTGATCTGACTGCATGTGTGTGATGTGTAATAAATATATGAAATTAATGTGGCTCCAGAAGCTGTATGAATAGCAAACCCTTTACACATTTCTCTACATGTGTGCTACTCAAGACCATTACCGTGCACTCTTCATCCAAGATACATAGTACCACAGTAGTGCCTCCCTCAAAATCACCTTCGCCATCTCTTCCTCACAGACAATTGACATTTTTAAGACTCAATGGTGAACATGGCCACTTCCTGCAGGTCTGTGTTTGCATGTATTCCTGCAGAAATGACATTAGAGCACCCTCACCTGTGCACGCCACAACAAAAAAACAACTTAACAGATTCAATAGAGGTAGCAGTGTAGAGGTATGAGAGGAAACTGAGGTTAAGTTGAATGAGATGACAGCAGAATGGAAAAACTCAGAGATGAGTGTGTTGGTAACAAAAATCCAGGAGAAACATGTTGATAAATGAACTTTGGTAAATGTGTTCTGGTTTATAGAGACGTCTGCTCACATCAGGTATCTTCAAAGTGCCCCGTCTTCAAAACACACACACAGCATCCATTCCCACAAGGCCTCTTAGCCTGCTCCTGTCTCCACAACAGACTGCAAACTGTTTTTCACTGGTGTTGTTTTTATCCATGTAAAATCATTAAACGGCTTTTGGAATCAAAGAAACTCGCAGGACAGTGTCAGGTGAGGCAGGCTGTCAGGAAAGCTGCTGCTACATTTCTGCCATTGATGTGTGGCTATGGAAAGCATACCTGACAACAGTATAGTAGGAATAGAGTGACGCTGCCTTGATGGCAGATACTGACATTTATCACACATGTTCCGACTGACTAGAGAAAAATGGCACTCGCATATCAGTAGGCAGTGTAGGCATCAAAACTACTTGGTCTAAGAAAAGATCAAGTTTGGGGACAGATGGATCCAGGGTTTCCCACAGCGCTTTATAGTTAGGGCCACCGCCTAGACAACAAATGCCCCCCGCCTTGACCACGTCTCCCCGAAAAAAAAATCATTCTGCCACATCCATCCATACACAGACCATCTGTTGGTTGAATATGTCCTTGCAGAGCTGCAGCTTTATTGTTTTACTCCTTTACTTCCTGCCGCTAACAAACAACTCGCAACAAACACTCATGCACACTCACTCCTTTCCAGGAACTCACACACTCACTGCCCAGTTAGGCTATATGCAATCTGTTTAGGTTTTGTCTAGCATAACCCAACCCCTTGCTGCAAGTCTGTATAAAAAACAAAGGCTGACTTATTCTAATTCTGTGACAATTCTGAGAATGAACCCATACTTTTCACACAATGTGCACGCTAGTCTCATCACAGACAAAGGTGTTTATTCATCCAGGGAGCTAAAGTTTCCATCATAATTTAGTTTGATGAAGTAGTTCAACACAATTGTGCCTGGTCTAATCTCCAAGTCCTTCTAAGAATGAATCTCCAAACCATTATATCACATTTATTGTTTATTTCCAAATAACACGATGTCGACAAAAGAGTGATTACCCTCATCACGGAACGCCCCTCTTTCCCCCCACAGCAGTGTCATCTGCATTATTTCAGTTAAACGCTGACACTGATCAGAACAGATTGGATTAGACCTAAAGAAGCAGACACAAAGAGCAATGGACAGTGTGGAAGAGAGAGGTAAAGAAATGAGGGAGAGAAGAAGGAAGAGTAGATTGAAAATATCTATGACGAGCACCACGTAATTACTGCACTGTTCCATTATTAATCATTCTCAGTCCAGATAGGACTTGCATGAGTGTTGTATACATAATTAATAACGGGGGACTGGAGAATCCTTTTGCTTTCTATTCAACGGCACAACAGAGAAAGAGTGACGGCTGAAGGAAACTGACAAACCCAAATTAACCACCGAAGACTGCACTCCACTAACCTCTGAGTGTCGGCTTTTGAGAGCTCTTGGCTTTTATTAAGTGCTCACGTACAGAGCACTGAATTTGAATGAAATGTAAAAATTAAAGATGAAAAAATTCATAGCTGCACATAGTTTCATATAATGTTGTTGCCCAAATATCTCCCTGTGGCTTCATGAATAATCCAGTGAACACTGATGAATTGAAGCCTATCTATTTTTTCAGTGCTTTAATAATGCAAAGGGTTCCCTTGGTTGTGTACAGGCACTATTGTATGAATTATAATTGGCAGAGGCAATTTTATTACTGATCTACTGGGTATATTAAACAAGGTGTCGGCTTCCTCATGTCAAAGCCGCCTATGTAATAATAACAGGAGATGCAGCGGTGAATTGTGCGTGCACGAAACACATGCGCACTCATGCAGCTGCCCTCTATCTGCTTAAATCATATGATTGCATTAGCGTTGTGTTCCCTGTCCTCGTCTTGTCTGAGGCAACAAGACAGAGAGAGAGATGCAGAAAGGGGGAGTCCAGCCAAAGGCCAGAGGGAAACCACAGTGTACGACCACATCAGCTCAACATTCACCCAGGCTGTATAACCTGCTGAGTTTCACCGCCTGTCACTCCTCATGCTGGTATTTTAAGGTAACAGTATAGTAGGAATATTTGATGTAAGGACAGCAACATGGTGTATATGCGGTGGTGAAAGTGTAAGCCTTATGCCCGGTTTACACTGTGCGATTTTGGGCTGTCGAGCATCAAAGGAGAATCATGGAAATATCTTTGGTCATGGCTCTAAATCGGTGGTCTTACGTCGCACTGTGAGACAGGTTCCACGACGGCCTTTGTCAGTTTCTTGTGACCAAAGACTAGCTGAGATAAAACTCTAGCGGTGTCAGAAATTTAGGATGACTGTCTCACAGTGTGACAGCTGCTACGACCTGTCACTCCGCATCCACGTCCTACTTGTCCTCGCATGTTGACGTACGTCGTAACCTGCAATCGCCTGCGATTCAGTGAATGATCATCGTACAATGTGCACGCATCAAACTTGATGTCGTGGCAAAGTTTATTAGATTTACGTTGCATAGTGTGTCATGCAATGGATATAAGATCAATAAAAATCACACAGTGTAAACTGGGCATTAGGGGTCTTGAATAGAAATCTTAGATAGCCAGGTTCCACAGTAGGTGCTAAGAGAACATGGCTACAGGCAGACCAGAATACCTCCAAATGTGGTCTGAGTATTCAGGTATGAGATGACCAGACTGCCTATGATGGTCAGGAACGTCTAAGGCCATTTCTGTCTTTTTCCTGGTAATGCTAAGGACCATTCCATGACCAAGACCTACACCTAATATTTGGACTTACCAAACAAACAAAACATGTTTTTTTCCAGAATCACTAAAGGTTCAGCAACATTTCCTGACACCTTCCAACCCTCATCAAATCTCTGTTGACCCTTTAGTTATTCTCCATCAAACAGGCAACATGAGGGTACCAAAAACAACAGTTTCTTACATGCCTAGTTGAATTAATCTCCACAAGAAGTATATTTAAATGCCTAACGGCTCAAATAAATATGTTTACAGCCTCTCAATATGAATTTTACCACAACATTTGATCCTTTCTTGCTGGAGTGTGTCTGCTATGATGACTCGGGAGGTCATGTCTGTTTTTTTTTAAACCAGCCAATCTTGACTGCACTTTGTGAAGGTTAATGAGAGTCTAAAAAATCTGTGAGACAGGATGAACCTATCCAGGCAGCAGCACAGGCAGTCAAATATATTTCAACAACCACAAAACAGCATTTCTAACCTTTAGGCAAGCACATAAACACTTAAAAACTTCACAAGGTCTCCAGTTATGTGCACCAAAGCTAAGTTCTAAAAGAGCACTAGAAGAATTAAGGCTGAGGTGAAGAGGGCCTCTTTGAAGCTGCACTGTTGCAGGCGTGAATATGCATACAGCAGGCAGTAATGCTGAGTTGGGGGATTTCATCGAGAGGGTTGCGTGACCCTCGGGGAGTACGACTGGGTATCTGGGTTGATAAGGCTGTGCTTTAGCCCGCAGCTAACAGAGCGAAAGCTTTCACAGTGAGCAGTAGGGGGAAGCGAGATAACTGGGGAGTGGGTGGAACCGGCTGCCGTTTATGAATACAGAGACGTGAAAATGTATGCATATATCTACATACAGCTTAGTTTGCTTTGCATATGCAAAAAGAAGACAGCAAAAAGGAAAAAGGAGCAGGGATCATAAACAGAATGGCCTTTAAAATGTAAGAGTTCAGTTTTTCATTTGCATACTATGATGTCATTATTACAACAACTTGTTTGTGTCACATTAGCACAGTTCATCCATTCACACAAACAGGCGCTTATTACATTCACAAGAAGTCAGTGAGACACCTAAGCTCTCATAATCAATCCACATCTCTGCTTAATCATACGCACACTGTACACCTCATCCTCCAACACCACCCTTCTCCTTTCATGTGGAGCTAATTAAGTAACAGTGTTGCTGTTAATTAATTACTAGCCCGCACTAAAGGCCCCCCGCTCGTTTGGGCAAATTAACGACGTCCTCATTATTGTTGCTGTCTAAGGAGCGCCCTGGGTTTGGGCAATATGTGTGAGAGTTTCAGGTGTGCTAAGTATAGAAAGAGCGATGCAAGGGCAAGACCGGGGACATGAGGGTGGGATAAGAACAGGAGCGTATATAAGAAAGCTGAAGGCTTTTAATATACCCTTGGTATCAGCTTGGAAACACTTATATCGTTCACCATTCACAACCTCCCCATGTGTTGTGAAGTTACTGTGTCCAACTATTCACACACCCCCTCCCCTTTCCTCACACCCACTCTTCCATCACTCCATCCAACCAGCCATCGGTGTCCAAAAATAAAGATCTAAGACAAAGCACAAAGGGACCTCCTGTGCGGGCAGCCTGGTGGCTGTGTTTTGGTGAAAGCTTTTTTTTTTTTCCTGTGGCCAGGCAGGGACGTTTGAAAGCGCCAAATGAGGCGAATTGAAGCAGGGTACAATAAACCCACCTACTCCCCCCCCAACCCCCCCCCCCCACCCCCCCACCATGAGGGTCTGGACACTGGCCCTGTCCAACCATGCTACAATTTACACAATCTGGGAATGTTCCTGACTGAAGGAACAGGAAAGAGCTGTAAAATCCAGGCCTGTGAGTCTTAAGATGACCTTTCTGCTGTGTTGATCTATCTTATCTATCTATCTAGGTATAGATAGAACCCAAAACTAACCTGAGTTAAGTAAGGTCAAGTAAAGTAGCACACCATCTGAGAATCAGCCATCATCATAATATCAGACCTATAGC
Source organism: Parambassis ranga (assembly GCF_900634625.1). Classification (NCBI taxonomy): domain Eukaryota; kingdom Metazoa; phylum Chordata; class Actinopteri; family Ambassidae; genus Parambassis; species Parambassis ranga. The sequence goes on along the minus strand of NC_041038.1, from coordinate 4,548,554 downwards.
ACTGACCTCCTGTTCTCTGTCTGTACTAGCATGCAAGGTTGTGCAAGAAAACCACAGCAAACACATTTTCAACATGCTATTCTGTCATATTCATATTTCACTCTTTAATGACACCAACATATGCAGCTGTGTTTTTGTATCACACAGATTAATGCAGACATGAGCAATCTCCCTCAAACATACATCACTCCTGTGTATGACATCCTTGCCGTCCTGCCACCTTCCATGTCTCGTTCATAAATCCCATGCAATTTCCATATGTTAGAATATCAGCGCTGTTTGCCGGCGCCATCGTCAGTTGAGAGGTGCCGGCGACAATGTGTTTTAATGTGTTAATGTGAATGCAAATTTCCAACAATGTCACCTGAGATCCATCCACCTTTGGCTTAAATGTGAGAGGAAAAAAAAAGCTTCATAATTCACTTGCAGCTCGACGTATGATTGTTGTATGCTAGCAAAATCAATTGACTTCTCGGGGTCAGTGATTTCTAACAGCTCTGACAAACACAATTCATTAGAGTGGAAGGCATAATTGACTGCGACAGGGTTATTCATCGGTAGCATCGAGAGCTATCGCTATCATCATTATTCATTCACATGAATTGAATTAGTAGCCCTCATCAGCTCATGCACAGTATGAGTATACGCTGCATTGGTTTATTCAAGGTGCATGTAAACAGATTAACCTGTGTAAGACCTTAACAGGGCTGAGGCAAAACGCCAGGTTACTTCTGTGCGTGTAAACATAACCATTGTGAGAGCCGAGCAACGTTTGGAGACACTCGCCACCTGTGGCTTTACACAGGCTCCATGCTCCATCCCCTTTTCTTTGACGGATGAGTCTCCTTTAGAGTCATGTAGTAGCTTCATTTATCCCTCATTCATGTTTGACTGATTGTGTTTCATTGACAGGAAGTATAAAAATGAGGAAGAAGTATTAATAGGTAGCCTTTAAAATGCTATGCGGCTGTCAACTGCTGTGCTGCACCCAGAGGATTTAATAAGGCTTTATTTACAACATACGCCCTAGGAGTGGCTAACTGAATAATAACACGGGCACTGTGTTTTTCTATGCACAGTTACAGTCTCTTAAGGTTTTTATTATAACCTGACAGATATATTGGTGTGCCGATATTGTAGCTATGAGCTAGCAAAGGTCTTATTTTTATACTTTAGAACAAGTATATGTGAAGAGTCTTAGTGCTGCTCTGTCTTCCTATTGTTCCTTTACATCTTATTGCCTGATGTTGACACTTTTACCACCTTAACGGTTACAGTTCAGTAACCTTTAAAATTTAGTTTTGAGCTCTTAAATTAGCAATTTTCTCATTTTACTACTCCCAAAAAACAGCGCTGGTATCGGCCTCAATACTCCGATATCTGTCAGGCATGTTTTTATTGCTCATAACAGTTTTATGTACTCTGCTGAACTGACATTTTCACTTTGTTACTATGCACACTGTTCCCCTCAAATGGGTTTCACTAGCTTAAACCAGAGTGTACGAGTGTGTTTACGTGTGTGTACTGGATTATACGATTATTATTTTTATACTATTATTATTATACTGCTGTTTAAAACACCCACAGGGAAACAGAGTTTTGGAGAGGTCAGTCAATGATTACATTCTGTATCAGGAGGCACACAGATGCTTACTGCAGTAGCATGCAAAGGAATCAAAAGCCTTTTCCACAGGGAAGCTGTGAAACTTATATGAATCCTCTAGGGTTGGCAGGGAAGTGGGATCATGACATAAAGGAGCTTCTAGCCGCTGATAGCAATAACTCATTATCCCAACTAAATTAACTGCATCAACAACAGAGAGGGGAAAAAAGTGAATAAAAAGCTCCATTAGAGGTCCGCTTAGTGTCGTTTTCATTGGCGCTGTAAATAAACGTGGTAGGGCAAAGGCTCAGCTCCCCAGTCACACCCTGTAATTATGCACCCCTTAGCCACAATACTAAATTAAAACATAAAGACCATGGGAGGAGGGGGGTAAAGCAGGCAGTGAGGGCAGGGCAAGCAGTCATATCTATTAAGTTAAAGGAGTTTTTTAACTGCTCTGTAAGACCCTGTTGGGTGCTGCATTAGTGTCTGTTCAAAGGAAGCTTTAAAACAAGGGAGCAGCTCATCTCAGCGGGGTAATAACCACTGTTAGGTTACAGGGCTCCATGCATGCAAGAGTGTGTATGTGCATGTGTGTATGTGCTGCTTTCACTAACTGTATTCCAAAGAGGAAGGATGAAGGTGTGTGGCAGCATCCCTCATAAAGCATATAACACACACCAGCCAATCACATCGATTTGTGCCTCATACCAGGAAGTTAAAAAACAAAACTCTCAGGTGTATGTAAACTTAACCTTTTCACACACACACCCTCCCATCCACCTGCGCTCCAACTCAAATTCAGCCTTATTGAATGAAAGCACAGAATCAGCAGTACAGGCTAGTTTGGCCCTTGAAACAGCAGCTGTGACACCTGTGTATGCATGCATGCAATACCCACACACTGCATTCTTTTCACACCCACGTGTACACACACAATATCCTGAAATTCAATTAAATGCAGCATTCCGTCACCTTGCATGTCAAAGCACTGTGACACCTTCTTTGTTCAGTCTGCTGAACACGATACAGTTGAGGCGCTCCACACCTTGATGCACGGCGCTGTGTGTGTACATTAGCATGTCGTGCATGAATGTGAGGCCGCTTCCCACAAATCACGCTGTCCTTCTGGGCTGCACGGAGCCGGTAACTGTCAGAGTGTATGGTGGAGTCAGTTTCAGGGAAAACGTGATGTAATGCAGTTGCAGCTGGACCAACCAACAGCTCTGGGACTGTGTGAAATCCCTTTCTGCTGCCACAATATTACTGTTCGTACAGACTGTGAAATTCTACTGAGGCACTGTGGCTGTTTTAATATAGACAACCAATCAGTTTAAGCTAATATTGATAATAAGTGTTATTTTTTTGCAGTTTTTCTCACCATGGATATGAAAAATGGGGTCAAATTTTGTAACAAAACAATGAAACAAACAGTGTTTACGCCGATCTGTGCCCTCTTGTGGTCAAGAAAACAAGTGCATGTAGAACCTCCAGTCTGGGGCAGGACTTGTCACCATGGTAGCCAAGAAAACAGCAGGGTGACTGTTGTAGAGGTGACAGCAGATTAGCATATAACATGTTTTTAAAGTCTGTTTTAAAGGGACAGTTGAAATATTTCAACAAGATTCATTTGGTCTTCACCTTTTAAACTATAAGAGTATTCCTTCGATCAGACCAGTGTTTTGTGTTTTTTACCTTTACATGTTTCGACTGCTTCCTGCAGTCTTCTTCAGAAGTCACGTAATGTTACCGGTGACGTGTCTGCCACTATATAAAAACAGCACTATGTCTCTTTTCCACAGACTTTGTCAGCCATTGGACCTATTTTCTTCTGCCAAACTACACCCGGCAACTGTATCATTGCGCAGAACATCGTGTAGTCATGCTGTCCACTGTACCAGCATTCCACAAAGAAAAACCAAAAATGTCCCTTTAACCAAGCAGTTATCATTTCCTAAACCTAACCAAGTAGTTGTGTCAATATTTTTGTCCTTTAAGGAGTTAGTTTTTTGTGTTAAGTAGAAATCAGTGGTGGAAGACATATTTAATCTTCTTGTACTTTAATAACAACAACATGTATGATAAACTGTGGCAAGCGACAGTACGGGGGGGGGGGGGGTGATGGTTGACATCAGGGGGGTCTAGCATGTGTCAGGAGATACTGCAGGAATTGGATACAGTATCACATGTTCTGTATGTATACAATGCAAGTGACCATCAAACTCCTGCGGCCCTGACAATGAACATGTAGGGAAACAATTTATCAGCACTTGTTTGTCTTCATAGCTAAATAATAGAGGCCAGAAAAAATCTGAAAGCATGTTTTAGCCTGAGGCTGGAAAACATGGATCGAGAACAAAATACTTTAAATGTTTTTATCAAATAGATTCAAACATATCTTCAAAAAAAAGCACCTGAAGTGACATTGAGACCACCACTGCCTAATTGCTGATCTACACAAAGAACACCGAAAGAACCTTTCTTGCCAAAATGAAAACATTTTTCTGATGTGCAGGATTTAATAAATGCTGGATGATGGATGCTGCCTAAGGAGGTGCTCAAAACCTGAACAGATCTGCATATTTCACAAGGCTCAGTGTGTGTGCGCTCAGCTGCTGGGGCTTACATGCTTTGCATTCTTCATCATCACCATTCTTTATGAAGGATAAACATGCTTTTATAATGCCCTGTCTCCTTCACATATATCACACTGATCCATTACCTTTATTGGATCATGCTGACCTTCCCACACATCAGCTGCTCTCCTTCTCACTATCAAAACAACGCTCCTTATCCCAGTGTGGGGATCTTACAGCCATCTGTCCCAAAAATGTACATGTGTGTTATATTAGGATGAATGAATGTCCAGCTGTGTCTGTTTCAACCCAGCGACCCCCATGGGACACCTCCAGGTGAAGGATGGTGGGAAAAGAAGGACAGCTGCTGATTCTCAAAGCGCCACATACCCAGCATGCCTTCTGGTTTAGGACTCTGACCCGCCTGTTTGGTATGTTGCGGTTTAGAGTCCCCCACAGTAATCCAAGGAAGCAGCACAACCACAGAAAGTGGGAGTGGAGGAGGTGATAAACAGGACAGCTGAGTGGAGATGTTCACTTTGATGCCTTCTCTCCACGCATGGACACTCTCTTTCTACATTTCCATTCTTACTTGGGGAATTTAATCATCTTGAAACACCATAGTTAAACAGGACATTAATAGGCAGACAGACACCTTATCACTCAAGAACATGCCACAATCACCCTCCTTTGTGCTGCTCTGACAATAGACATCACCATCCCCTCCCAGAGTCCAGACGTAGTAGGCAAACGGCCCAAAGATGTAGCAGAAGACAGATTGAGGATCACACATATTCTTGCTCTGGGCAGATTACACAGAGAAAAGACAACTGGGAGGAAAGACAGCGATCAAAGCCAAGTAGCCCTGAGCAGGAAGTGAGCTAGTTGGCACTAGTGAAGATTGTCTGGAAGATGAATGGGCTTGGTAGTAAAAGAGGTTCTGCCTGCTTCATGGTCCCAAAGTGGGTGTTCTTCTGCGCTTTGTGCCATCCTTCTGTCAGTTTGCACCAGGCAGACTGCAGAGGTGGTGTATTATAATAATAACAAGGAAGTAGAGATCTGAGAAATCATTTCCATTACAAAATAACATGTAAGTGTTGGCTCCAAATTTGAATTTAATACAAAAATGAGTTTGTGGCTCATTAGTATTATAGACTATTGACAAGACTTTTGCTATGTTGCCTATGTGTGCTACAAACCTATTATGTTTGATGGATCTGGATTAAGGTGGACCTGGATCACATGATTACATGGAAGTTGTCCACAGGACTGGTTCTGATTTACATGGATTAAACAACCAAACTAAATGTAGTATAGATACAGAATTTACTGTAGCCCTAGCTAGTAACTTAGCACCTAATATTTACAACTATGCCAGAAGACCACAAGATATAGGGGCAAGCATTGAAAGACGATCCAGTTTTATTAAAAATAAAATAAAAAATAAAAGATCCCTTAAAAATGTACACAAGTCTTTCCACTCTCCGTGTAATTATCGGGTATTCACAGTTACCTATGCGAGGCTTTGAGAGTTGATACAGACAGACAGAGCAAGCTGGCAGCTACCCACACCCAGGATGTGCTGTTCCTCCAGGCTCTGTCGGATTGGACCACTGCCACCTGCCAAGGCTCCCCCTGGAGACTGGATGTTTTTCAGCTACGAGGACGAATTTGGCAGCGCGCACTTTGATGAACGCCCAAGTATTATGCTTTTGTATGGGTGGTAGCATTGTATTGTTCGAGAAACGCGCCAAGGAGAGAAAAGACAATCAGAGCACTTAATTACTAACAATGCTTGGGTTAAGCTATATTATTGTACATGAATGTAAGCATAGAATAAATACAATGGAGAGAGAGTGGTTCTGGCCAGCTGCCCTGATACAGAACAAGAGAAAAAAACATCGCAGAGACCAGCACCTATAAGCTCGGGTTTTAGTCAACCCTTTGTGGGTGGGCCAATATAGCCATAAATTTGACATCATATAACTCACTTAAACACATAGAGGCATGTTTTGATACAGCTGAAGAAGCTGCTCAGACTTACACACCTGAATGCCAAAATCTGCATTGATCCAACCTGGAGTGAGACACAGCTGAGAGAAACAAACACACACACACAACAAGGCGGTGAGAGACACAGGAGACATTCTCTTCCATGCTGCTACATCTGGGGAAGCAGGAGGTATTATGTAGAGGGCAAGATGGTGAGAGCAGAGAATTGGCAAACACCGGGAATTTGTTTGGAGTTTGGATATGTTCGACTGACTGTTACCTTGAGGTGCCCTCTGGCAACTTACAAAGAGTTGACCAAAACCCAGAACATCTTATTTAGTGCTGCTGTGCTACTGGGTGAAGTGCAGCAGTGTGGTACAGATGGCAAGGTAATTACAACCTGCGCCACCACTTTAGCAATGTATTGTTCTATATATCCTTCTCCCCTGTCGAACCCTGCACCGTGTGACAGCATATTCAGAATATTTATTTCCACCACAGAGGTCTGCTAATGTTTTACTGTCAATGACACTGAGGGAGATTTATCAGAGCTGATAGAACAATTAGGAGTGTGCTCTCATGATCCACGGTAGCATGAAGCATCCTCATGAGAGCTGATGGAAAGTCTTAGCTTAAACCTGTCTTGATCTGAACTAAACCACATCCAAAAACAAGGTGAGGAGGAACAGAACAGGGCTCTGTTTTCTATTATTAAAACCTTAATCCCAAAGGAAGAAGAATTGTAACAAATCCTTCTAGATTACCTCCGAACCGAGTGCAACGAACGAGTGTTTTTGTTCAAGATTTACCACTGTATAAGCACAGACGAATTTAACAATCAATCACGCTCTCCATGTCTGTGTAGGAGATGCTCGCAGACACCCACATACTGTCCAAATTTAGTGATCAATCCAATGTGCATGTGACAGGAAAACCACATGGGTTTGCTGCCAGTTACATCTTCTAGCATGACACTCCATCTTGCCATTTTTTTCAAGCGATAAGTTTGTGTCAACAACAATGTTTTGGACCACTGGAGAAGAAGCTGAAATCAGTCCATGATAGACAGATGCTTCATTCAGTCAAGTATCACTATACCACCTGCCTTCCCAGGTCAACTTTCCAGATGGTTTGGAGTGTCAGGTTAAACTCCTGCTAAAGGCTATCCAGCACTTTGGGAGTAACCTGATCACTGTGCAACGTTTCTGCTCATGAATCAGCCTTTAAACCACTGGGATGGATTGAAGCTTTAAGAGGAAGACGGGACTGGACAAATCTAGGTCTGTGTTTTCTCTGCATGGTTTCCACACAATATATTATTTCAAGGCCACCTCTGTCTATCTATAACTGCAGCGACATTATTTTCAGGTAATCTGCTAATCTTCTCAAATGGAATCTAATCTGTGTTGACTGTGCCAGATGATACATTCGCCACCACTGGGATCCCAGTAATGCTTTATCAACAGTATTACAGCGGTGTGTAGCATCGATGCCTACCTCTTTGTGTGTTATCAGCAGGTGTGTATATAAACCTGTGTTAGCTGAGGTGGCTATCAGCGGTGCTAACAGCAAGGACCACCTGTATCCTCTCTCATATTGGCCTGCTTAAGACAACACTCCCTGGGCTAATCTCCACACATACCTCTTATCTGTCCACAGCAGACTGTGGGTTTGTGTGTGTTACGTATATGTTTGTGGACGGATGTGTGGTTAAAGAGTCCCATGGAGAACAGATAATGGCAGAAACATAAAAGTGAAACCAGGAAGTCAATCAGGTAACTAATCAAAGCTAAGAAACAGCCACCCAACTGTACAGGAGGCTCTTAAGTGCTTTTAACATGCTAAACCTTTTGTCAACATCATTGACGGAGTAGAAGAAGAAAGACCACTAAATTAGAGATAACCTTTGCCCCTCTGTGGATTTCCCTGTGCAGAGGTTATCATCCTGACCTAAAGATAAGCAGTAGTGCTGTGAGGGCACACTGCCATGTCTGCAAGCAGAAAGGCAGGGAGCATCACTGCAAATAACATCAAGTAATTTAAACTCCAACTGAGTCTTTAAAAGAGCTGCTTGTTTTAGACAAAACCTGTGAGTGGAGGCAAGATAATTTCACGCTTCAAGTGACTGAAATGAGGCTTAATTCTCTTCTGCGACTATCACGATGTTACCTGGTTTACACAAAATGTCTGAAATCAGTTGTATTGCATTAAAAACATGCTGAACAAAATTACTTTTCAAGTATTTTTTTTCATTCTTATATTACAAATCTGGAGAGTAGACAACAGAGAGGGCTGTATACAAGTGATGTTAAAGGAACAGTTCACCTCAAATGTACAAAAAGTAAAATTAAGCAGGATACTATACAACACAAGTAACATTCAGAGGCACCCCAACCTCCTGCTATGTGAGTTTATACAAACCACACATGACCATCCAACAGCGTGCGTGTGTGACACGTTTAATAAACAGCACTAAAGGAAAATATTGTTTGATTTTTGGGTGAACTGTCCCTTTAAATATTTATCCTCCTAGAATCCAAAGGCTTCTTCTTTTTTTGTCCAACTTGCAGCTGAGGACTCATACCACCTCTTTAACAAGTGCTTTTTTTAACCTCTGGGGCACCCTTATCCTCTTCCAGCTCCTCTGTAAATTAATTACCGTGTGTTAATTACAGCGAGCACACCTGAGCCCCCAGGCCTGCCAGGGCAGGGGCTTAATCAAACACTAGTGACAGTCATTAGCTTCATCATTAAGCCTAGAAGAGCCAAACGCCACTGGAGAGTCCATGGGAACTGTCGGCATCTGGAGAACCCAGAGCCCTACACGAGTCCATCATGAAGCCCATTATGAGAGCATTCCTTCTTACTCCTGTACACCTCTATGTTTATGCACTGACAGCATGCTATGGTTTCACCTTGTGTTGTTTTACACAACACGGTATATTTACCATCCACACAGGACCTGCACATGCATGGTGTAATTCCTATTAGCATATTCATACAGTTGGAACATCAGCATGACTCTCTGGGCAGGTAGTGCGCCGTCTCCGCTGAAATGGAGGTGTATTATTCATGTCAGATGTCTGGCTCTGTCGTCTTTGCCGAATTTCTTCAATTGTCACAGCTGACTGCTGCTATATTCCAGGTTTCCCCTTCAGGCGAGTGAACCGAACAACTAAACAATTTCTCCATTTACATGCATGGAGGGATACCGTATCACTCACACTGCACTTAGACACTTTGACGCCCGACAAACACGCACACTGAGGACATGGGCGCTACGCAAACATCTTCACACTCACAGCAGTGCCTCTGTCCACAACAGCTTGTCATCACTGTCAGGATCAAAGAGGTAGAATTTGAATGTGTCCACACATAAATGATGTTCTCTACCACAGAACATGGACAGGAATGCTTCCCCTTATACATTGGCCATGAAATGATACCTTATATAAGAGAAGGCATTCTTCCCTTTAGGAAGGATGTGAACATAACTCTACATGGGTGTGAATGTGTCCCTTTCTGTTCTGGGTGTGAAGTTACAGCAAAGGAGTGACGACTCTCCTGAGAGTTGTAGGTTGGTGTTCGAGAAGTGAGGAGAACCCACAAGACAAAAAGGAGATGCAGGAAAAACGTGTCCACCCACATGCAGGCAGCACACGCTGGGGATACAATAAAAAGACAATGAATAAGTTGTGCTGTTTTCACAGCCTACAGTTTTCACCCCTCAGGTGTTTTTTCGTTTAACAAGGCATAAAGGAATAATATGTCCCCAGTTTAATGTAATATTCTTTCATACAAATATCAATCTAAGTATAAACAATTTGAGAAATACCTTTTTGAATTCACAACAATCCGAACAGCATTTTCTCTGGGTCACTCCTCGGGTGCTATCATCACAGCTCAGCTCGCTTATAATTACCCGTGACCCCTAAGGTCACCCATACTAATTACAGGTGATACTGGACAGGCAGGCTTTTAAAAGGCAGAGCTCCCACAAAGAGCCATTGTCTGCAGGGGACCTGGTCACAGGGGGATTTTGAAGGTGCACTCGATTTTGGGAGGTGCCAGCTGCCACCATCCCTTCTTCCCTCAGCTCACTCCCCTCCCCCTTCATCACCACAACCACACCACATTGACCTGCACATGAACCGAGATGCTAACTGTGACAATGACGATGAATTCCCCCCACACGTGAGACAAAACCTATGTGGGACACAGAGTTCTAGTCTGGGTCAGTGTCAGCCAACAGAACAGTCTCTCTCAATATATGTTATCAACTACTGCAAGTACTGCAATGAGGATGCTGAGAAAGAGAGTCATTCATTGACACTAAACATGTGCGTAAACCGGCAGTTTGTTTATATCTGTGCATTTATTAACTGCAGGGATGAGGTGTACAGATGGTGGTGAAGTTCATCAGCTGTGAAAACAACCACAGCTGGAACACTCCTGGTCATCATCCATCAACAGTTTGTGCTTCTCTATTGTGCAGGGATTAGAGCACAGATATGAAATGTATATGGCCTCTAACTTACACACACACACACACACACACACACTAGAAATTGTGCTTCTAGCTCACATGATGCACCAGATGGTTTGTTACAGACACTTCACTGGTAGCCATGGTCCTCTGTGCTGTAGATCTAATGGTATATCTCAGGTCACAGTTTATGTACCAAAATGGCTCTGCTGTTGGTCTTTTCCCCTCTTTCTGTCTGAGCTACAGCTTTAAAGTACCTGGAACAGCCAGAGATGACCCTCAGAAACCGTAAACAAAGCTGTTGTGTTGGAGTCAGCTGGGATACCTAATTGTGCTGAACAAGACTGCTAAACATGTACTAAACATTATATGAAAAGAGGAATTACACATTTAGTTACATGGCAATTAGCAGGCTTTAATTAGATACAATAATGGATGCACCTATTGTGCTTTGAGGCTTTTATTCCTGTAGTCATTTGACTTGCCAAGTACAAATTTAAACAGCGTTTGCAGGAAGTCCTTCATATGTAAACCTCGAGGTCTCAGTGTTATAGTAAAATGAACATCCTGTCATTTAAAAAGGTTTATTATGAGAAAGCAAAGATAAAAACAGATGGAGTGTCAGGGCTCTGCATATTACAGAAGCAGTTGTGTATCTGCACAACTGGCCCTCCTGTAATATGATTCACAGCCAGTCAGCCAGTACACAGTGCAAACCAGGTACTTTAAAGCTGTAGCTCAGACAGAAAGAGGGGAAAAGACCAACAGCAGAGCCATTTTGGTACATAAACTGTGACCTGAGATATACCATTAGATCTACAGCACAGAGGACCATGGCTACCAGTGAAGTGTCTGTAACAAACCATCTGGTGCATCATGTGAGCTAGAAGCACAATTTCTAGTGTGTGTGTGTGTGTGTGTGTGTGTAAGTTAGAGGCCATATACATTTCATATCTGTGCTCTAATCCCTGCACAATAGAGAAGCACAAACTGTTGATGGATGATGACCAGGAGTGTTCCAGCTGTGGTTGTTTTCACAGCTGATGAACTTCACCACCATCTGTACACCTCATCCCTGCAGTTAATAAATGCACAGATATAAACAAACTGCCGGTTTACGCACATGTTTAGTGTCAATGAATGACTCTCTTTCTCAGCATCCTCATTGCAGTACTTGCAGTAGTTGATAACATATATTGAGAGAGATTTAACTTAACCTGCTTTACTACTTCATTTCCATTCATTGCAATGCAGTGGCAACAGTTCACTATGGACAGTAAATGTCACAGACAGTGCTAAGTTTCCAAGGCATTGTGAAAGAGCCGGCACAGTCGTCTTCACCAAAGGTCAAGACCGATCCTTTTACTTCCTCTCTTCTCCTCACAAAGCTGCACGTCAACGACAGCTGCTTTTTAACATGGTCCAGGCATGACTCACCGAAGCACTGAGGGCTGCAGGCAGCTTTGATCTACGTTGTATCACCAGGCAAAAGGTTCACAACAGAGCAGCGATGTGTTTTCCTTGACACTGAATGAGTGAGTGCTGAAAAGGTCAGAGGAGTCAAGCGGACGAGGAAAACAATTGAAAAGGATCCATTCCAATAAGTCATGAACATCCGTAGAATCGCGTGGACGTGAAGCGAGCAGACATCAGGGAGAAGTGTAGCTTTTTTTCTTTTTTTCCTGCTGTGGTGATTCAACCAACGCACCTGCAGGAGGTGAGGACAGTCAGCAGATTTCCACACAAGAGCGCGACCTAGTTCTCATTCATCCCTCAGTGACTCACAAAACCGTGACATGACATCACATAAAGCTGCACAGCTGCTCGGATATTCAGGAGAATTCTTTTGTCTGTCTACAAATATCTCTTTCAATTCCAAACAAAGCAACCAGTGGATGGATTGCTTAATGAGCATGTAAGACATTGCAGGAAAAACAACCACTCCAGTCCACCACCTCTGCAACACTTCCTGGGTCACATCCTCCAAAGAGATTTAGAAACAGCCTGAAAATCTGTCTCTGCAGCCTATCAAGCTGAATCTGACCCTGTGGACAAGTTCACAAAGGGGATTCAGTCTTCTCTAGGATGTGCAGCCAGTTCAGGGTCAGCACACAAAGCTCTACTTAATTCTAAGGCTGTAAAGCAGAGCTAGAAAGCGGACCGTTGGACTAAAAGGGTTCACATGCAAGGCACAAACAAAGTGAAGGAGGCCAGGGCACATGAGGATGTCAGCAAGTGAGTACAATTTGATTAGATGACTTCCTTCCTGCATGGCCTGGAATTCAGAGTGACCTATGAGCACACCACTGGTCACGTACCTACCCATGTAGAGCCCGTAATATACTTCACAACACACAGCTTGTGTGTGCATGTAGATGTACAATATCTCAGAATCAAAGGTGAATAGACAATCCTCAGACTCCAGCTAAAATACACAGCCCATCCATCCCAAGCAGAACAGATCTCCAGGCCTGTCTATGATCTGCTACTATGATTTTGACATGACATGGAGTAGCACAGTGGAACCAATGAATGCAGTTAGATCCAGTACTCCCCTTGTTTGGCCTGGATAGATTAGACGCACTCGACCAAAGCAAAGGACGTCTCATGGTTTTCATTGTTAATCTTTGACTGAGTAAAAGGAAAAGACCATCTGAAAATCTGACCCTTATGGGCATCACACGCTGGCTGTGTCTTGCAGCATGATGTCATCTGACCCGGCTGCATATTCTGTCTACAGAGAGAAGATGCAGGACCACAGAGAAGGGGGGTTGAACTGGGGATAATGCTTTGCTGCAACAATTACAAAAAGGGGCATTCGCTCCAGTCTACTAATTAAAAATCATCTGTCTGATGCCATGAAGAGGTCTGCAGCAATGTTTAGTTAGGTCCACATCCAAATAAACACTGTGACCCTAGACTTCCAGTTCGGACATTGGCCTGTATCCTAATTGACTTTTACATATCTCTCTGCCATTCCTATATTATTGTTAGAATATAAGTATATGAGGAGCTTTGGGGGTTTGAGGCACCCATGACAATGCTGGTCATCACTACTGTTGGTAGGTCCTAATCCTCCACAAGGCCTGCTGTTTTGGAGATGCTCTAGTTCAGTCATCTAGATATCACATTTGACTTCTGTCAGTCACTCAGATCTGTACACTTACCTCCTAACTAAGAAGCTAGAGTAGGTATCAGATAACAGGGCTGATTTATTCACTGCAATTCTATGTTTGTGACATCATTTCATCAGTTTCAACACAAAGGATGATACCCCGTTATCAGGCATCACAAAGCCAGGTACTTCAAACACACCAACATGAACTCACCATCCACTGATCCACCCTCAGACAGTGGCTGCCTTATTGTCTTAACCCTGACCCTTACCCTGGAAGTGAAATTATCTCACAGTGGACTGGACTGGGCTTGAACTTCTTTGCACATAAGCAAATAATCCCAGATTACACAAACAAATTTGCGCAACATAAAACCAAGTTTACCTAAGGTGCTACAGACAAACTGGCAGATGTGAGAAATTAAATGTATGCAGCTCAGCAACAAAAGGAAAAAGGGGCAACTTAAAGGCGCAGCTGAAATTCTGTCCTGTCTTATCTCAGAGCCGACACAACAGGCTGGTTACATACAGTACCCGCCTCACCCTCTCTCATATCTCTGTGTCTTCAAAAGAAAAGAAAAATCCCTTTTTTGATTGTCTCTTTCCAATCGTCCCACGCCTCTATGTGCTGACCAGCCCTCAAAGCCATCCCTCGTGTCTGCTCTCCTTGGATCTATCCACATAAAGAATATGTAATTACAGGAGAGTCAGGGCCAGATAGATGACTGTGTGAAGCCACAATGCAGCCCAGGAAGAGTCATTCTGCCCAGGGGCTATTATCAGATTAACAACCCCCTCTTCTTCTGTGTTTGGGCATTGCTAAAATCTCCTTCGGCTCTCTTACTGCCTCTTTGACTGTATGCCTGTTCTGTAGTTTTTGTCTTTTCCTCTGGTCTCCCAGACGTGCCAGGTTACACATTATTGTCTAACTGGGCACAAGCTACAAAGCCTCCTACAGGGAAAATAAAAAGGAGACAGACAGAGGGAAGTGAGAAATTTGTAAAGAAAAGAGTAGATGAAAGGGAAAATCAGGAAGCCTGGGCAGTTTTACAAAATACAAATGATATGGAATGTCCTGTTAGGAGGTTTTTTTCTGCTACTAATGTTTTTAAATGCTTGTGGAAGGATAATGATAGGATATTATGTGGGTTTTGAGAAGGCGAGTTCATTTTCAGTGTAGTATTTGTTTTTGGCGGCTCCATCCAAACAGAGTTCCCAGGCTCTGGATAGTTTCCTCTGAATGTCCACTCCAGCCAATCAAGGCCAATTACCCGTTAGCAGTGAACACACAAACATAGTGACACTAAGATTTTCAAACTTCTTTAACTGGCCTCCCTGTGGAAATATATTGAGTTTCACCCTGGCGGAGGTTCACTTCACATGATAGCAATGAGGGGAAAACCCCAAGTGATGAAAGGCACAACTGTGGGGGTTTTCTTAGCATTTGACAGTGGCCTGAAAGGAGAATAAGACATGGGAGGAAGATAAGAAATGAGTCTGTCAAGTGTGAATGTTTATGTCTTAACCCCTTAAAAATACATGGTCAAAACAAAAAGATATGTATTTTGGGGACCAAAATTTCCACATAAACCGGGATGATTGACTACTTTTCCTTTGCCAGTAGACAAGTTTTCTTTCCTTGCCTATAATAAGGTGCCTTCAATAATATATCTTTTACTTGAGGTTTTTTTTTTAAAAAAAATGTTCACAAGAAAGGAGAATGACCGAATCTGTGACTAAGATAGCGAAGAGTTAGTCGAGCTAGAGTAAACAAATATGTGTGGCTCAGGGTTGTGATAGCAACAAGGAGGAGCTGAGGCACCCAGGCAACTTCCTCTAGCACCTCCTGTGGGGTTCCCCATCCATTCCCAGGCAATCTAGGAGACATAATTACACCCCCAGCAGGTACTGAGTCAGCCTCTGGGCCTCCACACAGTTGGCTAATGCCTGGTGGGCCTCTGAAGGGAGACAGTAACTGGCTGAAAGTTTTGCCACATTAAAAATTCTCAATGTTGTCCAAACATTTGTGAATGACATAATTGATGATGTCTGCACGATCTCAGACTGCACCTTAAAGGCAGAAGTAGCAGATAAAGTTGAATTTTATCACAGGCAAAATTACTGCTAGCCTCTTGGACTGTGCCTCTCGACAGGTACCATTCTCAACTGAAACCTCACTGTGTGTTCATCATTATATGTAAAGTAGGTCCAAGGTGTGTATGTGCATATGCAGTCATACGCACTTGTTTTTGAGTGACTCATCCACAAGCCATTGTCTGACATGGCATTAGCTCACCTGGATATACAGTCATTACCGTTTCCTGAAATACATGGGGAAATTGTATGAGCTCGCTGCACTGGAGCACGGATGGCAAAAGAAATGATGGTGTCCTCTGTGTAAAGATGGAAAGGGCTGAATTCAAGAGGCTCTTAGCACACTGGCTGATGACAGGTGTGATACTGTGAGTTTTGCTGTGGCACACTACAGGGACCCCACAAGTGGTCTGTAAATGCAACAGTGGAGAGAGGGCAAGAGCATACGGGGCAGACCAGACTGGAACACTCATAAACACAACACACACACACAGCAGGTTGTAATCGTGGTGACATGTGCGCGCAGCATGCTCTGAAGTCACACACAAACAGGCAGCTGCCGGGGGACCTGCTGCGAGTGTGTGATTGTGACTCTCTGGGGTTTTCATAAGCGTGTCATCTCATAGGTGTGTCTCCCTGTGTGTGTGTGTGTGTGTGTATACACAGCCGTTGTGACCCAGCACCACTATCCTGCGCTTACACACCACCATGGAGGATTAGCCACCGCGCTTGCTGGGGGAGCACATCACAGCCAATCACGTATTCATGGGAAATTCAATTTCTCCGACACACTGGGATGATTTGTACCCTGACATGGAGGCTCTATCTCACCCTGTGCATTGTGTCTCAAATTGAAAAAGCAAGCAGAGGACATTTTTATACAGCCAAAATATAAGGAGTATAAGCAGGGGAAGCAGTTAATATGCGAGTATTTCCAGTTCACAGTGACGCAACACAACACTGATTTATTTGTTATACCCTGATGTCAGGAAATCTGCCTATGGATTCCCTTTTAAACATTTTTGTGCATCTGGTGAGTCAATCAGCTTCCATAATCACCACCCCACCTCTGCCCCTACTCCACTTTCCATTCCACAATACAGATGTTTTCCCCCAACCCCTATATCAGATGGAATTGAGGCAGGTGTTCACCCCCACCCCTCTCTTTTAGCATCATAACCATTATGAGTCCCATCTCAAGATAAGCTCGCCTGCCAGACAGATAAGGAATCATCATGGCTATAATGGAGGCAGTACCACAGGGACACACGTGTTGTTCAGGTGCCAAAGAGCTAATTGAAGCCAATCGCCATTTCACACAGTAAGTGCCATCTTCATAATAAGGTTGCATCCTCTAAAATTGCTCCCAGTGCTTTGCTCATTTTTCCCCCCTCCCCACCTGCACCCTGCATTTTCGCTCTTCCCTGCAGCCATGGCCTGAATTCGCCGCTGATGCCACTGAGTTTAACTGTAAACACTTATGGCTGGGTCACAGGTCAGAAGGAAAACATGCATTGTGGGAGTTCATATGAGGGTCTTCCTCCACCTCCTATCAAGATCTGGATCTCAGAGCATAAAATCAGATGAAACCAGTGGGATACATGTGTATGATTTACCCCTGCAAAGAAAAACTGATAAAGATAGAAACAGAGGAGCCTTGAAGATGGAGATATTTCCTGAGAGATAATCCCCTCTTCGGGTGGGAGATTTTGAGAAGGAAAACCTTTTTATCATCCTTCATTTTGTTGTTTTATCTTCCCTATACCCTGCAGCAGGCCTCATGATTTTCTTTTTTTTATCCTGAATGTCTCCTAAATGTAGAAATACAAAGATTTTGGGCATAAAAAGGTATATGTTAAAACAACAGTGATGATGTGTGTGGACGGTATAGATGGACAGACCTTTCATGGTGTCACCTATAGGTAGGAAGAGGTTTCAAAACCGACGCCCTCTCAGTCTGAATGCATCACACACACACACGTTCAGGGTCTCAAACTGTCACATTATGAAGCAAAAGGTAGACCATTGTTAGACTTCAATGGAGGTGCTCGAGCAGCAGGAATGGATGTTGCTCCAGGAACAGTTGCTCTTTTTAAGGCTGCAAATCATGTTGTAGATCAGCGGTCCCCAACCTTTTTTGCACCACGGACCGGTATCATGTAAAACAATACTTTCACGGACCGGCACAGAAAAAAAAGTGCATAAAGAGACAACTTACTCTTATGCTTAATTAGTGGGAGCCTTTGAGCTTTCTCAGCAATGAAGCGGTCCCATCTGGGGATAATGGGAGACATGACACCCGAAGTGTGTTTCTTATGTCCAGTCCACTCCGTAATTTTGTTTTGGCCGTCATTAATTGCTTCAGTCGTTCTTGTTCATGTTTTCTTCCATGGCTTGTCTTTTAATGCAGGGTGCTCGGTCTCGCAGTTTTGAAGGCTTCGTTGCCTCATTTGCGAGTCTGTCGCCACATATCACTCAGAGCGGACTTGGTGTGTGAGAATCACCTGTTGCAATAAATCCGTATTTTAAATAGGACTCCTGATATAGTCTTTTAAATGCGGGTTTCTTTTTCTTTGAAGGGGTAGGCTCCTCTTCTTCTGTCTCCTCGTTAGGCCTTTTCCCCTTTCCGAAGAAGCTCTCCAAAGACGTTTGTTTTTTATTCATTTTTGCTAGCTTGTGGGCTTAATTTTGGGGCCGTATCCCGTGACCGAGACAAGCGTCTAGGCAGGTGCTTAAAGGCACAGGCGGATGAATCTGATTGATTTATAAAATGAAACAGCTTTCAGACTCAGATAATGAATAATATATGTTTTGCTCAGTCTTTCTGTGCGGCCCGGTACCAAATGACCCACGGACCGGCACCGGTCCCCGGCCCGGTGGTTGGGGACCACTGTTGTAGATGGTTTGGAGATGTTACCATGGTAACCAAGATCATTTTCCAAACCTAGCCAAGTTATTTTGTACCTGAAGTTATCTGAAAAGCGACCTGCATAACATAGTGCTGGTAGCCCTAACCCTAACATGGTGATTTTCATGGACAACCTCTCGGACTGGTAAGGTGTTGACATGTAATATGATCTAAAAGGTGGCTAACCAAGGCTCCACACTCAAGGACATAGGTGTGGAAACATATGTGGTATGGGAGGTTTAAATGATCACCATCTGGGCCATGGCAGAGGAGGAGTTGTCTAAACATTTTAACACGAAAGGCTACCTACTTTTAAAGCCAGCCAGTGTAGATAGGCGGTTGTCACTTAGTTTTAGCATAGTGTGTGTTTAGAAACTACTTTAGAAAAAGCATCTGACAGATTTATCTGCCTATTAAGTCGTACGTCTGCAAACCTTGACTCAACATCCCTGCTGTCAGCCTCAAGCCACAACTTATTAATTAGAATGGCAAATTGGCGTTAAGAACATTCTACATGGCTGCATGGCTTCCACTTCTCAATTTTTGGAGAGAGTCCGCTGCTCAGCTTAATTAATTTGAGAGACCTTCAAGGACTCCTGCAGCTAACACCACAGACCTGCTCGCATAATTACCCATCGTGTTTAAGCATGTGCGCGCTCTCTGTGGCTGATGCTTAAATCTCCAACCCTCTTTTTAAAAAAATGCAGCGGACATCGTCCATTCAAGACCAGTGCACCTCGCCCAAGAGCCCCAGCCTGGCTCTTTGTAGTTGAAGCGGTGCTAATGAGAATGAGGTCATGGGGATTTTGGCAGCCATTGTGACGGATGTGAAGAGAGACACAAGCCAGAACCATAACGCCTTTTTTTTACTCCCCACCCAGTGTGTCAAAACATGCTGAGTGTTGAGCCAGTGGCAGCAGCAGACTGGGAAATAAGGGCAGCTTCTTGGCAACTGGCTGCCATGTTGGAGGCCAGTTCCAGTAAAAAGATTTATGAGGGAAAAGAAGAAGAAAGAAAGAAAGAAAAGTTCACTTTATCTTTTCCATTTGACAATCACAACCCCAGCTGAGCAACTGTTCGATGCACAGATGAAGAACGCAAACAATCAACTGTAACTGTTAATTTATCAGAAATGGTGTCTCTTTGCTTGTTGCTGGCGACTGACTGCTTTTCAGCTGGAGAATTAAAGAAGGAGGAGAAAAAGGGGGCTTGTGAGAGAGTGAGGTTTAAATGGGGGGAATGGGTTTAACAAGGCTGTAACACAGCAGAAAAGAATGTCCTCTTTCCATGGGCCACTGGAATGGGACTAACAGGGACGGACACAGTGAGTGACACAGCAACACACTCATCCACATATGCAGAAGGAAGAGTGTTTCATCATCAAGGATACAGACTGAGCTTTCCTGCATAGACAAACAAGGTATGAGAGATATGAGAGTGACCACATATCTCACACATTATATCATTTTAAAAGCAGCTCAGAGACACATACTTCACAAATCTGAGTAAGCCAGTATTGATAGCATGCCTCAGCACTGCAGTGGTATCAGCGTCTTTAGGCATTGTGGTCTGTTTCAGTAGGTGTTTGGCTTCAATGGAAAAGCAAACAAAGTCAACTTGACTAAATGAAAAATAAGAACTGATGTGCAGGTCAAAAGGCACAAACATGCTAAAACTTTATAAACCTACTTCTAAAAACTATGCCTGTTTTGATCTACAGAGGGATGCTGCACAGTGTAATAAACTCACAGAAATGAGGGATGCACTGATCTGACTTTTTTTCCCAGACGATGGTGCCATTTCTTTTATAGATATGTTGCGAGCAACAGTTAAACCTGTTAAGTTGTTGATCTTGCTGATATACACGCACATGTTGCAAACAGAACTAGGCAGCCTGGTGACTAGACATGGTGATGATGTCTGTCTACAAATGCGTTCAAAGGATGCAGCCTGAACAGTTTTAAGCACAAAATCCTAGGTTCTGAGCTAGCATGTCAACAGAATGCTATGTCATGTGGTTGAAAGTCTTCCATTAACCCTAGGTGTGGAAAAGTCATCATTGTTTGTGTCTTGGTTACCATGGTAACAACCCCTGCCTCTTCAACAAGATGAGAAAATGCCTGTCACAACCACATGGTGCCGATACTTGCCACTAAAGCCCTTCCACTGAAATATAAAGGACGTGCTAAAAATCACTCTCACTCACTTTCTTCAGCTAATTTGATAATAATGCTGTAGAAGGATTTCTGAGTAGTTTTAGTGCATTCCAACACATGAACATTGGCACAGTCATCTCCAGCAATCACCTAAAAACTACATGGATTTCTCTGCAGAAAGCAGGGAGAAGATCTCTCCCTGAGAAAGAAAGAAAAGAGATACCACACGCCGGAAATCGGTTTGTGGTTTGCGCAACGTTTGACGCTAAGCTGTTTTTCAGAGGCAAATGAAAAAAAAAGGATGATAATGAAAATGGGGGATTAACCACAGAAAGAAAGCAGAGAACTAGTTGGGCTTGTTGCTGAATACACAAAATAATTTAAAAAAGGGCAAACATGCCTCACACTGCCAGCCTCTGCTGCCCTGCCGGAGTTGTTCACCTCAGAATGCCAGCTTTAAACCTCTATGGGCTAGTACGTGTGTGTGTGTGTGTGTGTGTGTTGGGCAGAGGGCTTCCAAATGACATATTTGCATACAAACAGCCTGTCCAGATTCACAGAGGGAAAATGTGGAAGAGGAAGGAGGAGGAGGTGGGGGGACAGACGAGTATTGTAAGTGTGAAAGTCTGTGTGCGTGTGTGTGTGTCTGTCTCTTCTGAATGTTGAGAAAGGTGGCTTGTTTGTCCTCTTCAGGTGCTGAGGGGCTTTCGATTTAAGCAGTGGAGAATCTCATTACCCGAGTGATGCACTGCCTGTGTTTACACGCGTTATTCCAAAGAGGCTTCGACGATCCTGCTCTCTCACTCTGCTCTTCTCTTTCTTGGTCAGAGAAAAAAGTTCCAATTGCAACAGACTGTCTTAGCCACGGAGGAGGGGGGGATCAAATGGCTCTTTTTCCCAGAGCAGGGCTGTCGCAGACGGGATGCTAGAATTACTTCGCTGAAGTTAGCCCCCAGTGGCAGCACTTGAGAAAGTGGGAACAATGAGATTGGACAGGTGGGAGACTATGGTGCAAGTGTGTCTGAATGTGCTTATTCTAGCACTGGACAATTAGGCATACCGATTTAGCATGTCAGGTAATGAAGCAGTCACATTTTCCTTACAATTTGTGCTTATCATCTAATGCCAACACACAAAAACAAGGTTCATAATGGGTCAACAATTATAAAAAAATATCAGAATGTAAAAGATTCTACTTATGTTTGCATGCTAACCAACTAGCTAACTAGAATGTTATTGCCCGATATGGCCAGTGAGTTGGTGTAGCGTTGAGTCTATAATCAGCTCCGCATAAGAAGAAACAGACATAACACTGAAAACGTATGCTTAAGCTTATTCAACAAGAGCATTGGATCAACCATGTTCATTTCTTGTATAGAAATCGTGCAGCAACCAGCATGCACAATGCAGGCAGGCCTGTAGCCAATGGCAGGTTCTGATGATAGAAGCTGGACACAGTGCATGCTAAGCTAACCAAAGGCTATCTTACTCTCAAATGTTTGCTGCCTGAACTATTATTTCAGCTTTTTTTTGTCAAAGAAGTGGCTAAGAGTTCTGAATGCCCCCATTCATTTGGATCCTTATTCATTTTCTTTAGCCTACCTACGCCTCAACATCCACCCATATACACTACACACAGTACCCGGAGATGTACGCAGCCATGTAGGGAGGGATGAGATAACTCCTGCACACATTATGCACTCATTATGATCCGCTCTCTGTGAATTGGCCTAAATGAAATTGTGTCCTCTGACTCACATGTACCCTGCAGTGTTTTCATCAGCAAGGGCCCGAACTTGAAGACACTGCAGAATCATGTACTTGTGAGCTGTACTCATTCACTAACAACTCTGCTCTTTCACAATTTTTTGGCTTAACTTTAGAACAATAAGACATTTTTTTTCAAATATCATTTTCATTTTGATTTATCTACTACATTGTTCTCCATTCTTTAGTATATATATATATATATAATTACTCTGCTGGTGTATGTTGGCATCCATACCTGCATACCTTACATTTTAAATACCTGCATATTAAAACCACATAATTGCTCTTTATGTTTGCCTATTTTTAGAATCCCACTGGCTGTCACCTAAGCTCTGTGTCTGTCTTTCACTCTGAGAGAAGACTCAAATCACCTGACGCCGCCGCTGTGACAAGCTGCACTCCAAACAATAATTGAATTTGTTGCTGCTTTGCATCTTTATTCTCGCACACAGGCACACAACATCTCCTTTCAATCAAGCAAAAGTAATCCAAGTAGAGAGGGCGAGAGACACACGGGGAAGCGAGCGAGACGGAAGTAGCAAACAGCCTGGGAGCCCGAGTGCGCTCCATTGTTGCCAGCGTCAGATCACAGTGCACGGCCTCGTCTTTTTCATGTAAAACAACTGCTGTTTTTTTTTTTTTGACAGCAGGTTTGTTAAAAACCACCGGAGGAACACGCAGAGTTTAGATGAAAGACGCCTCAGTGTGGAGTTCTTTTCCTTTTATTTCCTCCCACATGCACACACACACTCGCCACCGCTGCCACACCTCCCCTGATGCACCGGTGTGTTAATTGCTATCAACGTGAGTCACAAATGCTCAGCCCACTTTTTTTTTATTCCCAGGAAAAAGAATGATTGCTGGCAAGCCTTATGTCTGTCAACACATGGTAATTCCTATTTGGAGTCACCTACTGTGTGTGTGTGCGTGTAGGTGTGTGTGTGTGGTTAGCACACAAAGCCCTATAACTTGGGTGGCTGAGTTGTCTTTGAACTGCAGACAGGGTTGACTTAAAGTCTGGGCTCGAGACCCAAAATAAACATTAGCCAGCTGGGAACATAGGACGAGTACTGCTTTAAATCTAATGACTGAAAACAGTAGGTTCTCTGTAGGCGTTTTTCAACTGCAGGAACCGTACACCCCGCCCTGGCCTAAAGGTTCCTACCATCAAAACAAACCTGATGAAATGCTGCAAAAGTTCCTGTGCACTGTGGTAAAATGGATTTGTGTGGAACAATTATGGATGTCCTGGAATGCTCATAATTCAAAATTTGGAAAGAATGCTAAACACCAGAGGGATATGATAAACACTCTGCTTAATTAACTACAAAGATAAAAGATAGTATTCAAAATCAAATTAACTAACTGCTAATTAACATTATTCACAGAAAATTGCTAAAAGCAAACCAAAAACAAAAAAAGGAAAATAAGTTTTATTGGGAGAATTAATGAGTTTATCACATAGATGTTATGTTAGAATAATCAATTAACACAGAAAAAGCTTAATGACTTTTACACAGCTGACTGTGTACATTAAAATGTGATGCTATATAGGGTGTAACTATTTTTTACTGCTGAAGACCAGAACAATATCAAGTCAATGACCTTAATTAGCCCATATAAAAGGTCTAAGGCTGATACCTTAAGCTCATAAGGACAGGCTGTATGATTTTAATGTGGAAAAGTAGTATACAGCTGAATAATCATCAATATTGACAGATATAATGCTAAAAGTCTGATTAATAAGCAGAATATAGCTCTCTGTGTCAGCCTGTCACCATGGCGACACCTGCCAATGTAAGTAACCTTGAAAGCACAGGTGTGTTCGAGCCTGTCTCCCTCTCTTAGGGCAATTACTGTGAATTTACATGCAAATTAAAAAATTCTGGTGAACATTTGAAGCTTTGAATGGAGTCTGTATGTTGAAATCTGTAGAAGATACATTTTGCATATGATCTAGAAGAGCTCTCACATTGACTTCAATGTTAAATGGATTTTGAATTAATATTTTGAAAACATATTTGAACAAATATGAATACAACCAACAGTCCTTGAAGAGCTGAACTGAATGATGTTTGAATAATTTATGTAGCTAAAAGTATGTGAAACTAGTTACAATCATTTATTTCTGTACCTCCTTCTCATTTGTTGGCTGACTTACTAACTGAAAACACCCAGGTCCCTGTAGTGAGAGGTGGGGGGGTTCGGATTTGGGAACGAGGGATGATAGAAAGTAGGGGATGGCTTTGCACCGAGGGAAGAAGATCCAATCTCTAAAAGTGTTGCTGTGAAGGTGAAATGCTGGAGGAGCCCTGCTGGGCTGCATTTCACAACACTCCGAGGGACTCTATAGGGAGAGATATTCCCACTGCTCCTATAGTAGCTGTGAGCAGGCAGGCAGGCATCTCACACCGCCCCCTCACACTATTTTCCAAAACCAAACACAGAATGCATTCATATACTGTATCTACATATCAAATGTTTCAGCTATTGATGTTAAATTATAATATTTTAGGATTATCCACTGGGGATCATGAACATGCTGTGGTAATGTATGGCAATATAGCTATTAAATGAAGATATATGTTCTATCCAAGCAGAGGTTTAAGGCCTGTGATAACACTTGGTCATAGGGTCAAATGGTCTTAATCTTCTGGGAACCAAGATAAAACTCAAACATGTTATGCAAATTTCAGGGAAATCTGTAAATATTCTCAAGGATTTCCCTCCACTCATGTCAATCAAAAAGAGCTGACAAAGACACCAGGCATTCAGTGCCTGAGGACCGTGAATCCACACACTAAAATTAGACAAATAAGGTTCATCTACTTTGTTGCTGAGAACTCTCACATTTGGAAACATCAGGATTTCACCTGCCAATCTGAATATGACAAGCGTGTGCTTATGCCAGAGCTATATTCAAAAATATGCAGGACCTGGCAGAAGTGTCAGATGAGGGGGGCCACTCTGAATTCAGATCAGGAACTACACCACTGGAAGACCCCGGCAGGATTCCAGAGTGGGGTTGCCAGGGCAACAGGAGCAGGAACTTTCAACCATGACAGCAGAACTGCAGAAGACGACGAGGAGAGCACAAAACAAGGCCTCTGTTTACAGGCACAAAACTGGAAGAACAATGAACGCATGCTGCTCGTATTTTTGCACTGCAACAAAGGACCTAAAGTTCAGAGAATGTCTGGGATGTTCAGGCGGACGAGGGGCTTTCGTGTGTGCCAGCTTAGTTGCCGCTTGGTTACCACTACCTCCCTGCTGCTTCATCACACACTCACACATTCACACAAACACTCGCTGTGTAAGCCTTTGCAGCTAGCCAAGCTAAAAGAACACACAGGAACAAACAGACAACAACAGCATCCACCTGGCATCACTTAATTAGACAGTAACCCTACAGTAATACGCTGCTCCGAATACTTTCCCAAGGTCTCATTGGTGAGGCAGCCATTGTCACAAACACTAATGTTTGCCAAGTGGTGGAGAGCGGCGCTGTGCCGATGCCGAGGCCATGCTAACAGGAAGGCTTTGGATGAAGATCTTATCAGCGGATGAGCTCCATTATCTGCTGTGCTTTTATGTGGCAGACAATTAACTCTTTACTGTTGTCCATGTCAATGCTGCCAACAGATAACACACAGATATACATGTATTAGCATTCTGCCATGCCAGGTACACAGCTTAGATTTCACTGATATGAGTGTTAGAAGCATTTCTATGTGTGTATGTTCTGACAGTTTCCAGAGAAAATATTTAAGTCTAAGTCTGCTCAGTCTGGTTATATTTGATATAATAACAGAACTGTGTGAAGAGACAGCACTCCTCCCTAACAATCTCCAAACATATAGAGTGTGTATTATAAAGGGAAATATTACAATTTTTCAAGCAGAGTAGGTTAATTACAAATGTCAGGGATCCATTGGCTGTTTTTTACAGCAACTGAAACAACAATAACAAAGCTAGGGTGGCTTAGAAAACTAGCCTAGTAAGAGTGAATTTTGCATTCCCAATGTCCGCCATCTTGGATACATACACTGAGGTAAGGGGTGGGACCAACAAGCAATTTGAATTTTTGATACAAATATTATGATGCTTTGCATGTCTATACGAAGTGTTCATGTGTCACTGAGTACTGCTGTCATGTAAACGTTTAGCTTAACTTGCAGGGCCACGCTAGTGTGTAGGAATCCATACAAATATATGATTTAACACTAGTTTAAAAGACTAGAAAAAGGTATTGGAGTGGAAATTGGGTTTCGGCAGATACTAACATTTGTGGTACCGATATCAGTGTGGGTATCGGACATGAAAAACTGCTATCGTGTCATCCCTAGTTGTTGTCAGTTGTTTATAGAGTTATACTTCAGTGGTCTCCAGTAGTATCAGCTACAAATGCAGCGGGAAGAATGTAATTCATGTCAGCAATTTTAAGAAAACATAAAGCCAGAAATGTTCCTGGGGGCCGATTTCTTCGATGCCATGACCAAATGTCTCAAAATGATTCTGTGCAAAATCCTTAAATAACCCATAAAAATATTATATTATCGTGCTGCAAATGTGGTTCAGTCTCTGTTGAGACTATGATTTAAAATTCAAAACATTGCTTTTCAGTGTTTTAACTGAAAAAATATGCCTTTTGCGCTAATACTAGATTAACATAAGATCAGAGAGATATATCTGTCAAACCCTCACATTGACAGAATGCAGGACAGGCATCAATCATCCCTGACAGGAAGAAGCACAGCGTGCATGAATGTGTCCTGGCGGCCATGTTGGTCGGTGGGCCTGTCGCTATGGCTGTATTACATGAGTGTCATTTGGATACAGTGCAGAGGATTCACATTAGAAGGAGAGAGGAACGGAGCAAACAAGTGGGATGATTTACAGTCTGGGTTTTTGGAGTGTCTCTTGAAGCGGGAGGAACGAGGACAGACAAGATAAATGACGAGAAAGGCTCTCGTCACATGTGCAAACAATTTTCCACCGCAGAACAACCAGGGGCCAAATGAACTGTCTGTTCAGTATGTGAAGCGTGAACAAATGCCTTTCACATTAAGTCAGAACCCCAGAGACTTGTGTGTGTGTGAGTGTGCGTGTGTGTGTGTGTGACCGCAGAGCGTGACTGTGTATTGTTACAGCAGTATGTGTGTGTACACGCACCTGCATGAGACCTGACTTAGCATGCAAATAAAGGTGAGCGCCATATTACAAAACATTATGGCCTCCTCTAAATCCTCTATTTAAATTCAGCCAGCGCAAATGTTTAGATTAGATGTATGTTGTAGGTGGATAATCCCTGCACCTGAAAAGACGCTTGCAGACTTGAAGGCAGAGAGATGACAGGAGGGTAGGTGAGAGTTAGAGATGGCATCACTTGTTATTCCTTATGTATAGAAAATAAAGAACCTTGACACCATGAATGGAGAGACAGTCTGAGAGAGATATATAGGATGGATGATGAATCTGGCGTGCTAGTAATGATGCCAAACATGGAGGACAAAGAGCAGCCATTTATACCACTGCTGCTTTAAGTGCAACACAACCCAACCACTCTGAGTAGCATCATTTTACACACATCAATAAAACAAGAGAGGCAGCAGAGCTAACACTCGGCTCTGGACCTGCTGGTCTGCCAGCTGCACACCTCAGCAATTCCACATAGCCAGCGTTCTTCTTCTGCTCTTATTCATTTCCACCTTGGAGGACTCTTAAACCAGGAAGTGGCAAAAATTACCCACAATTCCCCAGTGAGGGGGTAGAGGGTGGGCCGAGAGTTCGGACTGTCAGCGCCCCTTTAGCTGCTCATTAATCACTTAGGCTACTGTGGAACAGGCAGCCAGGAATCAGCAACACACACAAACACACACACACAAACTGTGATCGCAATGCCAATGTGTAATCTGCTCCTCCGCTAAACAATTGATCTACGCAAAACAGAGAAACCCTATTAAATGCTGAGGGCGGTTTCCTCCCCAATACAGATGAACACAAGAGGGACACACACACACACACACACACACACATACAGTGATGCTGTTCATCACTCAGGGAGGAGATAGAAATAGAGGGAAGACGAACACAGCAGAGTTCCCCCAGGCGAGTCAACAACTCAGAGAGAGAAGAGAGACACACACACACACACAAAGAGAGTCCTTTCAATAGTGCAGGCTCTCTTCATTCAGAGGGCTGCTATCATGTTTTGCAGCCTCATGTCCCTTTACAGGATGTCTTACAGGACCCAGTACTTGCATGCATTTTTAATTTTCTAGATGTCAGAAACATACAGCCTCCGAAGAGCAACTACATTAAAGGATCAGATGTAAAATGTTTAAGTGTATTTGTAGTAAAACAAGACTACTGCAGAAAGACAGAGAATACAGTGGTGCTTTTTTCCATCATCCTCTGTCCCTCCCTTGACAAAAGCTAAGCTAATGATACGCTATCAACAAACTACAAGAAATAAATGATACATTGTAAACAAACTGCATCACCATCACCACAGCTTAGCATAGCTACTTCTAAGAAAGTCTCCTTTTAACATCCACATGTCGTCCCTTATAGTCTCATTTAGCTACCTTGTTAGCAGCCGCGACAAGATATCTTGTGTCTCATGCATGAGTGTCAGCTTAATAACAGTGCAACAATAAATTACCGGACTGCACCTTTAACTAGTGCCAATAACCTGACACAGATTAATCACTCTATGCATTTGCTGATGGAAATGTGAGTTTCTCAACATATTAAAATAATCCACAGACAATTAAAGATGCTAGGCAGCATTTAATTTGGTGCTTTTGTTGTGATTATTTCCATTATTATTTACAAAAAATTTTCTTAGCAACAGTTACAACTGATGACTTTATAGCACCAGTGGTGGGTTTAAATATTGGATTTTAACATGAAGAAATGCAGTGTATGAAGATAAAGGAAATACTTCAGCCTTAAACTTTGTGATAAAACAAGCATGTTGCCTTTTTACCTCTTGATATTTACTTAATGAGAGATGTAGCATGCATCCACATTTGCTACGTACAATTACAGACACATAATACGGCTGAGTAATAGAAATTCTGACTTAGTCATAGGTTCATGAATACCATAAAGGTGCTGTGGCTTTGACCTTTAACATGATTTTTTAATGTTGATGTAGAACCTGAATGGAAAGCAGGTATGTTGTAATTACTGCTTTTTCATCCTTCATTCTTTTTTACTTAAACATTTCCTTCCTCTTATCTGTTAAACACACACGCACACACTCTTTTCAGAGAAAACTCTGGTGGTTGTAGAGGGGAAACGCTCTCTGATGCTCACGGCCATCAATTGACCTATCAAGGCTTTGCTGTGGCGGCTGCAGGGACAGACAGGAACACACAGGAGCTGTTTTCAATAACACCTTCTACATTCAATTTCACCTTTTTGTCAAAAACACTGGTAAGAGTGGGAAGTCAGCCAGAGCACAGACACACACACTTCACATGCAGCGATGTGGTGATTAGACTGAATCATAAGGAAGGACAAGATAGAGAGAGAAGTGTATGTTTTTAGAAAAGCTGCTATATTCAGAAGGTCCTGAAAAGTGACAACCAATCATCAAGACAGATGTGACAGCGGAAGTTCTCCGTGCTGTCGACCCTTTATCATCTGGCATCTGAATGTGAGATTCACATCCCTCTCTTCCATCAATCCGCACGCACCTCATAAATGCCAGCCTTAGGGAAATTGAATGGCACCATTTGTCTGTGTTTATTAGGCTGGGATGAACTCGGTCTCGTCGACCTTTCAGAGTACATACCCACGCCAAGTTAATTGAGGATAAGTCAGACTTGGAGTTCCAGTGGCTGGCAGAGCCTGAGCGCTGAGATCCCTGCGGACTCATTGCCTCGATTAAAAAACACAGATGTAGACGGGGAAGTTCATCAGGCCGGAGTCCTTTGAGAGAATGTCAATTTTTTTTTATTACTTAAATGCCCAGTATTAAATGCCAAAGTACTAGAAACCCACGAGTCATTACTGAACTGTGGAGCCTCTTCATCAAAAATGACTTTGGGCTGTTTGTTTGAGCACATCAGGTTTTGTAGTGCTCATTCAATGTCACTTAAAATCACGCTGCAACGTTAGCAGGTTGCTATTGTGCTAGCCATTAGTTTAGTGAAGATTTATCAAGGCGCCTATGTATGAGAGCAGCAGTGCCAATGTTAGCAAGCTGGACTAACTTGCTACTTTCCTGGGCCGACATTAATTAATTTTAATCTTAATCTTAATCCATATTCCAGCTCTTTCTTTATCATGCTGTCTTCCATACTTCCATACTTACATACTTTCTGTAAATTATTCTACTGAATGGTTGTGTTTGTGCTCTGCCTGGACTCCAACAGACACCGTACCTATGGGATGTCCACATGCTCAGTAGTCTGTAGTAAATGCCGAGTGGATTTAAAGTATGGACTCCTCAGTCATTTTAACACTTTCTTCAGTTTATTCTCTGCTTTAGTCATGGCTGTCAAGTTTGTCAATTTATTTTGAGTTGATGCACCCTCATAGGGATTTTGGAAAACTTGAACGTATTTTTTTTTTTTTGCTATACTTGCAGGATCTTTATAATTTCAAATGTCTCAAATTTCCATGACCTCCAACATTCCTGTACAGCTGCCTATATTTGATCTGTATGTTATCTACAAGTTTGATTTTGCCAATAAACGTGTCATACAAAATCCAATGTAAACAAAAGCCATTTCATCATCATAATATTGTCTCTTTCATGTTTTCCCAGGGGTGCCAGCAGCCACTGTCAGTAAAACAGCCATGTGTTATTCTAATGACAAAAAAACAAACCTCTGATTGCAAGTGATGTCCCCACCAGACACCATACCCCACGGCATCTGTCAATATCCATCACAAAGGCGGCTCTGTTTACACTGCGTAGCTGCTCTTACTGGACTGAGCCCAGAGAAAAAAAATAAATAAAAAAATAAATAAAAATCACTCTTCACACCAGGTTTGATTCACTGACATCACCCAAACATGCATTAATTATTCTTACAGGAGGTGAGTTTATTGCTGTGCTACTTTGGTATCTGCTGACATCACTGCTTGTTGTGATATGTGCAACATCGGCCTATATTTTAGCGCAATAAATGCATAAAAAGCTGTTTCGTCAAAGAAAAAAACAAGCGCTGCAACATTCACGGATAGAAAGCTCCATCAATATTTCAGTCGCGGCTTCGTGTGACTGTACACCATGCTGTGTATAGCGCGCGCTGCGTGTCTCCACACTCGCTCCGTGCGCTCACAGACGCATCCTTGGACTAGCCCCCCTGAATGTTACAGCATGAGTGGTTGGGCTTCAAAGTGGGCTCTGGGGACCTTCCCGGAGTCACTAATTGGACATCAAATGGATGCCTCCCACTTAGATGAGGTATGTATTAATTACATACATATATAAGTTTCAGTCTGAACGCTGAGCAGCGCACTGTAAACAGAAAACAATACCGCTGCTCGTGACCCTGAACCACTATGTGATTTAATGGAAGTATAAGGTGGCATATTTTTTTAGACATATTCTGAAAACATCTAAAGGTCCTGAAGCCTTTTATAACAACCACTGCGCGTCCAGGTGGACCACCTGGATGCGTAAAACCCAGCCCGCGCCTCCGCCTCGCTGACAGCCGCGCAACGTGCGTCTGCAGCAGCAGCAGCCCTCTCTGAGAACAATAACTTGTTTGTGGCGATGTGCGCCGTGCTTGGAGTGATGCATGTAGGTAGATGACAAAGAGAGGGATGGTCGGGATGTGGGGTGACAGACTCAGCGGATTGTGACGGGACAGGACGGGATGAGGAGGGGGCAGGTTACTTACGCTGCTGTTCTCTCCTGTCCAGTGGACCATCGCCTGGTTGTGGGTTGCATCCCCTTTGAGCACGAACGAGCTGCTGAGCAGGGACATTTGTTTATCCCAGGACAGTGCTCTCCTGGAGCGGGATATGAGCCCCGCGCTGAAGGCTTCCTCCTCCATGCCTCCTTCTCCGCCACCCATGTCAAACGTACGATCCTCCCCGCCACGCCGGTTTAAAGCCCCGGTACCACAGCGCACGGGTCCCGGCAGTGCCATCCAGGCCGAGGCGGTCAACAAGAAAACGCAGAGGTGCACAGCGGCTGGGAGAGGTTCTTCGGGGCGCAGAGGTGCCATGCTTTGCGCCGTAGTAGCGCCCGTATCGCGGAGACTGATGGAGATACTGCTGATGCTTGTGTTAGATAGATAGGTGTACTGTAATACTGTCGGCTGTAAGCCGAGGGAGAGAGAGAGAGAGAGAGAGAGGGAGGGGAACTGGAGCGCAGGCAGACAGTGGGAACAACGTGGACGCGTCTCTGTGCCAAGATGGATCCACAGGACGGCGCAGCGGTGCCCTCTGCTGTCCTGCAGCTGCACCGCGCTGCGACTGAACTCGGTCCATCTTCATAACATGTCACATATGAGGAATTCAGAAATATACTGAGGGTTAGCTCTAACACATTTTATGTACTATACATGGAGCTTCTACAGAGGTATCCGATCTAAAAACGTTTATGATAAACTCTTTCTCAAGAGCTTTCTTTTTTCTTTTTTTTTCTTTTTTTTTAAGAAATACTAACTTTTCTGAGCTTTTCTAATTTTAATTGTGAACTCTTGATCAGTGACTCTTGAAGGTCAATTAGTATTTACAGTATTAGGCCCACTTGAACTGGAATTCTGACCTTTTTCTCCCTCATAATATTGAGTTTAGTCAAATTCAAGGTCACAATTTTTCACTCCAACTTTTTTTTTAAATTAAAGTTTTAAGTCAGACTTCAGACTTTTTCTTTAACATCAAATTCTCATATTTGGACAGCACCACAGCTATAAAAATAGAGTCACAGATTGAACATGCAAAAACCCACACAGCTTAGTCTTCACATCATAATTAACTCCTGAGGGTAATTTGTAAATCCTTCAGGTCAGTAGTGGATCAGCTCAGAGACAGTTGTTCCTAAATCCTCACTGTGTTACCTTTCTGTTTATTTGATCTTTGCTCTCAATTTAAAAGACAAAAACTGAGATGACCCAAAACACAAAAACGGTGATGTCACTGCTGTCATCCTCCTCTCTGCTTCACTGCTTGTGTGCTTTAGTAGCCAGCTGGCTGAGAGGTCAGAGGTCACATTTGATCCCCCCCATCCAATTAATGGTAGAGACTGGATCAGACTATGACTTGTGGGTCAGGATTGGCAGGCTGGAGGTCAGATGTCTTTTCATATAAACAGAGGATTGACCTTTTCTTCATCGTGCTGACTGTATTACCAGATCAAACTTTAAAAGACCACCTCCACCAAAAGTGATGTTTGCTGTGCAGCAATTCATTTATGGAAATTTGAGTCACTGGTGTCTTGGTATAACAATATTATATAAAAATGTTTACATAACATAACACGGCCTGAGTGTGTCTTGAATCCTAAAGGTATAAGGTATGACCCTTTCACAATGAGCCATTCAAATTTGTAGCCCCTTATGACATCATAAGGGGCTAAATCTCACCCCTGACTAGTTCAAAAGTGTACAGTGTTTACAGGCAATTTTGCTTTTTTTGGTCTTTTTATGGTATGTAACGAACCAGCAGGTTACTGCCCTTAGCTCATCTGCATTTAAAGCTACAAGCACCAAAAACAAAAAACAAAAATGGCAGTATACAAGTACTGCAAACTAAGGGATCTGTGCAGCAGTTGAGCTCAAACTAGAAACATACATTTTGGGGACATGTGAGACTTATTGACCTGTCAAAAAAGAGGTAGTAGAGTTATATAGGTCCTCATGGTAACTCTTGAAGTGGTGTCTAAGGCTCCATGGTCAAACTTTAAAGTTGTACTTTCAAGACAAAATACATTTATTTATTATTATTAATTAGTCCCACAATGGGGAAATTGCTTAAGGCAGCCCAGCAAAGAGCGCCATACACCAGTGAGTACACTGGAGGCTATGCAGGTAAAGTACCTTGCCCAAGGACACACAACAGTGACTAGGGACTAGGGAGTTTTTAAGAATTTTAAGAAATGTGTTCACACTGCAGCCCACAGCCACCTCTTTAGTCAATCCAGGCCTGTTTTTTTTAATATATTATTATTACAACTACAAAATAAATTCAAACATAGTGTGAAACTTCAAATCATTTCTTCTCCCTCCTTCCACATCAACTTGTCAGCCTTATGAGGACTGTCAGATTGACGGTCATGACAGGATTTGAATGCATTTTGTAAGAGGCAGGTTGGAAATGACTATTTCATTAGAAGCTCTCCTAAAAGAAAGATGTATGGTCTTAGTGGCCTGTAGCAGTATCAGTGTTTAAAAAGTGATCTCAATGCATTATTTACATGTCAGTCCTTCTGTTGATGCTGCCGACTGGGAATAAATGGAGGGA
Organism: Parambassis ranga; assembly: GCF_900634625.1. Lineage (NCBI taxonomy): Eukaryota > Metazoa > Chordata > Actinopteri > Ambassidae > Parambassis > Parambassis ranga. The sequence continues at coordinate 4,513,419 of NC_041038.1, read as the reverse complement.
GCGCTGTCCTTACCTCAGCTGGACGTGGATCAGGTGCCAGAGTGGCAGAACAGGAGCACAGTCTGTTTAAATATTTGATAGGAGGCGCATCAGTGTGACACAAAAAACACATTTTCACATCATTGTGTGTGCATGTTGCTCCTTTTTTATAGTGTCCATCTCTTACTGCACACCTGGAAAATCCACAGTGGGTTCAGTCAAAGCCAACTACAGCTGAGTAATGCAGTGCGACTTATTATTAGATCAACAGAATTATTCAGCAGCCAAATTGTTGAATAATTCAGTCAGAATTAATAATTCTGTATGTATCAAAATGCAGCATATTTTTCACCTAAACCAGTCAGAATCCACAGATCAAAACAGCCCTGTGATCTAATTGATCTGCAGGACAGCAGGAAGGAAGGCAGCAGCCTGCAGAGAAACAGAGTCTGTTTTACTAAAATTAACAAGCCCAACATGGAAAGCAATTACTGTGGAAATTAAACAGAAAATGTAAACTCATTTATCACACTCGTTTGGAGGAAGTGTTGCTTTCAGGAACTTTCTATGGAGACTCAAAGAGGCAAAAAGAATATGGGTGAAAAGAAACTACTATGGCAGTGATTGTTTTTGTTTGTTTTTTTAAATGGTGCTATTTTTTAAGGCCCCGTTCACGCTGAAGAAGATCAATCCAGCTAGAGTGGGATTGAATTCGGATAGACTTTAAGCTGGATACGTTCAGACCTATTTTCAAATCTGGCTATTACACATGCTCACGCTCAATCCAGTCCACAACATGCATTCCTGTGTAAATCTGTGATGAGAAACTGAAACTGAAACATTTTGCTAGTAATGGTAAAGCCTGTGGAAAGAAGACCCTTGCAAAGAAATCTACACAAGGATTTGAAGAGAACGTTTAACAGAGGAAAATGAAATCACTGGAAAATTTAAAAATATTTAAAAAAAAAACAAAAAAATCAAGAACTCCTTTTGAGATAATGAAAACCAAAAGACAAACCTTTAGAATATTAAGTCACTCATTTGGCTGTTTTTCTCTTCTCTTTCTTGTTGTTTCTATATATAATTCTCACTCCTACAACTCTCACTATACATGTGTGTCCTTATTTCTTTATCTGTCGCTATTATATAATAATTTTTATAGCTGAGTGAAATTTTTTGTCATATTTGTTTCTTATTTTTCTTTTTTAATTAGTGTGAGTTAAAAATTGTAAATGATAAATTGTATTTTCCTTCCAATACTTAAAGATACGTACATTTTCTACTTTTATTTTGCCACATTATCTGGATTATCATTAAGATATGTACAAAAAAAGTGCAACATGTATATTCTGTTTTTTTTCCTGAATGAATAAAAAGATTAATAACAAAGAATATTAAGTAAAACACAACTTTTGCTATAATTGCATTGTTTTTTAAACAAACAAAATCTAAAGAGAATGCCAAACTTTTTCATATTTTCATTTACACATTTTCTAACTGGCTCTATTAATCTTAAAAATGAAGGTATGAGGTTCTCTTTAGTGGATGTGGAAGGTTACAGCAATGAGTCTGAAACATACAATTAGATCTGCTTCTATGCATTCCCTGATTAGAGACTGCAGCTCCTCTGGGACATGTTAGCACAGTACAGGAAATACAGCACCACACTGACAGCATGTGAATGAAGTGATCCATCAGTATCAAAGGATCACCACACCACAGACCGCTGCTGGAAGTCTTTTCCATCTCTCCTGCGACTCTGTCCAACTAACGCACATTAATCTTCATAACTTCCAATTATCCATGAAAATTTCATGACAAAGCTACGTTCAACAGCAGCATGCGAAACAAGCTAGACTCCTGCAGTCCAAGGTTCGCCTCCCCTTGAGCTGTCTCTGCTCTGAGATGATGCAAGACCATCCATACTTCTCATCTGCGCATCACACAAACACACAGCGCTGCCACGGGCTCTTCATCAATGAGGGGCCATCAAATATTTACTGAATTTAGTTTGCTGAGGGGTCAAAGAGATAGAGAGTGGAATTAAATTTAGCAGCTTTTTAGAGCGGAGGCGGACATAGATGTCAGCAATTAGTACGGACCTGGGGGGTCCAGATGTTATACATTCATCATCAATTGAATGATGGTGTAGATTCAGATGATGACATTATTTTAAGCTTATATATACATACACCTGTGGCCCAAAGGCTGTCAGCCCTGCTTCTCTGGGGATTCAAGGAGTTTTCTGAGATCAAAAGATTAGATTCAGGAGCAGCACAAACACATCAATTCAGTTTCTCTTTCTGCTAATTGTGTGTTAGCTTGCAATAGCTTGTTAGTTGATGCATGCTGAATGAAAGACACAGTTCTTCAGGTGGTTGTGAATGTTTCTTCTAACTAGCTGATGTGTTAGCAGCCTGCTGTCTGGTTACACATTATTAGCATCCAACTAAAACTGATGTTGTCACATGACTCCTACAGGAAAAATCCATTTTTAGCTCATGGTCAGCTTGTGGCTATTTATTTTTTTATCTATTGTACAATATATTTAATGTTTATATTTAAGTTGGAAATGAGGCTGAAAAATCAAATCAATGCGCAACAAGATGCTAAAAAAGGTTAAAGGTAGGGTAGGAGATTTCATTCTGATGCATTTTTTGTTAAATTAGTGTAACTTCCCTTTACAAGCCGATAGCAACCAATTAGTTAGGCAGTTTTGCATTAAAATGAAGAATATTAATTATCTGTGGAAGCTATAAAATGCTAAAAACACTAGCCAATCCTCCGGGACGACCCTGCACGAAGTATTGGCTGGTTGTCAATCTTTTCCTGCGCTGCGTGCATCAGAGAGGTACGTGTATGATGGCCGAAGTCACAGACCGCAGCTCGTCTTTAGGTAATGTGCGTCCAAGTGATTGGGAGGCGTGGCTTCGGGGTGAGCTCCGAGAGAAAGGGGCATGTGTTTACTTTTTAAATCTGGCTGATTCTCACATAGGGTAGGAGATTTTGAAAACTATCTTTAATGGAATTCAAGACAATTCCTTACACAACACAGTGTTAACCCATTATGTGATTCTACAGCTTACATTAACACATTAACTTCCGAGCTATAGCTATTAACATGATGCTGATCATCATAGAAAATCTATGCGCTGCCAACCACATGACAGCAGGGAAAAGCACAGCCAATCGCATGGCCATATGTGTTACGGTACAGTGGCGCCCTTGATATAACCCAATCAAATCAGAATATCAAGGGCTTTGGGTAGGACCAATGACAGGAAGATATCTATTGGTAGGATGCCAGAAAAGAATGAAATTTAACCCTTCCTGCACCCAATAAGAATCTGTTTTTTTTTGTTTGTTTTTTTTGGGGGGGGGGGGGGGGTCAAGTTATTGGTGTTAACAATTTAGTAATCGCTGGACATTGGTGGGGACGCGTCACCTCCATCCATGCTAAAACTACGCCCTTGATAAACACACATCTTGATTCTGTGAATGGCAAATGTCTAACACAGTTTAATAGGATGTTCCACCCACATAATGAGGCACCTAATGGTTGACGCACTTCAAAATGCCAAAACACACACACACACACAAGTATTTCATATCTCCTCTTGCATGGCCTAAAAGGTGTGACCATCTATTAGGGACCAGGCCGCGGCCTCTCTCTTCCCTCCTCTCTTCGTCCCCTTGTGGTCACACTCTGTCATCCCAGATTAAAAGCAGCGAGGCTGATATCTCACCTCGGCTGCTGGATTGAACGCCTCTGCGTTCCCCCGTCACCACTGGTGCATGAACAGGCACACTTGTACAGGGCAAATAAACATGAGTGTTTTCGTGTTGGCGCCTTCATGCATAGCGAAGTGTGCACGGCGGACTGCACCGTACTGACCCAGACTTCTACGCACTGCTGGGAGTGCACTTTCTGCCCACATTTTAAGGTCAGATTTACAATGAGAAGTTAACAGTGTAGTGTGCAGCACTTGGCAGATGTGTGTACACAGCAAAATCTGTGTTTGCTTGCACGGAGTCCTAAAAGTGTCTATATGTTAACGGATGATATGCTGATGCCTCTGAACAGTGAATGTGTTGTGAGTTGTGGAGCTGTACAGGCAGGTTTAATTCTATGAGCAATCACACTGACCTACAATAAACCTTCAAGGATGATGGGCTAATCAGAGCCGCCGTGTTAACCCCTCTGTGAGGACTGTATCTGCTCCGAAATGGATATGTAACTCTCATTGTGTGACAAATGCAGAAATGAAGACATTGTTCAGGCTCATATTTATACACAGTGTGCTAAAACTAGTGGTGCATAAGGAGGAGCTGCAACAGTATGGATAATGATCATTATAATCATGGTGATTCTGCACTTTAAACCCTGATATTAAACCCAGCAAGCAGCTGATAAGGTTCAGCTATACCTATGTCAATATGTCGGATGTCAATATTCATTTTTTTCATAACTTTTTTATAGTTTTACTGTATATTTATAACTTTTAGGTCCATGTTTTTTCCAATTTTCCTTTACATTTGTGGCTTTTGTTGGGTGAAAGAATTTATTCTGCATGGTGTTAACATGCAGTGTGTTCAGATATATAAGTATTCATGTTTATATGTGTTTATCGCTTAATAATGTGATTTTCATAAGTGTTTATGTGTTAGGAAGTTTTATAGAAAATCAAAGTAATTTGCGGATACTGAATGTATTAATAAGTAATTTCATAGTATGTCATATAACGTTGTTTTCTGCAGTTCAGGCTGTGGCAGATGAGATCAGTTGTTTTTCTGCTCTCTGGAGAGAGCTCCGGTTGGTACGAGATGGTCATAAATTCAGACTAAGGACAGCAGCACCTTTGACCTGATAAAAGCCAGATTCTAAAGGAATGTGTTTTTCTCCTGAGTGCCCAGTTTTATGGTCACCCCCAGATCGGACTCACAACCTATGAGATTTAAGGAATTGGAGTTTTACCTTATTTGGCAGTAAACACTAATGGTCTAGTTGCTGTATGAACCAGGGTCTGCAGGGGGGCGGTAGATGCCCCTGTGGGCCGGCAGGCAGGAACGCCCATGGGGTATATCAATGTGTGAATTCCATGTCCAGTTGTTGTTGCATTGTTCGTTGTTGCTGTGTGGTTGTTTGTTCTTGTTGGTTGTCCTGTTCTTGTGTTGTTCTTGTTTGGTTCTTTGTGTGCAACAACCCAGAGCTCTGCGACTCAGAATTTGCCTCATTGTTTAATAAATTATAATTTTGAGACCAGAATTTATCCGCTCCTTCCTTACAAACTAATTCAGGGGGTGATCAGAAGGAAACAAGGGGATTTTCACCCCGACAATTTGGCGCCCGAACAGGGACTCGAAGGAGTGTGGGTCAAATGACATCTTGCCTGACGGAGTGACTACTGGCTGGCCAATAATAACAAGGTAAGCAGATACCTGTTTAATCAAAATTCTGCACATTGGACAATCTAAATTAAGTAGTCACTGGGATGGGTACGGTGTTTTAGAGTTCAAATTGTAAGAGGCAGATTGTCTTAATAAGTGAAGTAAAAGAAAATGAGATGAAGTAAAAGAGAAAATGAGATGAAGTAAAAGAGAAAATGAGATGAAGTAAAAGAGAAAAAGGAAAAGTGACACTGAGAGAGATATTAACCAATTAAAAATAAAAAGAATAAAAAAAGGGTTAATACAATAACGTGAATGAGCGTTATGTCATTGGGAGTGGCATCCCCCGCTATATTTGGACGCAAATATAGATAAAGCTCGGTTGAAAGCCCGTGGGATTTGATGACCCCTGAAACGACAGTGATGACCGCCTAAAGCTTAAAAAATAAAAAAAAAGGGTCACACAGAGGAAAAGTGTCACAGTGATCACAAAATAATAAAGACAAAAAAAAGGATCACGAGAAAAGAGAAAAGAGAAAAGAGAAGAAAATATATAGCCTATTGTTTAAGTTGTGTTTTATGTATTGAAAATTGTGTTTAATTGTTTTGACCTCGCGCCGTCGAGGAAAGGTGTTTACTCCGTGCCGTCGGAGAAGTGAGTGTGTGTGTGTAGGCCTAAGTGTGTGTGTTGCAGGTTGAATGAGTGTCTGTGTGTGTGAAAGTGTGTTTAAGTGAAGGTGTGTGACTCTGTTGCCAGAGTCACAGTGAGGGATAGAATAAGGCACATATAGAAGGTACATTTTTAACATACAGCAGGTACGCAAGAAGGATTTGGTGAGTGGTAATCATGTCTACGTGGAAGACAATTGATGAACAGATGAGTAAGATGTTGAGCCATTGCTGCGGACAGGCAGGACCAGAGGGACAACAGAAGGCTGCAGCTAAGATGGAAGCAGCAGTGTGTACAGCAATGACAGAGCAGGGAGTGAAAGGAGATGATAAAAAGCCACTAAAAAGTGTGATTGCAACAGTGGAGAATAGAGTTAAACTAGAGAGAGAGAGAAAGGAGGAGATTATTAGATTATTAGTGTTAGAGACAGTTGAGTTGAAGGAGGCAGTGCAGGCTGATGAGGAGAGACGTAAGATTCTATTCAGGCATATCTGTGCTGCATAGATGATGATTGTGAGGAGTCTGGTAGTACCACTGACATTAAACAGGAAGTAGAGAGCGAGGGAACTCAGGGGGCGGAGATACCGTTTTCCCTATTCACCAGCCTCTGCTGTAGCTTCTGCTTCGCCTCAGACCCCACTTCCTGGGATGTACCCCATCATGATTGTCCCTGATGGGAGGGGGCGAGTAACAGACAGACAGACAGGAGTGAACTCTAGTCAACTTGGTGCCCAGCAGCACTGGTACAGACAGGCAACAGAGGAGGGGCTTCCCCTGTTGCTTCAGCAGGCCCAGAAAAATGACCCTGATTTACCAGGAAGTGACTCTATTGCTTGGGAGAGACATGTTGTACACCATATGAATCTACACACAGACACAGAGACCATGGAGATGAAAAGGCTGCAGACACAATTATTAAAGCTGCAGTTAGCTCAAGCTAGAAAGGAAGCAGCATATCAGAGGAAAATGAAGAAATACACCCCTGCATCACAGAGGGTGGTCCAGCCTCAGCCTGCTCCCCCACCTCAGCCACAGTCCCCAGTTGTGGGAAATCTTGATATGTATTTAACCCCATCTTGGGTCACCCGCCCCCACTATCAAGGTGGGTGGGGTCAATATCATAGAGGAGGTAACTGGAGGGGAAAAGAGGGTGGCCGTGGGGGAGGGGGGCATGGAAAGGGTGGATACAGCGGTTTGAGTGGAGGTGACTGCTTCTATTGTGGAAAACCTGGCCACTGGGAAAGAGACTGTCACTACAAGCAGCCCCGTCAGTGACCACAAGGGGCTCCCTGGTATCCTCCCCAGGGAAATGGCTGTCAAAGATCACACCGGCATCTCAAATCATTTCGTCGGTTGGCTTCTTTTGGGAAACCTTTGCCATTCACAGAACTTGTGAAACTGTGTTAGCAGCACCACAGACATTGTTTCATTTGCTCCAGCTCATCACCAGTGAATTTGATGGGCAGAGACTTGTTGATCAAAACTGGAACCTCCATTATGTGCTCCCCAGATGGATTAATAGTGACTTTTCTTACTGGACAGACTTTTTATGCTCCCAGAGTGTTGGAGTAGCTGGACAGTGGCTGATGAGAACCACTATGATACAGATGTCTTGTGAAGATATCTGCTGGACTCGTTTTTACCTGAGTCTCCTTAAGGGGGCGGTCTCCTCAGTCTATTCCAGCTGTGGAAACCCTGGATAATGTCTTTCTGACTCTATAGGCTGTCCACTGATCCCTGTAGGTTATTCTCTTCTATGACAGGTGTGAGGATCTCTTCTATCAGGAGAGGTTCTACCTCCTAATGAGAGGGACTACATTGGTCCATCACAGCAGATAAATTGTTTGTGACTGAGGAGGGAGTAGCTGCTGACGTATAGTTAACACCAGAACAGTTTTAAATGGCTCAAAATGGCAGATGATAGTGTGCCACTTGTTTGCTTAGTCATTGTACCACACATAATATTATAGAATTAAGCTCCATGGTTAAGAAATGTAAAGCTATTTCTAATGAATAGGCACAGAGGATAGGTGTTTAGAATTCTTCATCCTTTAAAGCTTATTAGGTTGCCATTCATACAGTAGAGGCATAATAAGGCTCAGGAGATGTTAGCCACACTACCACATAACATCTGGTCTTCATCATTTACTGATGTAGGTTTTGTGCCTCCTGTACTCTTGTCTCTTTCATTGTCTCAACTTCTATAACGATCTGGTTCTCCTAGATCACTTAGTCCCATTTTATCTTGATGTTTCTGAAACAGGTGGAGCTGTGAATGGTGTTCTGTTTCAGAAAAAAGAGGGTGAGACAGGATTAATGTATTTGAGTTTTAAACCGGATGATAAACTGTTTGATTAACTATTACATTCCACAGCATGGATTCCCAGAATGGATCTCATTTTAAGAGTTTAGACTTGGAAAAGGTGGAGCAGACTTTAGGCCTAAAACATAGGTATGGTGCAGTATATCAATCATAGTCACAGGGAAAAGTGGAAAGGATGAAACTACAACCTAAAACAAAAATTGGCTAAAATCTGTGCACAGACCAAATTTATATGGGTTCAAGTATTGTCTATTGTATTGATGTTCTGTTAATAACGCCATATAATCTACACCCTATGAGCTTCTTACAGGTCGACAGTTTCCTGGACCAGCTGGCCGGCCGAGACTGAAGAAGTATGCATTATGGTATTAATATAAACCATAATATAATGAATTTAAAGCTTTGGTGTTAGTATTTGTATTACAGGAGAAAGGAGAGATGGAGAGTCCAGAAGGAGCCACACACAGCTGAGTGGGTCCTCCTGAAGGTGATAAAGAGAAAGTGGTCGGAGCCACGGTGGACAGGTCCTTACCAGGTGGTGGAGCGCACCTCCCACGCGGTGCGGCTGAAAGGCAAAGGAGACACCTGGTATCACTGGAGCCAGGATGGACGCTGGCCGACATTAGAAGGAGCAGGAGGAGGATAAAATAAAAGGGGCAGAATAATCCCCTGAAACCAGGAGTGTGACCAGTAGGTAGTCTACCCTACTTGGTTGAAGAGGATGAGACGGTGAATACACATACATGAGCAATCATCAGGATCAGCGTGGGACTAAGAGTGATAGGCGAAGTTAAGCGCATCACTCCAACTAAGGGTGATAGGCGAAGTTAAGCGCATCACCCCACCAGGAGACGAACCACAGTCATCAGTAAGGTCAGCTGTCGAAAGGAAGGTCTAAAGTTTCAGGAGCAGAGGTTTGAGGTCCTGTTACCAAGAAGACTCCAGCTGACAAGATGGGACTGTGGGGTAACTGGAGGGTGTTGGGAGCTTGTGTTTTCATGTCTGTAGTTAGTGTATCTTTGACTTTTTCTGTGTAACATAATTTCATGTGTACTTATTTTGTCAGTTTTCCAGGATCCAATGGTATATCAAATCCAGGGCCCAGCACACGCAGGGTGAGGAGAGCACCAGGGACAGGAGGAGATGTATGTGTGAGAAACAGGGGAGGTATAGAGTTAGACTACTATAAGGGTTCAGAGTTCTCTTTTATCTTTGATTTGTGCGCAGTAATCAACTGCGGGGGATATAATGCGTCGTGGAGACAGTATGGCGTCTATGTTTGTGGATTACGGTGGTAGCACACAAATTGGGCACCTAAAAAAGCTAAAACCACCTCATGTGGGCAGATCTTGTTAAGTGGGTATTTCCATATACAAAGAGATTGGAGCTGCATGCAGAATCCTATTATGTTATCAATTACTGGCCTGGACCACAACCCTTATGTTAAATCTTCCGGCTTGCCTGGCCAATGTTGGGACTCCCAACCCGACATTGTAGTCCATAAGCTCACCCCGTTCGATGTATTAGCGTTATCTACTGGTTATGAGGATGATAATATTTGGCTCGGATGGTAAAACAGGTGAGGGAGCAAAATATGTCAGGTTGTGTTGCCTGTGCATCAGCGAGGCCCCACCTGTACACTGAACCTGCCCCATTATATCCAGACGATGCATGGGGATTTGATTTCAGTACAGGACCGGATGTTTTTGGATATGTTATTGGCAGAGAAAGGAGGTGTATGTGCTATGTTTGATGAAATGTGTTGTACTTTCATTCCCAATAACACTGCTCCCGACGGTAAGGTCACTAAAGCTTTAGAAGGTTTGAGAACTCTTTCCAGTACTTGCATGAGCACTCAGGGATAGATAACCCCCTGGACGACTGGCTGATTAGGGTGCTGGGACCCTGGAAGGTGGTAGTATGGTATGTCACTAATCACTTCTTTTGCAGCATTCTTGGGTATTTTGACTACATGTGGTTGTTGTTGTTATATTCCCTGTGTGCACTGTTTAGGTTACAGGTTAATTGTGTCAGCAATTGAAAAGCACGATTCAGGTTTTCATTCTCCTTCATATCAGATGCCTCTGCTGGCAGCAGAGGTGCCCGTGCCAGGTGCCGACGAGGAAGATTTGTTGTGAGCTCTTATAAGAGCTCAAAAGAGGGAATTGTTGGGTGAAAGAATTTATTCTGCATGGTGTTAACATGCAGTGTGTTCAGATATATAAGTATTCATGTTTATATGTGTTTATCGCTTAATAATGTGATTTTCATAAGTGTTTATGTGTTAGGAAGTTTTATAGAAAATCAAAGTAATTTGCGGATACTGAATGTATTAATAAGTAATTTCATAGTATGTCATATAACGTTGTTTTCTGCAGTTCAGGCTGTGGCAGATGAGATCAGTTGTTTTTCTGCTCTCTGGAGAGAGCTCCGGTTGGTACGAGATGGTCATAAATTCAGACTAAGGACAGCAGCACCTTTGACCTGATAAAAGCCAGATTCTAAAGGAATGTGTTTTTCTCCTGAGTGCCCAGTTTTATGGTCACCCCCAGATCGGACTCACAACCTATGAGATTTAAGGAATTGGAGTTTTACCTTATTTGGCAGTAAACACTAATGGTCTAGTTGCTGTATGAACCAGGGTCTGCAGGGGGGCGGTAGATGCCCCTGTGGGCCGGCAGGCAGGAACGCCCATGGGGTATATCAATGTGTGAATTCCATGTCCAGTTGTTGTTGCATTGTTCGTTGTTGCTGTGTGGTTGTTTGTTCTTGTTGGTTGTCCTGTTCTTGTGTTGTTCTTGTTTGGTTCTTTGTGTGCAACAACCCAGAGCTCTGCGACTCAGAATTTGCCTCATTGTTTAATAAATTATAATTTTGAGACCAGAATTTATCCGCTCCTTCCTTACAAACTAATTCAGGGGGTGATCAGAAGGAAACAAGGGGATTTTCACCCCGACACTTTATAATTTTAGAATATATCTGTACGCTTCACATTGTCGATTTATTCTAAATGTTTGAATCTGCTGGTCGTGTTTTCACTGCAGAGTTAGAAGGACTTGTGGTGATAAAAGCCTCTGACGCTGCATTTAGACCGTGACAGCACCGTATAACTCCAAAAAGAACAAGTTCTGCTGCCATATAAGTGATATAAACTTTAAAAGGCTTCCGCTCCACTAACATTAAGCATCTTTACAGCCTCTTCACTGCAGCCATAAACACGTTGGAGCAGTTTTATTCTGCCAGCGCTTGATGTAAATTTTTGCTTTGGGAATTCTCACAATATGTTTCCATTTGTCAGATTTCCCCAGAGAGCCAGGCCACTTTCCACAGGCCTCCCCTATACCCGCAACTCCCACTCAATCAAACACGCCCTCTCTGTGGGCTTTCATTTTCAACAGAGCTGCACATCTGAACAGAGACAAAGATCCCAAACACATCCCCCACCCCGCCACCCCCTACTCCTAGACCCAAGGTGGGCTCCTGAAGCGCACCCTGCTGTAACAGCACTAATGGTGACAGATTTGTTTACTGTGCGAGGCAAATGTCTTCACTGCCGTTAGGGGAAGGTGGAAGGAGTGTGTGTGTGTTTGTGTGTGTGTATATCACTGTATATAAAGCAGTGAGAAGTCTAGCAGTGGGCTATAAGCACTAATTATTCCATACATATCCGAGTCACAGGGGAGCATTCACACAACCTCACTGCTACCATCAGAATGCAATACGGACAGTCAGTATGACTTATTCACTAGTGTTAGTGAGAAGGAAGTCTTATGGATGGATTACCATAAAACATGTATGATACATGGGCTTATATTAGCATTTGTGCTACTATGGTAACAAGGTAAGGACTCTTGCTATAAGGAGCAGTGCTGTTGTCGTCACTCCTGCCACCCTATGCTGAAGATCATTCAATACTGTTTTTCAGCTTTGTTTTGATTTGTTTGATAGAATCACCCACACAATCTTTGCCCACATCGTGCTGCTATTCACATTTTTTAAATTATTTATTATTATCTCACACTTAGAATGCATTTTGTTTTACATCTAACAGTCAGTAGTGAACACCACATACTGTACAAAAATGTGCGTGCGTGTGCGTGTGTGTGTGTGTATACACCTTGGACACACACACATTTCCTAAATGTAAATGAACATTATAATGAATACATGACGGGCTGCACTGGCTTGATCTTTGATGATGTGGATATGCATATATATGGTGCAGCTTCTTACAGCTTGAACTTAAACATGATCATTTACACTCTCTGATTGGACAATGGCACAGGTGTTTATTCTAATGGTGAGCTGACACATCTCTTAAATCTCTGGTTTGCATACAGACTTTGGATAAGTGGTGCAATCTCCCTGCTGGAGCTATTATACTTTGCCTAAAAGGGGGGGGGGGGACATATTTTCTTAGAACACATCCTTTTCATTTCATACTCAACAGCAGCAGAGAGCTGTCCCTCTCTATTACAAAGTGAATGGCTGCGTAGACACGGTGCTGCTGGTGTGGAGAACATTGCGGGACTGTGTGTGTGCAGACACATGCTGAATGGACGTCCTCCTGTACCGTGGGGGTACAGGAGGACTGAAAAAGCCTTGTCCCTGGGTGCCCCCTGCTGGTGGTCCTAAGGCCCTGCTCGTCAAAAGCAAAAGCCTGACCACGGCTTTTTTCCTGCTTTGGATGTGATCCGTGTAAACAAGCGTCCCCTCGGTAACACTGTGAAGGCCTTGTTAGTTTTGTTGGAAGAGAAGTGAAAGGGCTCAGAGAAGATCCCCTAACATGAATAATTGAACGGCCTTGAATATGTTGTTTTCTAGTTTGTGTGAAGAAAAAAAAAACTAACAATCTGTATCCACCCACCAGCTCTCAACCCTCCTTCCATTACAAGCAAGCTTTGAAGTGAGGTTTTTTTTCGTGTGTGCCCTCGTGTTCTCGCTCGTCGCTCACTTGTTCCATACTCACATTACATGTCCCCCTCCTCTTTTTACCCCCCCCCCCTTGCTTTTATACTGCACTAGTATTAGAGGCAAGTTGCTTGGTAAACAAACAGACATCTCTGTCTGCTGCGCCGTCCCCGAGGCCGAGAGCTCACGACAACTATTCATAAGGACTCAAATCTTTTACACAGATAAGCGCACAACAAACAACATGTGTCCCCAGCCAAACTTTGGATGGGAAAGAAAGACGAAGCAGATTAGACCTGCTGGTAAAGCTACAAAATAACAACAAATATCAAAGCTACAGTGTTTGACTTTTGCAGGCTCTAAAAGCGAGTCAATCATCTATGTCTTCCCATGTTAAAATGGCAGAAATAAACATTCCCTTTTTGTAACATCAATTATAATTAACCCAATCAAATTATACCTAATTACAGACAGAACTGCTGCCTACCTGCCTCACCTTCACACCCATATTTGGAGTTTAGGTGGACTGTCATGCCAACATGGACTCAAGTGATGTCACAGATACTTAATCCATAGTTATATTCCTACATCTTAATTGTTCAAAACTCCATTTTTGCTGGACGAGCTAAAGAAAATACAGCTTCAGTCCTCCCCCGGACAACTACACAAACTACAAAAATGACCATTGTTAAGGAGCAATGCACTCAAACAACACATAATGAGTCAACAAATGGCATTAATCTGGTCAAAGCAGAACCCTCTGTGACTGGATGAACCACCTGTCAATCAGAGAATCTCTGCAGAGGAAACACAACAAGTTGCTGAGGATCTTTTATAGCTTGCAGATAATGTTTCTAAAGAAAATATATATGCACAAAAGATATCACCACAAAATCCTTTGGAAATAAGAAAACAGTCACTTCTTGCTTTCGGGCTTATAGTTTCAGCTTGTCATCAGAAACAAAGAAAAAAAGTGCAGTTAAAGCTTCTTCTCTGTGGCAGAAGCTGCTGCTGAGCACTGCCTGAGTCGCCTTTCCATCAAAGCACCTATCAGAAGCCTTTTAAAGTGGTTCATTAATGACACACATCAAAGTCCAAGACCTCATCAAAGCAGAAACCACAGGGATCCATGCTCCACCTCATGAAACAAGCCTCCTTCTAAAGAGCCAACCTGTCTGCTCCACTTACTACTAAATGAAGCAGTAATTTACCTCTTCTACTTTTTTTCCCCTCAGGTGGAGACACAGGGCTGAGGGGGGAGCAGAGGGAAATGGCGTGCCTATCAATTAACGCCACCTCGTCAGATATGCACTGAAACAAAGGAGAAGAGAGGAAATGAAAAGGAGACCCGAGTGTGTGTGTGTGTGTAAGAGAGAGAGAGTCTTCAAGAGAGAGGAAGATGATGCAAGATTTCATTTCATCGTAGGTGAGGCTGATCAGTTAATGGGAAGCACACAGAGTGAAAGCATGACTTTGAACGAAGGGACTGTAAGTGGGAATGTCACTCAAAGAGCTGTGTGGAAGATAACAGGCAATTTCACTGCCACCACTCACATAATGGATCACATCTGAACATTCCACCCATCACGGCTCCCCGGTGGACTCCATGTCATATCGCGTGAATCACTGACTCTACTTCACGGCTGCAAATTCATACAGTCATACCTCAAGGACTTTAAATAAAAAGCACTGCGTTTTAAGTTACGGCCTGACGTTGTCTTGTAAACAGCATCTTGAGCATAGGCATAGCTACCATTATATCAGAGTGGGACGTGCCCCCCCCCACATTTTAAAATGACCCGTAACGGACCTAACAAAGCCAGTGGCTTTCTTCGGGCCAGCGTAAAACACCGCAAAGAGAACCGTCAGTGCATCCTGAGAGTGAGTCAGAGGCAGGGCCATCATGTAGGGCCAGTGGAGAAAGCTCCATTGCTGAGGTGAGTGATAAGATAAGATAAGATAAAATCCCGAAGGAAATTATTGTGCCAGATGTATCAAGTTACATTAAATGCAGTTAAGTAAAGAGTATAAGTGTCACTATAATCCAAATTTAGAGTACAATACGCAGTATGAGCACAATATATGATACATATATGGAGATATAAGGTGCTAAGTAAATATAGACCAGTGGCGGGAAATACAGTGATGCATGACATGATTATCTAGCTCTTCTCCCTACAGAAAAGGGGAGGAGTTATACAGTACTGAGGAGCTTCCTCAGTATCCTCCTCTCCGTCACCTCCACCACAACCTCCAGCTCCACTCCCAGTACCGAGCCAGCCTTCCTAATGAGCTTGTTGAGTCTGTTGGTGTCGGCCGTCTTCATCCTGCTGCCCCAGCACACTACAGCGTAGAAGATGACGAGTGGTAAAACATCTGCAGCATGGTCTGACAGACGTTAAAGGACATGAGTCTCCTTATACAGATACAGGCGACTGTCCCTTCTTGCATATTGCCTCTGCGTTTGTGGACCAGTCCAGTTTGTGGTCATTGTGGACACCCAGGTATTTGTAGCTGTCCACAATGTCCACGTTCGTACCTTTGATGCTGACCGGGTCTGGGAGTGTCTGGTGCTTCCTGAAGTCCACCACCAGCTCTTTTGTCTTTGTGACATTCAGCTGCAGGTGGTTTTGTCCGCACCACTCCATGAAGCTGTCCACCACACTCATGTACTTTGCCTCCTGACCTCTGCTGGTACAGCCCACAATGGCAGAGTCGTCCGAGAACTTCTGCAGGTGGCAGGACTTTGAGCAGTGTCTGAAGTCCGATGTATAGAGTGTGAACAGGTATGGAGACAGTACTGTGCCCTGGTTTGCCCCCGTGCTGCTCACTATTGTGTCCAAGACGGTGTTCCTCAGCCTCACAAATTGCGGTCGACCTGTGAGATAGTTGGTGATCCAGGTGACCAGTGGGGTCTCCACCTGCATGTCCAGGAGCTTCCTCCTCAAAAGGGCATGCAATGTTAAACGCACTGGAAAAATCAAAGAACATGATTCTAACAGTGTTGCCTGTCTCCTCCAAGTAGGTGTGGGCTCTGTGCAGCAGGTAGATGATGGCGTGCTCCACTCCAATACGGGGCTGGTAAGCAAACTGCAGGGGGTCCAGCGATGGTTCAACAACAGCACGAGAAACTGGTCAGTAGTCGCTGTGTGTGCTTGGATGTTTGGTCTTCGGCACAGGAACAAGGCATGTTGTCTTCCACAGGGCAGGGACAGTCATCAGGCCCAGACTCAGGGAGAAGATGTGCTGGAAGACCCCACACAGCTGTGTGGCACAGTCCTTGAGTACTCCATCCGGTCCTGCAGCTTTTCCCGGTCGTAGACGACTGAACTCCCTCCTTACATCTTCTGTGGTGATGGTAACTGTGGACACAGAAGGGCAGAGAGAGAGATCTGATGGGGTAGGGGGGCAGGGAGGCTGGGGGGTTGTTAATGGAAGGTAGGGTAAGGGGGGCAGGGTGATGTTAGTGTGGTTAGGGTGAGGGGGAGGAGGTACATTATTACAGAAAGGTGTTAATGGTGCATCACAGGAGGGGTGAGGGTGAGGGCGGTCAGGGAGTGGACTATCAAACCTGTTAAAAAACAGGTTCAGCTGGTTGGCCTCCTGCAGATCTCCATCAGCGATCTTATTGTGGCCTGTGATGGTTCTCATGCCACTCCATACCTCCTTCAAGTTGTTCCGGGCAAGTTAGCTCTCCAGCTTCCTCCTGTAGCTCTCCTTGCCCTCTCCGATCTTCTCCTTCACCTCTGCCTGGGCCCTCTTCATCTCCTCTCTGTCTCCACTCCTGAAAGCTGTCTTCTTCCTGTTGAGTGATGCCTTGATGTCCTTTGTCACCCATGGTTTATTATTTGGAAAGCAGCGTATTGACCTGGTGGGGATTAGAGTATCTGTACAAACAAGAATCTGGTCGACATGAGGGAGATTTGCCAGTTTTTTGTCTCTGTAAATGAGAGAGGGCGGCAGATATGGAGGTTTTGTATAATCTGTTAGTGTAGTACCACTAGTATGGTTGACAAAACTGTTGTTTCACTTGGAATTAGCCCGTTTAATCCAACCGGCAACATTTGTTGCCGATCATTTGTTTCAACTTCTGGAAGCTCTAAAAATGTTGTTTTGGCTTTGGGCAGCTAATGCAAGTTTTAAAATGAAAGAATAGACTGTCTCCACTAAATTGTATCAATTTCATGTAACTAGCCTTAATGGTCACATGATCTTTGTTTTCTGCCTGCACCTTTTGAAGGAGATGTCTGTTTCAAACTTGAAACAGAGCACTACAACACTAAAATAACACCTCCTAGATCTCATTGAATGAAATATTCCAGAAAATCATATCTCATTACATAGTGGAACATGTTAAGAACAGAATACCATCAAAATGGTCAATGTAAATCAAAATGGTTATCCCATGGAGGTATTGTTTTGGAACCATACTCTGTGGAGTAGGAGTAGTAAGTGGAAGTTCCTTAAGACAAGTCAAAATGAGGCTCAGCAGTGTGTGTGGCCTCCACCTGCCTGTATGACCTCCCTACAAGCCTGGGCATGCTGCTGATGAGGCGGCAGATGCTCTCCTGTGGGATCTCCTCCCAGACCTGGATTAAAGCATCAGTCAACTCCTGGACAGTCTGTGGTGCAACGTGGCATTGGTGGATGGAGCGAGACAGGATGTCCCAGATGGGCTGGATTGGATTCAGGTCTGGGGAACAGGCATGCCAGTCCAGTTCTCTGGCAAATGCCAATCGCCCTGCACGATGTTGTGCTATAAGAACAAGCTCCACTTGTGGATGTCGGGCCCTCATGGAGTCTGACAGTTTGAGCAGAAACATGCATATTAGTGGCCTGCTGGAGGTCATGTTGCAGGGCTCTGGCAGCGCTCGTGTTCCTCCTTGCACAAAGGAGGAGGTAGCAGTCCTGCTGCTGGGTTGTTGCCCTCCTACAGCCCCCTCCACGTCTCCTGGTATACTGGACTGTCTCCTGGTATCTCCTCCATGCTCTGGACACTGTGCTGACAGACACAGCAAACCTTGCCACAGCTCTCATTGATGTGCCATCCTGGATGAGCTGCACTACCTGAGCAACTTGTGTGGGTTGTAGACACCACCTCATGCTACCTCTAGGGGCGAGAGCACTGACGAAATGCAAAAGTGAGCAAAACATCAGGCAGAAAGAATGAGAGCAGAGAAATGGTCTGTGGTCAGCACCTGCAAAACCTCTCCTGGGCAGCAGGGTTGTCCAATAACCGGAAGGTTGGTGGTTCGATCCCAACTCCTCCCTAGTCACTGTTGTGTGTCCTTGGGCAAGGCACTTTACCTGCATAGCCTCCAGTGTACTCACCGGTGTATGGCGCTTTTTGCTGGGCTGCCTTAAGCAATTTCCCCATTGTGGGACTAATAAAGGTTTCTTAAAGCCTGTGGCTGTGTTTAACACCAACTCACACAGTGAGTAAATGCATGCGATGTCAAGTCAAAGCTCATGATGTATGTGCTCACACTGTAGGGTGCAATGGTCGGCTGCGACGTCACTGCTCACACTAAATGCGAATTCCAGAGCTGTTGCTGTTTCAAAGGAAAAATATGTCAGTCACAATCTGTGCTGGGTGTTGCTGCCTCAGCTCATCAAATATAGCCTCCATTAATTCTGTCCAATGCCGTGTGGGCGCCGCCATGTTTTTTTATCATCTGAAACAATTTCGTGTAGGTGCAGTGACGTCAAGCGTGTTCGGCAAAGGCATGCGCAGTGGGGGAAAAAAAAGACTTCGGGCCATATCTCTGCTTAAACTGTGTGATACTCTCACGAGGGGCGACAAAAATATCAAACATGTCAGAAATTCAACCGATCAGCCGATCGCCGTTCGTGCGACGTTAATCGCCTCTCGTGACCTCCAGTACACTGTCTGATTAAAGACGCACGACAAAGCTGAAATTCGGCCCGACCCAAAAAAATCGTATGACTCAAAATTCGTGTCAAAATCGGACCAAAAAATGCACAGTGTATGCCCAGCTTTATAGGAGCTGTCTTGATAGTTGCCTCTCATTTCCACCTGTTGTCTGTTCCATTTGCACAACAGCAGCTGAAATTGATTCACAATCAGTGTTGCTTCCTCACTGGACAGGCTGATTTCACAGAAGTGTGATTGACTTTACATTGTGTTCTTTAAGTGTTCCCTTTATTTTTTGAGCAGTGTATTATATATTATTTCAATTTATATATGTGTAAATTGGTCAAATACTATCATTTGTGTAAATTTAGACTATGCAGTTTCCCACCGGCAACATTGTTGCCGAGCATAAAACCTCAATTTTCACCAAGATAACCAACATGAAATTCAACAATATATACATGTTATCTGTTAGGAAGGTCTAAGCAATGAGATTCATGCAGTTATTTTGCTGGTAAAAATTTGGGATTAAACAGGTTAGTTTCTGTATCTCACCGTTTTTTAAAAAAATAAATTAGTTTTTGTTGAATCTGTCTCTGAAATAGTGATAAAGTGTTTACTTCTGTAGGTAAAATAGGTGTTTAACAACCTGTTAAAATCCACAGGAAATTGCAATTATTTTATAATATACTAATATACTTTTTTTCACCACCCACCCACAGTTTTAATGCTTCCTACGCCACTGATATTGAGCATCGGAATAAAAGCATCCACTAGCGCAGAGTCCACAGGAGAGCTGCCACCATGATCAACGACCACACCCACCCACCCCTAACAAGGTCTGTTCACTCTCCTTGGAGTGTGAAGTGTGCAGGACCACCAGACTCAGGACTCTTTCCTTCAATTCTGCCATCAGACTCCTCAACAGCTGACGTGAGTCTGTAACAATGGACTGTACCTTTGCACACAGTGACTGTTTACATCCAGTGACATAATAACTGCAATATTGTTCTATGTGCTTTAATATTCACTCTTCTACTACGAGGTGTGTACTTACCTCAGTTCCATTAAACCACCAGAAACGCCTTTGATAGATTCCATTCAGACCTACACGGTGTCACCACGCTGTCTTCATTCACCTGTAGAAAATAGTGCAGCGTTAGGGCAACCTAACCACATATGATACGTGTGCAAATTAGTTGCAGCCTCCTTCTCATGATTTGGTGTTGCATTTAATTCAGCAGTAGACATCTGATAGGCCAAGCCCTGTCAGGATCATAGAGATCCTTAATGATATTATCATGATAAGTGATAGGAGAAATACAAAATCCAGAGCTCCACTACTTGTGTTTTTATGGTTTGCATTTACATAGCAGCTGTGAATCCACACCACCACCTCAGCACCACACAGACTGTGTCAACAAGCAAGTATGACAGCAGGAGCAGGAGATCAAACTTACATTTGAACTGTAGATGCAACCTAAAAGTTTGGTAAAAGTTCCCTTTAAATACATGTCATTTTATCTTTTACATGAAACATCACAGAGACTCCCTACTGAACAGTTTGACTTGAATTACAAAGCCTTAAAATGACCTTCTCCTTTGTTTTAATTCATTTTTTTAACTGTCCTTGGTCACATGTGCGGCTTTCACCTTTAAACTCAAACGCAACCAAACTTGATGTGCCGTCAAGCGCTGCAATAAATATGATTGGTCGACTATAGGAGGTGTCTAATGTTCGCATCTTTGATTGGCTCGCTGTTCACATCATCATTGTGCGCCCTGTCAGCGTGTGCTACAAGGAGGTTTTTTAACCTGCGGTTAGGTGCGTTATTTGGAAAATGGCGAGCTGGTGTGTACGAGCAGTAAGACAGAGCTACTCGCTGGTAGCTTCACCTGGGTTAATAAGGTAATCAGTACTTCATATAATGAAATGTGTGTTTTTCAGAGAGACGGGTCTTGCTTTAGTCGGGTTGTAAGCTTCTGTCATCTCACGACAGTAGCCGGCTAACAACGTTAGCTTTTGTAACCTACTCTAACTCACAGTTGACCTTTATCTTAAATAATATTCTCATTTAAACTAGCCATGTAGACACGTATGTGTACATGCCGGAGATGGACTTGCTCTTATATAAGTTTTAGCGACGTGTGTGACACTGTTAGCATGTCATTCGAAGACACAGCGGAATGATGACATAACTTGAATGTATGGGGAGGGATGCTGTTAATGCTAAGCTAATAATCCAGCTGTTACATAGGCTGTTTCCTATGTTATAATGTAGCTGACAATGATACGAGAGTCTGAGGCTGTTATTACTTATTTGCTACATGGTGGTTCCTTTAGTGTGTCTTTACTTGCTTCACACCAAACTCCATTCATTATTCACCTAATTTAAGCTTTCCGCACAGAAAGCCTTTACGTGGTCTGACTACAGCTTTTAATTGAGAAATTTCTGCATTGAGGTTGACGTCATGTCTTGACGCTACTCTATTGGCTAGCAAGAGCTGATGACACATGGTGAAAGGCATTGTTCCCAACGGTACTATAGACACCATTAAATTACATGTAGGGTGGTTGCATAACATTCTTATGTGTAGTTTGGCAGTAGTGTTAATTAAGCTGTCTGATTCCATCGATTAGCATGTCTGCACAAAGAATTAAAGTACCCTTCTGGAGAACAAATAAAACAATGTAGTGCTATAGATGGATGTATTAATTCAAGCACCAACATCCATCAAACCTTTCATAATGTAACCGTTTTAGTGACTTCCTGCTGTACTATGTCTGTCGACACAGAGCGTCTCCGCGGCTGTTGTGCACAGCCACTCAGCAGAAGAATGGCCACGGCTCAGAAGAGGAGGCCGAGAAGATCGAACAGAATGCAGCAGAGAAAATCTTGATGGAGGAGAAGACCCAGCTGGAGGAGCAGCTCAAGGACATGACAGTAAGTCAGCACAGCGTTCACTTCAGTATAATGGTCCAGCTGCTTCGATCATTGTAAAATAACACTCGGAGGTATTACTGTTCTGCAGTCTGATGCTATGTAGGCCCAAATTGTCTTGGTTGTGTAGCTGCTTGTTACAAATTCATTACTCTCATTGGTGAGAGGGACAGACTTTGACCATGTCCAAACAGAGGGTGAATGTTTACAAGTTGTCAGTATGGCGGCACTTGTTAAAAGAAAAAATAGTAATATCAAATAAAAGTTAATACCAATGATGGGTAAATTTATAGTAAGTTTCATTAAACAAAATGCATAGTTTTGTGTTTTTTAAGCCACGTGTTGCTGTCTTCGGTGTCCAGGAAAAGTATAAGAGGGCTTTAGCGGACACGGAGAACCTCAGGACGAGGAGTCAGAAGATGATAGAGGATGCTAAAATATATGGTATGTAAAGACTTCTTATTTTAAATTTTGAACATGCTCATTATGCAGTTGCATGTGACCACTAGATGTTATAAAATACCATGGTTTAAAGTGGTTGTTGTATCCACTACTGTCTGCTGTTATGTTTCCTGTTTAGCCCTCTCTTTACTTATTACTAGTTTGGTCAAAGGTTAAATGCTGAATACTGATCATTGTCTTTCCCTCATAGGAATCCAGGGCTTCTGTAAGGACCTGCTGGAGGTGGCTGACATCTTGGAGAAGGCCACAGAGAGTGTACCCAAAGAGGAGGTAACGAGTCAGAACCCTCATCTGAAGAACCTGTATGATGGCCTGGTGATGACCGAAGTCCAGATCCAGAAGGTGTTCACCAAGCACGGCCTTGTTAGGCTCAACCCCGACGGCCAGAAGTTTGACCCCTACGAGCATGAGGCCCTCTTCCACGCTCCTGTGGAGGGCAAGGAGCCTGGCACTGTTGCCCTAGTAACCAAAGTGGGCTACAAGTTACATGGTCGCACCCTCAGGCCGGCGCTAGTGGGCGTCGCCAAAGCCCCCTAGAACTGATGATAGAAGTGGGATTAGTAATGTTGCCATGGCGATGGAAGACCTAAGGCAGAACAGACTGGTGAGGGCACCCTGACACCTTTTTCCCACAAGCCTGTCCTCGCACTAACCCCACCCTAAGGTGCCTCAAAGAGATGGGAGCCCAACTTTGTATCTGGACAACATCCAACAGTTTTTAACAGATACACTTGGTTTGGCACGGGACAGTCTTCTTGGTAAAATTTAAGTTTGTCACGTCAGTTATTATCCGAGATTATTAATAAAACACCCAAACTTTTCAGGGACTAGAGATGACATAAAATGCATTCACACAGTCAGCAGTGCTCCTACTGACCTGCTGGTATCATTCCAGACCTCTGCTTACAGCCCTAATAATAAGAATAATATATGTTATCTTGTTTTGCAAGCCTGAAATTGATTCTGTGAGTAAAACAAGAAACAATACTAGACTATGTGATAAACAGAAAAGTTTGACTTTGTGCAGAGGTAAACGGGTAAACACCTGTTTGGTTCATGGATGTAATTACATCAGGCAAGCATGCTGCAACGTCTCAGTATCAGTGATGTAACAGCTGTCTGTTAATCTGTAGAAGAATTATGGGTGAAGTCCAAAATGTCACTGCATCAGAATAAACCCATCAGTTTTGAAATCATGTTGGTTTAATTTGTTGATTGCCTTTAGTTTAATATTTTAATCTGTAACGTTACATTATTAGTAAAACTGTTTAATAGGCATAGCAGAATACTACAAAATATATCATCTCAGGTAGGAAATGCAAGGCTAAGGTGTATTTGTCTCAGATTTTGGCACTGTCATGTTAATATTTTAATCTAAAAGTGTGGTAAGAGAAAGCATTGTGACCTTATTAACATGCCACTCTGGTGTAGCTGTTCAGACAGCCTGAGCAACAAAGAGTCCTTTTTGTGACATTTCAGGGTTGAGTTGGACGATAAGGATCAGAGGAAGAGGAAACAGGATTATTTTGAATTATAAAGTGTTTGCACTTTTAATTCATCTCGTCATGTGCAAGAACAAAGTAACAGAACAGCGACACAGCTCAACAGTATTCACAGACAGCTCCACAGCATGCCATCACTGACCACAGCCTGTAGAAAATCCAAAAACTTCTTTTTGTTTTTATTACAAAAGCTATAAAAATTTCCATGACGCAAAATACTGTACATTTCACAGGTCAGTAATTAGACTTATTTTTTCAATTTATCTTACAAAATTATTTACACTAGGTGACATAAAGTAAACAAAAAAAATCCCCCTTACAAAAATACTCGACTAGAAACAAAAGAAAACATTTTTTTTGTTTTTTACTGAGACGTTGACACCGGAACTCACCATTTTGATCAACTTGGAACATTTGGTTGCACATGCAGAACAATGCCACAGTCAAAATGAAAAAGAAGTCATCATTCAACATACCTGCTCAATCAGCAGTTATTATTAAGAAACCCCCAAAAGCTGATGAACACTTCGAAATCCATTCAGAGCATGTTAGCTGTGGGTTCACAGCCTAACTACCAGACATACTGGAGTGGACCCAGTTTCAATGCTAGAGAGATGATAAAGCACTTGATTACAGTGTTTTCTACACAGTGTCCGTAGGTGGTCCTCTAACTGATGTAGCACTAAAATTAAATCATGGAAAATTTCAGAAGAATGTTTCTTATTGTTGACAAATTCCAAGAAAATAAAAGCTTAGATGCCATGGACCAATCCCAAAGGTTCCCATGGAAGACATGAGTTAAAACAATAATGGGTTAATGAGATTCTATTCATGTTATTTTAATTTATTGGGAGGCTCAGAGTTTTTTTTCCTTTTAGATATTGATCATTAAATTTTAGATTTTTAATATTCTAACAGGAGGAAAAAGTGCATTTGTTGGGGACTATTTTCTGCTGCTACGTTTGGTAACTGTAGTCATTGTTTTTGGTAGCAGGATGATGCACATTTCTATCCTGCATTGCTCCGAGATTCTGATTGGTCCGCTCCATCAATTGTTGCAGACCAATCAGATTCCTATGAGGAAATACTGGCAGCTGTAGCATTTTTTAGGTGCAATGATGAGTTTGTTTTTTGGTATTAGTGAAATCACCCTTTTTTGTGCATATTTAACCCACAAAACAATGTGCTAACTGCTATTTGCTAACTTTAAAAATCTTTAGCAGCTTGTGTTTCTTCTTCAGGGACTCATTGACAAGCCATCATATGTCTGTCTGGTCTTTCCATGGGATATGTTGATCACAATCAGGCGATGACACAACAATACAATGAGGATAAGAATGATACCGAAACATTAGCAGCCTCCACATTAGCACCTCCACCACTGATCCACAATCTCAGTGCACAACCCCAAATCCCCCAGATGCTATAATACACAGAAAACAAAGTAAAGCTTGCTTTCACTAATGCCTTGACATGAATTGTGTCACCAAAAAATGCTTATCTCCTATCAGCTACAGATCCAGAGGTAACATCCACACACTCATTCCCCTCACTTAACTTCTGCTGCTGTTGCAGCATAACGGCTGATTCAATACTCTCATTTACATTTTAATGGCACGATGGCTACCGCTCAGCTCAGCCGTGTTATGGCTCTGCCTTCAAGACACAGTGAGGTTAAAAAAACAAAATGACAGGCTGCCGGGGGTGAGGATAGTTAACATGTGGTTTGAGCAAACCAGAAATGGTGTCATATAACAGTGTGTCCAGCAGAGTGAGCTCCACTGCTTAATCTCAGCACTGTCTGCAGGACATGGGACAGAATTTGCATAAATTCTTTTAGCAAATACTTTGAATTGTGGTTATCACGCCACAGTATGTATGGAGTGTTACAGGTACAAAAATAAACGTCATCGCCCTCTGGTGGATAAACCTCAAAATCTTTTAGTGGGTTCTTTGGCATTCTCTCCACAGACACTCCCTCTATTACCAATCTACTGTCCTATTCCTGATTAATATGTCCACCTCTGTTTCAGCCCACAATCAAGGCACAATTCACTTCCAAAATGAATTTTTTTTGTTGTTTCTGTGGGCTGCAGTGCTATTTAGCTATCTGGATTAGAGTTTTAGAGATAAATGGCACACAGGTCTGGTACAAGTGCAATAAATGCACAGTTAAAAAAATTAATTTAGGAAAAATCATGACCCAGTTATTCAAGGAAATCACCAGATTATTCATAGAGGGTCTATTTCTGGGTAGTAACCCATATCACTATACATATACCCACAATGATAGGCAGAGCTACAACAGGGAGTGTGCCATTAACGCTTACATCCAACGTGATGGCCAATATGTCTAAATCGCTTGATTTATGGATTAGTAAAATCCATAAATCCAAAAAATAGTATAATAGAATATATGATTTTGGCGTGAACTGCCTCTTTAAGCTAGATGTAGCTTGCTTACTTTTTGCTGTCAGCTGCCCACCAACAAATAGAAGGTAGTTTACATGACAGATGGAAGCTTGGATTTAA